>NW_022900922.1:5983390-6021492 GCF_012274545.1 Fukomys damarensis | reverse complement strand
CGATGTACATTACAACTACCAAGCATTTTTTTTTTTTTTTTAAGAATGTGACATCCAGCATCTCCTCCAGACCAAGACAGTCATGGTGCTGGTGGGACCTGAATCTGAACTCTCCAGAGGACTCGGAAATGCTGTCAGTGGAGAAGGGTGGTGACACCCTGGGTGACGGGCGGGGTACAGAAGCATCTCTCTCGCCTCTGTGCTCTCAGATCTAGTCTCCAAAAGGCAACATGTAGACATCTGTGTCCCAGAAATGGGGGAAACATTCTATAAAGGAGAGGGAAGGGATGATCAAAAATAAGTTCTGTATGGGAAATGTGGGCAGACAGTAATAAAGGAACAGCTGGTACTGAGTTTTCTGGCTCAGTGAAGATAAAATGGGAAAAGCTCGAGTTCATTAACCAAACACACCTACTTCTTGACACGGATCCCACTGGGCCGCCCTGTCGGACTCCCGTCTGTCCGGCAGACTTCTGCACATCTGTGGCATAATCACACCTCTCCCACATCTCGCCAGGTGACTGCTGGGCCTTCTACTCATTTTTAAAAAATAAAGACTTAACAGACTACTTTTGCAAAACATATAAAATAACTAAAGCACAGTTAGGTCAGAGTTGACTTTTATTTTTAAAATAAATGTTCTAGGATTAGTAAGTTTTAAAATTCCACTTCATTTATATTTGGCATAATGCATTATTATTTAGTTTCTTCAGGTTCAGTATTTCCTTAAGACAAAAAACTTTTGTCCAATTTGCTAGTTAATATCTTTGGTCAAATTTTAAGACAGACATGACGTTTTAGGGGAAAAAAATAACATTTCTGATATCCCGAGTTGAAGTTAACTGACAGGCTTCATTTTCAGGAGGCTGAGCTCCTGAGCAGTCAGACCTGAGCACCCGTGGCCATCTACTTCACTATCCATGACGGGTCCTTAGAGATTTTCTCATTCTCTGGTCCAACTACAGCCAGTCCGTGTGTGCTCTTCCCAACTCCGAGGTACCTGCAAGGAAGACCATGAGTGAGGGGTGTCTCTCCATGGCGCACTGCCAGTCAGCAGGGCGCCTCATGTCCGACTCCACCGTCCCTCGCCAAGCACATGAAGACCCCCACACACACTCACTTGTCGCTCACAGCAGTGAGACCGTCGCGGCTGACGGCAAAGAGCTGCTCCCTATGCGTCTGCTTCATCTCACTGGAGAGGCCGTATAAGAAGTGCTCCAAGCCTGGAAGTGACAGCACAGCACAGCTGGGAGCCGGCTGGGAGATGGCCTGCACTGCGTGTCTGTGCTCACAACTGCGGACACTGACACCACCACTCTCAGCATGTGTCAATAAAAGGGTCTGCACGGAGGAAGAGAGCAAACCTTGACCTCCACTTCCTGCCTCGCCACACCACACCAACTCCTGCAGACTCCCACTCTGAGTATGGAAGAGACTCGAGACTACGGAAGACTAACACTGATCAGAATCAGCACTTCATAACGATGTGGCCATTCCCATACCCTGTCAGAACACCCTGCTGCAACCCTAACTGAGGGCCAGCCACTTGGTTTTACGAGGCCTCAGATAACTCAAGCTCTGAGATGATGTGATTCATTTGAAAAAGCAAATGCGAGGTGTCCCCTTTTTTGGTTTTTTTGAGACAGGGTCTCCCCTTTGCAGTACAGGCTGGCCTTGAACTCACGATGTAGCCCAGGCTGGCCTTGATCTCACAGGGATCCTCCTGTCTCAGCCTCCTGAGTGCTGGGGTTACAGGTGTGTGCCACCACGCCTGGCTGCTTTCCTTGACTGGATGTCAAGACTCATGTTTTCGAGGTCATGCTTTAGGTGGTCAAATATGAAAATCCTATCACAAAGCAGGACAGAGAAATGAGAAAAACTGAATCGAGAGCTGCTGCTTGTGGTCCACGCATGCCAAGAAGCAGTAACTCAGAGAACTGCGTATGTGGAATTGTCTGGTAATACCACGACTCAAGGCTCTCATGCACTCAAAATACCTTTGTCTGAAGGAGCAACAGGAGCATCTACAGCAGAGAAAATGGAAAGTTTGGCTTCATCGATGTCCTGCTGTGTAAAGTTTCCAGATTTAGCCCAGTCAACAGCCTTCTCAAAAGATTGGAGTGTTTCTATTGAATTTGGGTCCCTGGAAAACCCAAAGAGTTTAATATTCGAGTATTTTTACCAGTGGGAAAACAATAACAAAAGGGTATCAATAGTTCTTGAACATTTTCTGTTAGTGGATCTATTCTAACTCCATACTCCAAAAAAATAAATCTCTGCACAGATTTCATTCTCACCAGAGAAATCTCTCCACTCTCTCCTCTACTTTAGTGACCTGGTCTATCTGCCCAGCCTCACCACCAGATGACTTCAATATGTGTTTCCATGGTTTTCCTCAGGAGAGGACACCACATGGATGGGGGAAAATCAGCATAAAAATGAGATTATGGAAGATCCTGGGAAAGATAAAGGTTACATCAAAACCCTCACTCCCACAAGACACATTCAGAATAGTCGAGAGATTCCCTGCATGCGTGACCAGTTTGTGAGAAAACGTTCTATCCTTTCTGCACACGGACACAGGGTTAAAAGCACTTCTCGGGGAATGCAAGCGAGGACCCGGTTCGTGTTCTGTTCCAACCACCTTGTCTAACCATGAGGCCAGGTGTGGCAGAACTCAAGGGGGCTGGGACATGGAGAACTGTCTCAGAGTGGCCACAGCCGGGCTGCCCTTGAGTGTTACGATACGTGTCGTCAGGCAGCGGGGGCCTCAGGAAATGGAAGACTTACAGAGCCAATTATGAGAAGTGAGATGCTGTGTGTATATTCACATGTGAAATGGTGAAAATGACAACTCACCTATAGGAGTAAAATGTGAAAATTCCATTATAGCCGAGTTTAGCACCTCCACCATAAGCACCCCCTTTTTCTCGAATTTCTGTATGCAAGAATTTAGCCGTCATCAAACGGGCAAGAATCTTGAGACTGAAATTAAGGATTAAAAAGTGCAGGTAAAAAGCAACATAGCTAATACAAAGTAATCGAAGCGATGCTAAGAATATCATTAAGTGAAAACACAAATCAAGGGCCAGGGATGTAGCTCAGTGGCACCATGCCCACTTTGCAAGCACAAAGTCCTGAGTTCGATCCCTGGTACCGCAAGTGAAAAAAAAAAATCAAGTTATAAAATACCATATAGTTTCTACATCTGTGGATTCGAGCACAAAGAAATCTTTAAAAATGCACCTGAACTAAACAATTTTCTCATTATTCCCTAAACAATATAGTGTAATAACTATCTGCACTGTTTATACTATATTAGGTATTATAAACAATCTAAACTTTAAAGTGGACTGGAGGGGCTGGTGAGCAGGATGGCTCTGGGCTCTGCCCCCCAGTTGCCAACCGTCAGGTGTAGAGCAGCCCGACCCTGGAGAACGGAGCCCCCACACCTGCCATCAAGGGCTGTGACTTCACCCATCAATGTATTATTTTTCTTGAAATTTTTCTATTAATTTTATGACATAAAAAAAATGCATGTTCATTGTTTAAAAACATAAAGGGAAATAAGACATATAATTCCATTATCCAAAGACAAACTCTTACAATACTTTGGTGTTTGAAATCTGTATTTTCCTACAGAGTAATAGAGATATATATATCACCATTTCTTTTTTAAAGGTAACGTCTCACTCTGTACTTCAGACCGGCCTTGAACTCAGTATGCAGCCCAGGCTGGTCTCCAACTCTCAGTGATCCTCCTGCCTCAGCCTCCCCAATGCTGGGACTACAGGTGTGCGAATAGCACATAAAGAAATGTTTATTTTCTACAAATGCAAAATAAACTGATATGACAAGCCACATTTTAAGGTATTTTTCTACCTCAAAACTACCTCTCTACCCTCCCTCCCATCTGCTTATCCCTTGTGCTTTGTCTCTTTCTCCCTCCCGCCAGGGCACTCCAGCCTCCTCTCAATCGGACACTTGATCCTGGGCCTCTCTCAGTGTCTGCCTTAGGTAGGGACAACGGGAGTCTGACTACTCCACAGAAGAACTCAGAAACAGCCTTCCATTCACAGTGATATATGCGCATCCATGTTTACAGTCTGTAAGAGCTAAAACTTGGAAACAGCCCAATTGCCCATCAGCTGGAGAATGGATAAAGAAGATGTGGTTTTTTTCTAAAATGGAGTACTACTCAGCCATAAAGAATGAGAAACCAGAGACATTTATAGCTAAATGGATGCACACTGAGGCCATACTCTTAAGTGAAATAAATAGGACACACGTGTAAATACTGAATAGTTTCTCTGGTGTGAAGAACTAAAAGTGTAAATAAGGTTCAAACTGTATAACTGACAATGTGATATAGGACGAAAAGGTCTAAAGGAGTAGAAGTAGGAAAGGTAGGAGAGAAAAGAAAGAAGGGAAAAAGAAAAAGTATGAGAAAAGAAAAAAATGGAAACAAAGTCTTTGCAAATAGGGAAGGCTGGAGGGGGTGAAGGGAGGCAGGGGAATGGGGAAAAAAATAAGAACCAAGATCTGTCCTGTAAAGGTACAAGATCCCAACTATGAATGTAACTATATTATATACCTAAAATGTACCAATAAACTTAATGAAAAAAAAAAGAAATCAACCAATAACAAACGCTGGAGTGGCTGTGGGAAAAAAGGAACCCTTCTCCACTGTTTGTAGGAGTATAGACTGGTGCAAGCACTGTGGAAATCAGTGTGGAGATTTGTCCAAAAACTAAAACTAGAGGTTCCATTTGACCCAGCTACACCTCTTCTTGGTATCTTCCTGAAAGAATTAAAAGCATCATGCCACAGGGATATATGTACACCTCTGTTTATAGCAGTACAGTTTACAACAGCTAAGTCTTGGAAACAGCCCAAATACTCATCAATTAATGCGTAGAACAAGAAGATGTGGGGTTTTCATATCATGGAGTACGACTCTGCCATAAAGAAGGATGAGCTTCAGACAGTTACAGCCATACGGATGGACCCTGAGACCACACTCAAGTGAAATAAATCAGACACATGTTTAAATACCGCATTGTCTCTCTGGTGTTGGAAACTGAACGTGGAAATAAGGACTGAAGTGTACAACAAATGTTGGGAAATGAGAAGGAAGTGTTCAATGGGAAGGAGAATAAAGAAGGTAGGAGGAAGAAAGGAAGAGACAAGAAAAAGTGAAAACAGAAGGTAAAAAATGGAAACAAAGCTCTTGTAGATAGAGAAGGGAGGGGGCTCGAGGGGGAGAATGGGATAAAATAAAATAAAATTTAATAAAAATGTTTAAAATTTCAAAAATTAAACAAAACAAAAATAATTCGTCATGATGTCAGACATTTTTTCCAGAAGGGCTTTGTTGTTTTCAGACTATGTAGGATGTCCTTTAAGTTTCTGCCACAGAACTTCTTTCTTACTGACTAGGTTCTGCTTGGTTAGAGCCAGATCCTACAGCTGACAGATTAGAATCACCTAGCCCAGAGTCCAAAAAGTTACTATAAAAACTTCCTATAAAAAAAATCCCTTTCCACTTTCTGACATGCTGGACAAACTCACCTCTTACCTGGCATGGTCTGGATGTGAATAGGGGACAGTTCTGACACATTTACCAACGTAATTCACTGGGAAAGGCATCAGGAGATGTGTCTTCATCTGCCAGGGTTTGAACGTGGGCTCCTGAGGGACAAAGGTACACAGGTCAGGCCAGACTGCACAAACCCCACACAGCCTACAGGTGCGGAAACTCGTAAATACTGTCGGATTATCTGCTTCCTGTGGGAATCACTAGCGGGGCGTTTCTGTTTGAAAGCAGGGCACTGCAAGTATGTCATTTCATACAGTATTTAACTTCAAAATGGAAACAAGCGATTCCAAAGTTAAAGTGCTCATTAAACATCTCATTCTCCATCACGTGCTCTGTGATCTCTTCTCTGGAACATGTTCGAGCGCCGTACAGCGTGAGAAACCTGGTCCGACAGTGCCATCATGAAAGCTGCGTGGAGGAAGGGATCCCACTGTCCCAGGAGGTGGACTGAAAGGATTCAAGGTAAACAACAAGCGTCCTCCTAACCACAAGGACCAATGGGACAGTCACTCAGCACCGCCTCAGAGAAAAGGCTCAGGGTGGCTGGGCTAACATACAACTTACTCTTCATTCTAAGGACTTAGCTTGGCCCAGGAAGGGCCCAGATGGAGGAACGGTCACAGATCTGTGTGGTCAGACACACAGCACAAAGGGACGGGCACAGTGCACTCCAAAGCCAGGTACACGATGGTCACTCACTGTGATCAGCTTTCTTATCATCTGGGAGCCATCAGCACCAGAGCCACTGGGTACGGGTTTCTGAAAATAATGTTCCCAAAAAAAATGAGAAACAAAACAAAGCTCATTTGAAGTAGATGAGAAAAGTATCAGTTTTATAAAATTCACAGAGCTAATGACAAGGACTAGGGCAGATTTGCTTGTTTTAAATAACAAGATTTTAAAGGCATTAAAGAAGTGAAATTTTCTTATAAAAATTTCAGGTAGCCAATGAAAGGTGCTGGTAATATTCTTCACAAAGAAAAATACTTTAAACTTTCCTCCTCTTGTAGTTTCTAGCCAGAAAACTGCGTCCAGAACAAAGAGGCCACTTCCTCAAGGCCTCTACTCACACGGAGGCTAAGAGCCTGCGAGGAGTCGGGGGAGACCATTCCACAAATGGAGGAAGGACACGCTAACAGCAACACAGAAAATAAAAGTTCCCGCAAAATCTGCAAACCGTCAATATTCTCCACTGAGAAGGCCTCTCCAGTGATGTTGTGAATCAGACTAAAATCAACTTTGTGAATTGATCAAATTGATTAATTACTAACAACTGATATGGTTGTAGAGAAAAATCCAAGAATTCGTGAGTCACAGTGAAAAGGATTTTGCCATCTTCCTTCCAAAGCCTAACAAATAGCAAGAGATTTCATCATATCCCTGTGTGGGGCTGTTTTCTACTCCCTAGTCAAAGTCTGTTTGCTCTAATTAGGAGACTATTCACTACAGACGCATGAGTAACAATACATGACACCGGATCTAAGGCCAAACACCAGGGGTTTGAATTGACTTCTTAACTAGTCCAGGGCTAGCAAAGTTACCTAACCTTCCTGTACCTAAGTTCTCCTGTATGCAGTGGTGTACCAATACCTCCACAGTGGACAGTTTTACAGACAAGTTAATACGTGGAGAAAATAAAAACTGTGCCTGTTGTCTGCAGTGCTCAGTGACAACCAACTTGTGATTAGCATTTACCTCAATCACATGTGGGCGAACAGGTTTCCGTTCCTTCTTACTTCTAGGAAGGCTTCTAATGAAGTGTTCTACCTCTTTTTCTGCCTGAGACATCTGGTGAGGAGTAGCATTCACTGAACATCTGCTTAAATAATCATGGTTGATAAAACCATTATTACAAAAATGAAACGCTATTTTATTAATTCATCACATTTTGTATATGTAACACAAGAAACAAATAACTTATTGCCAGTGAAGGGGGTGAAGGAAGGGCAGAGGTATGGGGAAAAAATGAGAACCAAGGCAGATCATGTAAAAGTACAAGATTCCAACGATAAATGTAACTGTGCTGTTTGCTTTAAATGTACCAATAAACTTAATGGGGAAAAAAATAATATTTCTTTTGTATAATGTTCAAAAAAATTTAAAAATGGTACCCAAATGTGGAAATATGCAGCTGTCTTACTTCTCCACAGTGCCTTCAAACTATGAAAGATACCACATATTTCGATGTGTTACAGCTAATAAATAGCCATTAAGATGTAAAGCTGGTGGGCTGGGGATTTAGCTCAGTGGTTCCGCCACCTGCCTCACCAGTGCAAGGTCCTGAGTTCAATCCCCAGTACCAAAAAAAAAAGATGTAAAGGTGGTGTTTCTGCCCATAAATTCTGTTCTTCTAAAGGGCACAGAGAATAAAGAGCATATATACTAAGACCTGCCAACAAAATTTCTTAGTTTACAACACTTTAAGTCCAGAATCAATTCTGTAACACCCACACTAAATATTATTTTGTCTTGGAAGTTTATACAATTACAAATTCAGTCAAAGTACCATATCTAAAAACCAGTTAACAAAACAGCGTCCTAAGACTTTCATTTAGAAACAAATCATGAATCCACCTCAAATTATCACATTTTAACAGATGCTTCTTTATCCGTGGCAGCATTTTCAGGACCGGTGTGATGTCTGTCATTTCTGCAATTCTCTTCATCAACCTCACCTGAACCAATGGAATCAAACACACAGATCAATATCGCAGACGCCTTCGTTCTGCAAAGCAAACATCCCTGATGTAAGAATCCCACTCGAGCAAGAAACAGGATGTGACTTTGTGCCAAAGCACTGGGAAGAGGCAGTATGGGGCAGGGGTGGCACAAAGAGGGGTGATTTTGCCACATGAAACCCGGTCTGTTAGGGAATCAGCTCTTCTGATGGAAGTAACGTCACCAGAGAACAATTGCAGCTCTGGAAGTTCCACTCCAACCAAAACCCCAAAGCGCACCTGATCCAGCCCTCCGAAGGTCTCCTGTAAGTCCCCCAAAGGTGTGAGGGTCTTGCTTGCTCTAAGGGACGCGTAGACGTGGCCAGAGTCTGGAATCCCATTTGAGAGCTCCTGCGCAGTCATCTTAACTAACACTTTGAAGTGCTCTTCTTCTTCAAAGGATGGGCTACAGGCGAAGAAAAATATAATAAATTCCTACAGACCCATCCATAGCCCCCTCAATAACACAGGACATTTCTTACATTTAAGTTTTCAGACTATTTCAACACCCTCAGACATTTTGTAAGTCCACAGGAATTACAAGGAAAATCGGAAACCAACAAGCAACAAGTGAGTAACATCTACTTTGAAAACATTTCAGAGGATGTCAGAAATAGATCCTTGATACATCCCAACCACAAACATTTTTGGTAAATAAAAGTCATACTGGTTAAATATTTCGGTCCACAGGTGCATCATGTCTGGTAGGTTTCGATCCAGGCAGAGAGATGAAAAAAGTACACCCTAAATCAGGAAAGGGGAAAAAAAATACAGAAGAAAAAATTAATTACGGCATCATTTGAAAGGAAAAAAAAAAAAGACACAGTAGAAAGAAACCTTCCACTGTAGCTACGATCTAGAAATAAAAGGCTACCTGCTCATAGGTGTCCAGATGAGACTCGTCGGGCAGCACCTGGGGAGAAACGGTCATCCCGCCCGTCTTCAGTTCTATTTGCTGAGCTTGTTCTCTATAGTTCAGATTGCCACAGCCCAGCCTGACAGAGCAAAGAAATACTTCCTGATTACCAAGGCAATCCGCATCGCGTCATTCTTAAAACTGCATCCTGAGTTATAAGTTACTCATATGTACATTTGTATAGTCATTAACTACAGCTTCAAAACCTCTTGTTATACTTCCACGGTTATAGTCTAAATGTCTTTTGGCATTGACACCTTACATGTCGCTCCTATGCCCTCCCCCAAGGCGGACCAGTTCTCATCGTGTTCGTGTCCAGGCCACAGACATTAAGGCAGCCGGTGTCCAGCACTACAAGTCAAATTCTGAACATGCTTTCCCAGCCCTAAGCTTGTGAAATGTCTTGTGAGTGTTCCCTATTTTCCACGTCTAAAACATTCTGACATGTACTTCATTTGCTGAAGTATCTGGTATGCCTTGGGAGGGGGAAGGGGTTTAGCCTTTATAAGTTCTTAAGAAAAGCAAGAATATTCTCAGCATCAATGCTTTTAGAAGAAACATTCTCGCCAAGGCTCCTAACACACGAAAACAATCTGCCTCAAGAGGACAACTGTGAGGTGTTCGCTAAAACTGCTATGAGGGCCAGGGATTTTAGCTCAGTGGTTCCGCTGCCTGCCTCGCAAGCACAAGGACCCAAGCTTGATCCCCAGTACCAAAAAAATACAAAAAAATAAAACTGCTATCAAAGGATAAGCAGTGGGGGAGCCATGGTGAAAAAATAGGCATGGAGTTTTCCAAAGATGAAGGTCATTTTCTTTCTTATCTGCTCCTCAGCCAGGGTAGAGGCCTACAGCCCTCCAACCCCTGGCTGCCAGCAACTTCATCTCGGAAAAGTACAGCAGGCTCTGTCTCAGTTACTGCAAAAGTTACTGCCTCTCCTTTTCTGGAGTGGGTGAAATCTATAGGTCTGACTACTATTTATCCTACCACCTCGGCCAGTAACACAAGCAGAAAGAAGGGACGTGCACTGGATGTGTATTCAGGCAAGTAAGTGTTCTCAAGTGTATTCTATTTATGGGGAACAACCGTACCTGCAAAGTTAGCAGAGACAAACTAGAGAGGAGAGCCCATTCCACCTTCTGCCGAGATAACCAAAGCCTACCTGTGATGGTGAATGGCTCACACTTCCTACTGAACACAATTATTCCTCCTCAAAATCTTAACAGATCAGTATTGTTGCCCCGGATGCATGTGTTACCTAACTCCCCAGATTCAGAAAAGAGTGAGAAAATGTAACTTCCATAGGAAAACAAATTCTAAACAAATATATGACACACTTACATACTGAAACAACACTAGGTTTGGAAAGTACAATAATTCACTGAAAGGTGACGACTACTGACACATTAAAACAACACCATATATATTAGGAACATATAAAGCTGCACTGAATCACATAGCTGAGTTTCTGTTTCACATCTAAGACTCTCACTTGGTAAGGACATTGCAGAAGAGAGGCACGTAGGGCTTCAGCTCCTCGGAAAGTGTGTTTAAATTAGAAAAGGCTCGGAAATACACCACACCGTTGGTGGGCTGGGCACAGTACTGCACAGGGATTTCTCCAGCTAGAAAAACAAAAGGGAATCATTTTTTTAGGCAATACAATTTTTTTATCATTTTTTAATATTTGAGAAATGATGCTGATGCTTTTCAAGGATGGAGGTCTAAAACTTATTAACAGAAAAATACTATTCACTTGCTATAGTTTACATAAGCTTCTCTGTTACACTTTCATTTTGATAAAAAAAAAATGGAAATAGTAACAATGTTATCCCCGCTTTCTGAAGAAGGAGAATGAAAGAAGAGTCACACTCTTCTGGTTTCCTAGCAGACTACAGCAGCATTCCCGCTCGTTCTAAATCCCCACCCCATATTCACTCCAACCCTCACTTTAATCTCTCTAGACCGGAGCAGGTCACTCCCGCATCTGACCCTACTGTTTCCCTGACTCTAATACCACCCACCTCCCCAGCGTGCCCTGCCTGCCCTTCAGGGATACAGCTTACTACCTCATCCTCCACAGGGCCCCACGCAGTCCCCAGCACAATATTCTCTAGTGCTCTTTAAATCCTGTGAACTCAGGGCACCTCCAAGTCTCTTGAGGGCTGCTGCAGTTATCATGGATTCTATTTTGTATATCACTACCTCCAGTGCTCTCACCCAGAAGAGGGAGTGAAACAGTCATTGATTACTGCTTTATCTCTACTAAGTCTTTTAATGAACACTTAATGACATTCGCAAATAAATAAGAAACCGGGCTGGGCGTGGTGGCGCAAGCCTGTAATCCCAGCACTTGGGAGGCTGAGGCAGGAGGATTGCTGTGAGTTCGAGACCAGCCTGGGCTACACAGTGAGTTCCAGGTCAGTCTCAACTACATAGTGAGACCGTCTCAAACACCCCTCGCAAAAAATAAATAAATAAATAAGAAATGTAGGTGATTTAAAGATCGGTAGGATTGAGGTATAGTAGCACACACCTGCAATCCCAGCACTGGAGGAGGCTGAGGCAGGAGAGTGGTAAGTTTATGCCCAGCCTGGGCAATTGAGCAAGACTCTGACTCAAAAATTAAAAGTAAAAGGGCTGGGGTATGTGACTCAGTATAACACCGTGGGTTCAATCCTCAGTACCAAAAAAAAAAAGAGAAAAAGTTAATCCCAATCTCCAAAAGAATTTTCTCATTTCATTCATGCCCACATATACAGGCACACACACACACTCCTGCATGCATACGCATACATATATAAATACCTTAGACATACTAGATGGTACAAGCACTGTTAAAAAATAGAAGGCCGGCTAGAGATACTTCAGAGGCAGCAGTGCTCAGCTGCAATCTCAAGTCCTATTCTGATGATGAACATCAAAGTGTAATACTGCACTCAGATCAACAGCACCAGTTGCACCCTCATGAAGTTCAAAATCAACACTTTCCAGGGTAACGCTATTCCAGTGTCACATGTCTCCCATGCTACGAATCAAAAGCTGAAGTAAGGGCCGGGGATTTAGCTCAGTGATGCCACCACCTGCCTCACAAGTGCAAGATCCAGAGTTCAATCCCCAGTACCAAAAAAAAAAAGCTGAAGTAAAATTAAGCAACTTCAGGAACTCAAAAGCAACAACAGACTACAGAACAAAGCACGGGGATGAGATCCCAGGCTAAAAGCAGCCTCTGGCTCCCCTGAACATTCTGTCATCTACAGCTCCTCCCTATCTAAACTATGTGAGGCATTTATCCTCCCCTTCCTTTCTCTATACTGACAGTTGAGTTACTGTGGGCACAGGGTCAGAGGATGCCTACAGCCTTCGAAGACCCACGTTTAATACGGCCACAGCATAACACAAAATACTCATCTGATTCTAAAAGCAGCAAGTTTCAGAGCCAAATCAAGTTCATTCACAGGAAAACAAAGCCAGGTTCTTATTGGGTAAAGAAGTCTACCACCATCAAAGGTTAAAAACAATTTATACAAGACATGAGGACCAAGACTACAAATAGGGATGCTCTGATGTTTTAAGGAAAACATGTAAACACAACTCTCCTCCTGTGGAAACTGATGTTTAACTTAACTAAGGAACCCAGACACCCATGAAAATGAATGTTGACAGGACTGGGGATTTAACTCAGTGGCACCGTGCCTGCCTGGCAAGAGCAAGGTCCTGAGTTCAATCCCTGGTACAGAAAAGAGAAAAAAGAAAGAAGAAAGAAAATGAATGTGGACAGTGACCTGCTAAGGACACCTCCACCTCAGTGAAGGGCGTGGTGGGCTCGATGTCTGAGACTTTTAATGCTGGGAGGCAGGAAGCATCTTGAGGTTTACTCTGCTGGTCCCGTAATTCTAAGCCTTCAAAAAAGAGAAAACAAACACTCAAGACTATAATTAAAAAGTCTTATACAACTTGTCTCCTCTCTGATATGAAGATTACATTAAAATTACAAGATTACATTCAAAATTCACCAGCCCGACCCAAGTCCTGGGCAAACACTGACTGCTCTCATCTCCCAGCGCACCCAGCTTAGAGGCAGTCACCTCTGCTCAGCAGGGGCCCAGTCCTCAATTATTCAGACAGAAAAATTTTCCGGAGGACAGGCATTTTGTTCAGTTTCCCCTCTATCCCTCAAAATTTTATATTGGATAGACCAGACCTGCTTTCAGAGTTTTCAACCATTTCCTGCTGGACTGAAATTTAATGACTTTTGTACTTGTGTTCTATCTCATTTTCATTTGTTTTAACCAAACCCTTGGGTCACCACATCCATTTCACAAATGATAGCACTGTTTTTAAAAACATTTCCTAGCCTGGGTGAGCCACTCATCTAATTGGAGGGAGGAAGCTCCCCCTTTGGGGAACTACTCCCCAGAACCAGTGCATTAGAAGAGAGAATCCAAAAGGCCTATGATGCCTTTGTGTTTTATTCTTCAGGAAAAACCAGAATGGTGCTTCTGTAAAAAGACTCCATGGTTTAAAATTCTGTCATACAAACACATGAGGTGCTCATGCTGCATGAGGTGCTCACCAAGCCCCAGAGTCCATGTCTGAGTGGACTGTCAGGTGATCACATGCTCTCACAGCAAAGGAGGAAACCACACCAAAAAGTTCCCTCACACCCCTCTGCAGGTAGCCTACCCACTACTCCCATCCTCTATCAACTACCACCATCTCTGGGGCATCAAATGAAATAAAAGGTATTCTTTTGTGCCTGGCTTATTTCATTTAGCATAATGCTTTTCAGATTCAGCATACATTGTTTTGCTCCCTCTTATGGCTGAGTAGTATTTTTTTCTTGTCTCAGATATACATGTAGTGGAAAGTTGGATGGTTTCAAATTTTGTGTGGACATATATTTTCATTTCTTCCACCCTCAGTGGTAGGACCACTGGGCTTCATGTTATGTACATGTTTAGCACAGTAAGATATTATAAAACTGTTTTTCTAAGTGTCTGTACCATTTTCCTTTCCCATCAACAACCCAGGAAAGTTCCCACTGCTTCTCATAATTTATCACATTTGGTATTCAGTATTTTTTTTATTTGAGCTATTATAGTACGTGTTAATTTGTACTTTTCTAATAAATAATTGCATTTTCTTAAGAAAATAATGAGATTATATCCCACATGATAATGATTTGTGTATTTTTCATTAGTATACCTTTTTAAATAATATACGTGCAAATATTTTGCCCATTTCTTAACTAAGCTGTATTTTCTCATTGAATTGTTTAAAAAATTTTAATAGCCGGGGATTTAGCTCAGCGGTTTGGTGGCCTGTCTTGCAAGCGCAAGGACCTGAGTTCAATTCCCGGTACCAAAAAAATCTGAGCCTGGGGTACACAAAAATAAATTATTAAAAAAAAAAAACAAAATACAATAAACTCAATTAAAGATGAAAAAAAATTTTTTAATATATTCTGGATACATTTGAAAATAAGTTACCAAGTATAAATTTTACGTATGTTTTCTCACAGAGGGCAGACTGCCTTTGATTAAAAATTAATTTAAATTGCTCCCTTCTTTTACCACATCCGTTCCCTAATCTTGGTTAAATCCATCGGCCTAAACCTGACTTTCTCTTCACTCCTATCAACCATTTTAGCTAAGACCTTCACTTCTCGCGTAGTTATCTAATTGCCGTCCAACAGTTTCTTTTACCCAGTGTTTGTTCCCCAAATCACCTGAGTGATACCACCCTTATATGTTCACTAACTCCTAATTCTCGTGACCTAAGCACTCGCCAGTCTTCTAGTCCGGTCCTCCCTCAAGTATATCCCCTCCTGGCTTCTCCTTCCTGTGTCAGACCCCACACACTTCCCTCTACCCTCACCCAGCCCTGCCCTCTTCTGTCTTTACCAGGCACAGCTTACACACATCCTGGTGCGCTTCACAGTTAGCCCAACCCTTTATGCTCTCACTAGGACATGCGTCCCTGAAAATATAATTTATGCTGCTTGTACTGTTTGTCTAGCAACAACTCTATATTGCTACAGAGCATAATCTTTGTTGCCATGTTACAGCGAGCATGTGGAAAGTATTTATAAAATCTGTTAAAATGAATAAAGTTAATAAAGCTACTTCTTTTGAGTTATTCCCAGATTTCCAGGCAAACTACAATGTGAATTTTCTAACAGGGTCAAATCTCATAGTTGAACCCACTACACCAAAAATGAACTCTAAGGGGCCAGGGATTTAGCTCAGTGGGGCTGCCACCTGCCTCACAAGCACAAGGTCCCGAGTTCGATCCCCAGCACCAAAAACAAAAATGAAAAATAAAAACAAAAACAAAAATATATTAGTTGTTTGAACTAATACTTTGCTTTCAATTATTAACTAAAAAGATCACCAGGTCTGGATGAGCAATAGGAAATTATTATGAATCAAATGAAACAGCTCACCTTTTTCATAGATCTGTTGCTTTTCTTCCTGGGAGAGAGAATTGACCTTTTGGTCTAGTTTTTCTGTCTCCATTTGAGACTGTTTCTCATAATACTTGTCATCTGGTTTCATTGATAAAATCAGCTTATGCTGATTATCCTGCAATAACACAGTGAGAAAAGTTAAAACAAGATTTTATTAAAACTACATACCAAATCAGCCTCTAAAAATGTGTTCTTGGTGCTATAGTTCCATTTAAACATTTTTAACACAATAATGAACTTACCTCAAGGGCTGTTCCATAGATTAAAGTATAAAATATAAAGCGGTATAAAATCCTTACCATCATACCTGCTATGCAGTGAATATATATATAATTCATATATGCGGCTTTATTGTTGTTAGAATTTCAATTATTTAGTTACTATGTCTTACCCATAAATGTATCGATAGTCAACATCTTTTTACACCTTTGTTGTAAAAAGAAATTTACACTTTTTAATACGTCTTTAATTTTAATCTAAAGATAAAAGAATTCTAACAAGTATTTGTCTAGTGTTCATTATATGGTTAACTTCTAAAAGGCTGAAAATGAATTTTTATTTAACACTTTGTAAATTATTAGGACAAAGCAGATTTGATCTAATGTACAAATAAATGTTAAATGATTTAACTTTCTTCTTTTTACTTCAACAGCTAAGCCAACACATGCACAAAATGCTCACTTGTGATACTACACAGAAAGGTAGGAGAATTAGAGCACAAAAGCTTACTACAAAGAGAAACTGCAGGTTAATTCATTAAATCATGTCCCATGTGCAAAACAATGACACATTTTTAGAATTTTTTTTTTTTTTTTTTTTACCGGGGATTGAACTCGGGTCCTTGCAGGCCACTGAACCTCTGAGCTAAATCCCCGGCCCAATGACACATTTTTAAAACAGGTGTGATTTGCCAGTAATACCTTTAAAAAAGTTCTACCTTTTGAATGACTATATAGCAGGAAATATTACATCCAAGCACAATGCTTGGGTAACGTAAGAAAACAAATAAGCAAGCATGAAAAGAATTAAATCATATAAAAAATGCATACATGTATTCATAAAAAAAAAATCACCCACTTATATTACATTGTGAAAAACAGAAGTCATTAATGTCACCATTTAAATTTTTAGTTAGAAATTTAAACTGGATACTGAACGCCTATAATCCAGCTTGGAAGGTTGAAGCAGGATTGCCTCAAGTTTGAGGACAGCCTGGCAACATGAAAGGAACCTGTCTCAAAAAATAAAAAGAAACTTAAACTGCAGGTATTGTGGCACAAACATTCTGGGAGGCTGAGACAAGATGAAGCAAGGGTATCACAAGTTTGAGTTTAGCCTGGGCAACTTACCCTGTCTCAAAATTTAAAAAGGGCTCAGGATATAGCTCAGTTCAACGGTGTTGGGTATAGTCCCAATAATGTGCAAAAAAAACTTTTTAAATTATCATCCATTTAATAGAAATTTATTTACATAAAATCCCTAATATTACTTTCAAATTTTGATATCTAACTTCAAAGTTAAGACATAAATGCTCCACTGTCTTACCTTAAAGTACTGTTTTACTTTTTCTTGTAAAAACTTTGGATTTTCCTTCAGACACTGGCGGAATTTAGCTAATTGACTTCCCATCTGCAAGAGCTCCACGGGGTCCCCATCGTGATTCCAGCAAGAAGCTATGTACTAGAAAGAAGAATTTTAAACCCTTAACGCATCTTGCATCACAAGCACTGTACTACCTCCTAAATACTACATTACTCCAATAAATGTCAGAGGTATAATACTGTACTGCAATCCTAGATTCTGCAAGGAATGGTGGCACACAGTTATAATCCCAGCACTCAGGAGACTGAGGCAGAAGGGTCACTGTGAGTTCAAGGCCAGCCTGAACTACATGGCAAGACCCCGTCTCAAAAAAAACACAAATCCAATGATCTTAGAGTCTATATTTTAAAGTACTATAAACATTTATGTATTAAAAACTGTTATTATTTGGTTGGAGGAAAAATTCATTTTAATCCTACTTTGTTCCAATAAAATATAGAGCATAAGTTTAAATTATTTGTAGAAAATATAATTACCAACAGATTACTAGTTATCATAAATATCCTTTTTAAATATTCTATGTAAATCTATTTCACAAAAAAAAACCATAAGATATAAAAAAAAAAGACAAAATTATATTGTAAAAGTAAAGGGCTGGGGATTTAGCTCAGTGGTTCTACCGCCTACCTCGCAACCACAAGGACCCAAGTTCCATCCCCAATACCAAAAAAAAAAGTAAATTTATATCTGATCCAAAACAGTTTAACTCTCCTGGCTCAAATGAAAAGCACTATCAATATTAATCTGTATTTTCAGTACTGTTTAGAATCACTCATTACAAAAGTAAAAACAAATTCAAAACCAAAGTGGCTGAAAAGGCACATACTGATGTCAGGGTGAGTCCAAAGTTGGTAGTCTGATGTTTCATTTGTATTTCAATTTTATGAAGTAAAGCTTCAATCTGTTCATTTTCAAATCCTTTCCTAAAGAAAGAACACAACTTACAACTGAGACGCTAAAAAGAAGCAAAACATTTTAGAAACGCAAGGGAGCAGAGATAATATTCAAACAACTAAAGATGAAGTAATATCTGTTTTATTACATACAGAAAAACCTATACAGTGAGGAAGGCTGAGTCCTCTCCCCACACTGCACTCATGAACAACAAAAGCAAATGATTACAAAGGAGCCACACTCACTCAACTACTCCATCGATTGTTTTGTCGACAAGGCCTCTGACCGTCTGAACGTCTTTCTCTGCAATCCCTTGGAGGCCCACGCTGAAGTAGGCCTCCCGGGTGTTGCCATTATATCTAGAATACAAAACATATAGTGCATGAGAATCCATACACACTCACCTGTGATGAAAGATCAGAAGGACCTAAGAATTTTAAGCTCCAGGTTCCTGCTAAAAAAAGCTCCTTAAAGTAATGTTCTCATATACTCACTCCTCAGATGCAACGAGGCAAACGTACTTTCATGTACTTTTAAATATTTCTAAATAGCACTACACAATATCTTACCTAAACAAGTTGAGTTTTACAAAAACCTTTAAGATTTCAAAGGATACTTAATGATGCAGATTTTTAAACAGTGAGAAGTATGATACTCTAAGAACTTGGAAAAGTTATTTTGGGCTGTTTTTTCTCCAGCCATAGATCTGTGGAACTGTAACTTAATTGAGAGCTCCCAGTGGACAGGGATATAGCTCAGTGGTTCCACTGCCTGCCTCGCAACTGCAAGGTCCCAAGTTCGATCCCGGTACCAAAACAAACAAACAGAGCTCCCAATGGAGGGTAGACTACCCTGAGTCCCATCCCTGGCCTCTGCCCACCACCTCCCAACAACATCCCCTCTACTCATAACAACCAAAAATGTCCCAGACATGAACAAGTGTCCCAAGAGGAAAGGGCAAACTGCCTCTTTTAGATAACTAGTGATCTAATAAGACTTACCCAACATCAGGAGAAAAGTCTGTGCCAACGCCAGACTCGATTAAGGCTTTGTAAAAAGGGGAATTGGGCCCAGATATCAAGAGTGAAGACAGAAGACTTAATGTGAAGGCTTCAAATGTGTCAGTGATGCTTCATTGGATATAAAAGGTGGGTACAGGGAGACAAAAAAGAGAATTACTGCCTGTTCTGTTTATTATATCATTTTAAATCACTGCTAAGTAAACACTTCTACTTCCAAACAAGCTGAAGTTTCAAGAGAAATTCTTGCATTTTAATAGCTATATGGACAAAAGAGAAAAAACATTTTTAACATACTGAGTTTTAATCCAAATCATATACTGTAGCCTCAGCGCATATCAAATATTCATCACATGAAAGTGTGCCAATTTCTTTGTAATATATTTCAATTATAGGGAGACATCATCACCACCACATAAAGTAGGTAAGTAACAAATCCAAGGCACACAGCTACCTTGCAGCAGCCAGAGCTCAGGCAGCGCTTGAACCAATATGCCTTCTCTTCACGCCTGAGTTCTAACCCAGTCGCTATTGGGTCTAGAATTTCACTCTACTGAGTAGCATATTTTTCTGAGTCTAGTGTTCGTAGTATTTATGCTACACTCAAAGGGACCTGTGACCACCAAAATGTTAACCACTGCTGTTCTAGTGCAGTCTTTGCTCTGAAGGATGAAGCCTTTAAAATACAAAAATGCAAATGATTTTCTTCTGCATGGCTGCAAAAACATGACTTCCCCCTAACCATTTCAGCTGTAATTGAAACTTCAGACATTGTCTTCTCTATTCGTAAGCCCAACTTGATTCCACAATCTTCACTGTGTATTCTTTTATACTTGACTGTCAGACTCTCCTACCCTTCTAACTCATTTTCCTTCTGTTCTTTGGCATGTATGGACCTTAACCATGCATACTTACTCTGGTAGGAGGAAGCTAACACTGATAGTAGTCTGTTTAGAGGCATCTGTAGCCAATGAATCTGGGCCACAAGTTATCTGGAATTCCCTCTGTAAAACAATGAGATGCTTCAAGTAGACAGTAGAGACCAAAAAGCACCACAGGTAATCCAGATGCAGAAAATGATCCAAGATATGCTTTCACTGAGTTCACCTTCTTTTTAAACAAATAGCCATTCTTTAGTCTTGAAAAGCTCCTACATACACTCTACAGCCCACAAAATTTTAGAATCCTATTAGTGCACAGTTCAAGTCCTCATTTCAGTGCATTTAACAGGCAGGATAAAAATACAGGTAAAAATTGGATGGGACACTTACAGGCTTATCCCAGGGCTGCTGAGCTGGCACCATGGTACTTGCTTCAATTTTCTGAAATTTACTCAGTGCTTCTTCATGTATTTGCTTCAGGTGTTGTTCTAATTCAAAATTCCCATAAGTGAAAAACCTAAATTTTTGAGGGAATGTTAGTCTATTTTAATATAAATGATTAGAAAATCACAGTGACGCCTTTTTTTCATGTAATGAATAATCTAAACTATACAGCAGCTGATAATAAGCCAAACCCCTCCATACTGAAGGGAACTTTATATATTTTCTTTTCATTTAGTTTAACTACAAACACCAAAAGGAAGCTTTTGCTTTTTAATGGAATAAGTTCAAACAAAATATAAATTATACAAAAGGATTTAACTAACTGCAAATCCAACAAAAATGGATATTTTGTCTTATTTTATGTCTGCTATAAAAGTATTATAAAAAACAAAATGACCTATTTGTTAAATTATGACCCAAGCTATAGTAATATAGTAATCCATTTAAGATTGACAGACAAAAGGAAAGAATTTCCTAAAATTCGATTTTAGGTTACACATTTCAAATAATATAGGTTTTTAAGAATTATTTAACCAGAGGAAAAAACTTTCTGTAATATAAAGTTATCTGGGCGAAGGTTAAGATTTCAGGAACTGAAGATCTTTTAAAATTTTTACACTCAAGGCATTTAGGAAAAAGTTTGACACTCAAGGATTTGGCTAAGCCAGTAGCAAGCAGCACTCCTGGCATTCAGACACTCACTGGTCTCTAAGTGCCCTTCCCACGTAATCACACAACTCAGTGGGAGGAGATTAGCTGAAGATCCACAGCAGTAGGAGCCTGGGTAGAAGGGTAGAAACCAAACTCAACAAAGTCTAAGAAACTATCAGAGAGGAACTTCCATGGGCCACAGCTGGGACAATTTGAGAATCAAAATAATAAATGGATTCCATTTGATCATACAAGCTCAAATATATGCATATATACAAATATTTCCATGACGTCACAGTGGTACTGAACAACAAAGACAAAAAAAATGAAAGCAGGAAGAAAGAAAAATGACAGAAAAGAAGTCTCTTGTCATCCTTGGAGGTAGCTAGTGCCATCGTCTCTCTCACTAAAGCTGGAAAACTTGAGTGCCCTACCTCTTCCCTCAGGCTGTATTTCAGGGTACTCCAATAGCCCGTGCTCATGAGGGAAGGCTTTTCTTTGCCTAAGTCTAGCTAATCAACGTAGAAGTTACAGAATGAGACAACTTAGCAAACTCCAATAAAATAACTGATTCAAGCAACAATCATCAAAAGGGTCATGGGGCACTCAAACAATATTCCCAGGGTACTAGCATCTCCATTCACCAGATGGCCTGTGACTATAGGAGAAAAAAAAAAAGGCCTTCACAATGGCCAGGCTGGCTGTCACCGTCCTAACCTGATTTTATCATTCATTCCCACTGCTGCCTGAACAGGCATCATGCTGCCCAATGAGATGCAGCAGGGGACCAAGGATTCCACCTGTCTCTAACCGAGTCACTGGATCCAAGTTCTACTTCTTGAAAGTTCAGGGACAAGTCAACCAACACCACAAAGAGCCAGCCAGACACCCTAGAAAGTGAGAAAGTCCAGGGGAAGCCTGGTCTCACGGATGTCCCACTGCCCTCCACACGGGGTACTCAGGACACACGGAATGACAAAATGCCACACGTGGGCCTCATTTGAGCCAAACACATTCTGATGACAGTGGGATAGTTTGAATATAGAATGAGAAAAAGATGGCTTTAACAAAGTTCGTCCTATTTTCTTAAATGTAAATTGTCTTATGAAAGAAAATGTTGCTACATTTTAGGGTCACAAAGCTAGTGGTAAGCTAGTGGTGAGGTCTGTAATTTACTTCAAAAATGTCAGCAAAGTAGGTGACACATGTACAGGGTTTCACAATTCCAATCTACTTTTCTATGTGCTTAAGAAGTAGATAGGCAAGGGTCAGGGATTTAGCTCAGTGGTTCCACCACCACCTCATTAGCGAAAGGTCCCAAGTTCGATCCCAGGTACCAAAATAAATAAATAAATAAATAAAACAGAAGTAGACAGGTAAACTTAAGCAAAGAATCTTATCAAGATTTATGTATTTCTGGGCCAGGGATCTAGCTCAGTGGTTCCAGTGCCTGCTTCACAAGCTCAAGGACCTGAGTTTGATCTCCGGTACAAAAAAAAAAAAAGAAAAGATTTATGTATTTCTGAAGCAAACATTTATAAGTCAATTCTTAATCCACCAATAAACCCTTAAGAACAAAATATTACCTGGCATTACTTGGGTGATAATGAGTAGCATGAAATTGTTTAAGTTGTTCCCACGTGAGCTCAGGGATACACAGTGGGTCACCCCCGGAGATCACTGAGTAAGTATGGTCAGGAAGAAGTTTGTTCTGAAGGCTCTGCGAGAATATCCTCTCATTGTCTGTCTTGAAATTAAAAAAAAAAAGGAAGAAAATGTGTGTAAAATATGGTCAGGACACCACATGTGACCACAGAGCATGGCGCTACGGCCTCTGTCCAGATGTCCCCCAAAGCCTCATGCGCTCGCAGGTGGGACCTCGCACAGGTGGCTGGATCTAGGGCGAGTGGCACTGGGACTGAGTGTGCGATGCTGGGATTCACCATGCCCCGCTCTAGGTGCAGGTGGCACCACCCAAAAGGTGGGCAGCCTGGAAGGGTTACAAGGGCAGCTGCCGCTGCTGCAGCTGTTTTCTCTGTTTGCTGCTTCGTTGCTCAGCTGCCTTCTGCTTGCCTTGCCTACACTGTTTCTCCTCTGCGATGTTCTCGTGCTGCACTTCCCTGCCTTGGAGCCAGCTGACTACGGACTAAAATTTCTACAATCTGTAAGCCAAAAGAAACCTTCAGTTTTGGTGTTGGATATTTTGTCTCAGCAATAGAAGTAACTGAGACACATGATATATAATATAATAAATTAATCGCATTTTAGACCATCTACCTCTAAGACCAGTAAATAAAGCTGTTCTAATAGTAAGCAAGGACATCAACGCAGGTATTATTTAAAGTAGCATTCAGGGCTGAGGATTTAGCTCAGCAGTTCCGCCACGTGCCTTGCAAACACAAGGACCCGAGTTCAATTCCCAGTACCCAAAATAAATAAATAAATAAAGCAGCATTCAATATCCTACACAATCTTTCCCCACACCACTGGCTCTCCTTACCCAATCCTCTACCCTGGAGTCAATTTTTCTCTTTGTGACCATTATCTCCTGAGACAAAGGGACAGAATTCAACTTTTACAGGATTTCCTCTCTTGCTATCCAAGATTTAGCGTTACTGTACTCTCCCTCTACACGATATATTATAACTCACTAAAATTAAAAAAAAACACCAGGGATTCAGCTCAGTGGTGCCGCCGTCTACCTCACAAGCACAAGGTCCTGAGTTCAATCCCCAGTACCAAAATAAAGTGCTCACTTCGGCAGCACAAATACTAAAAAAAAGAAACAACCAGGCTTGAGGTTTGCTTTTAATAATTATATACTGGACAGTGAAAATAAAAATAAAGTAGCATTCAATTTACTCAGAATCTGTACAAGAGAACAAAGGACTCTTCCCTAGGAGAAGAGAAATTTTCTTTTCAGTATCACTGAGTGAACAACCCCATGGCTATCGTCAAGGAGAAAGAATTCATGGTGAAGTAAAGACGGACGTGCGAGGACTCCTGGTGTCCAGCAGGCATGTGGCCTTGAATCTCAAACAGGTCTCTTGGGAAGAAATGATACTTAAATGGATTCTAAGAGTTTGCTAGGTAAAACAGGGCACAAAAATCAGAGGGCAGCATGGAATACATGAGCCACCCTACCCCAGTATGACACCGAGACCAGGACAGACCAGCACAGGTCCTCAAAGTCACAAGGTCACATGATAAAACCTGAGCCTTCTATCACTGAGGGCCTCAGTTCACAGCACTGACCCCAGCTAATGCAAGAAGTTATTACATAAGATGAGAATACTATTCAATGCAGTAATTACACATCAACTATCTTCTACACGCATCTATATTGTAAAATTTTACACAGGTAAAAATAACTTTAACAGAAGAAAGGAAAGATACTTACAAATGCTCCCTTCATCTCATTGAAGACTACTCCTTTAAAGATCAAGGGCGTTTGGGGGTCACTCGGATTCGTATGTTCTAGTCGCCATCCTTCCTGCCTAAATAATGGCCAATAAATAAGTGAACAGGAGAGGACAGTGACTGGAATACTAAAGTTGAAACCGATTAATTAATCATCACATACCAGAAATCTAGTTCCCGCAAGCATGGGAAAAAGGTCGCATCCAAATACACTGACAGGAGATTCTGAAAGTCCTTGGCATTTTGTGTGGAAAATGGATACAGAGTGTAATCACTAGCTGGGTACAAATGCAAGTAAGATTTTTTTTTACAACACAAGAGATTTTTACAAAAATCATGCACTTTCAAGGTTCACTTCCCCACACAGTTCATTTGAACCCTACGGAAAGCAGCAACCCCATGTTTTGGCTCCGCATTTCAGCCCCCTGGGCCTCAGCTTCCCCAGACGCAACCACAGGTCTTCCCTGGACAGGCAGTAACACTACTTCTTTAGCGAACTTTCACACCGTTCAAGTTCCTTCAGAGAGATTTTCTTATGCCTGGAAAGACGACCTCACTCTGTGTGAGCCCTGACTTAGATCACCCCGATCTCACTCCCTCACAGAATCTGTTTCTCGTCACCCTGTGCACCATCCTCAGCTGTACTAGAAGTCAAGTCAGACACCACTGGCACTAACCCTAAGACTACAGACACCTAACGTGCCAATAATATTCCCCAAAGAAAGTGATTTGGACATTTACAGAAAAAAATTCACATATCTTTTTTCTAAACCTTTATAATCTGACCACAATGTGGCCCCTGCCTAAAGGATTAAATTTCTAACATCTTGGGCCGGGGATTTAGCTCAGTGGTGCTGCTACCTGCCTGGCAAGCGCAAGGTCCTTAGTTCGATCCCCAGTACCAAAAAAATAAATTTTTTTTTCTAACATCTTTCAACTGTACACTTGATCTTAGCCAAAAGGCCAAGAAGCGATTAACATCTTTCAACTGTAAGAGTTTGGTGGCTTATTCCAGTACATTGATTAATTACCAACTACCCTATTTTTTAGAAAGTAATTGAATTTAATATTTGTGTCTGGCAAACCCCAAAGTGATTTCAGTTCAGGATGTAAGTCTTACCTGTGAAGGCGTTCATGAAAGTGGATAATGATCTATTTAACATTCTGAAGAACGGATCTCTACAGGGGTATTTCTGAGAACCACAAAGGACCGTGTGTTCAAGAACATGTGGGACTCCGGTACTATCCATAGGAGTAGTGCGGAACTGTACACTAACGCGAGTAAAAAAGAACAAATTCAGTGGGAAAGATTACCCTTAATACAGCACTGTCCAACATAAATCCGAAATATGTGATTTGGGATTCAAAACAAACATAATTGGGCCAGGGATTTAGCTCAGTGCCACCAACCACATCAGCCTCGCAAGCGCGAGGTCCTGAGTTCAATCCCCAGTACCAAAAAAAAAAAAAAAAACTATCATAATAATCATCTTAGCATGACAATCTTTAAACAAAATGTTTTCTGACTATTATGTATGAAATCACTGATTCAGACTATAAAATTGTAATGTAATTAGGTTAGGATATTAATTCAGATAATCTTTTACCTTCTCAGGATGCTGTCAATAAAATGTTGAGATATTATTTTAAACTACTAAATGCACGTTTTAAATAGAAACATCCAAGAATCTGTTCTTACTCTGCACCACACACCTGAACAAATTATTTGTATCTTCCCTTGCCAGGTGTAAGTGTCTGGCTCCCGTGTTATCATGGCTGAGCTTCACTGCAGTTAGTAACAGTTCAGGGACAGATGTTACCTAAGGGAAGAGGGAAATGTGAGCAGCTAAACTTAGGCGGGATGGTTACCTCCAATACATTGGCACAACTGACTTTTCTGCCTTAAGTTAAATGACAGCAGGAAGCCAGCATTTCAGAGCTAGAAGGGACACGGCATCCTGTCCATATCCTTGATCTTACAAGTGAGGATAGTAAGAATTTTAAAAGGCTGAAGAAATCATATGCATTTTTGGGTTTTTTTTATTAGTATTCCTACTTGCTAGCCATTTTCTAAACACATCACACATAACCCTATAAGGGATGTATTTTCAAACTTATTTGCAGATTGAAAAAACAAGGTTCAGAGTGATGAAACAAAACTACTCAGATAACACAGGGGCAGAATTCTCCTGGCACCCAAGGCCTTTTCATTACACTGTGTCATACTTAAACAGTAGCTTGCCCTTTGCTCGTCTGCTGAGTCTCTCTGACTTTCCACAAATTATCTCATTCGGTGTTCAGAATGATTAAATAAGGTAAGTGAAAAACGGGCCTTCATCTGTAGGAGGAGAGGGATCCTCCTAGAAAAAAACTTTGCTTCTTTTAGTTGAAGGTGAATTCTTAGTGCTAAGTTGTGTACCAGCTACTTGTCCCTAGTGGAGGGATCATCATAAACATAGCCAGGGCCTTCATAATACTAGGAAGGGCCAGAAGGGTTTAGATGCCCTTAATAAGAATGAATGAATCTTCACTCCCAAAGAGGAAGGCGGCAGAAGAGGGGACAATCGTTTATTATTCTACATAGGCCTCCCATACTAAATGCCCATAGTCCTTGACATTAAAGAAAGTGTCCTATCTTCCAAGTCTGCCTGCTGGAACCTCTTTCCTTCAATCACCTACAATACAGCTATGATAACTACAGCATTTATCACCCCCTTTTTCATGGGCCACGAAAGTGACCTGTTCATTCTTTCTTCCAGAAAGTTTCTGGCATATCACTGATTAGAACTCGAGTCTCGTGAGTTCAAAGCAAAGATTCCGCCACACAGAACATATACTTAATGTGGTCTGCTGATGCTTACTTAATTTGTGAATGGTAAAGTGCTTGTATTTCCAAGCTTACTGGACTTTACATAAATGATCAATGTATTTAAAATCAGTAGCTACAGTGAGATGCCTGACTAATGAAAGCTTTCAGGGTAACTGTTTCTCAAAGTAAGAATCATGGCTTATCATCCAAGTTTTTTAAAATTTGAAAAAAAAGGAGCACTCTGGGAGGCTGGGCAACTTAGCGAGACCCTGTCTCAAAATAAAAAATGAAAAAGGGCCGGGGATATAATTCAGTGTGAAGAATCTGGGTTAATGAGGTCCTTATTAGCAGTAACTGTACTATTAATCCAAACTTCTTTGCATGGTTTTCAGGGCACTTTACGAATACCCTGACCCCATTTTCATGACTCACTGTTCCCAGACCTGCCCGGGACTCCCTGCATCACTGGCCTTACTCACATCTGACTAGAGATGGATAACCTTCTCTCTCAAATGGCACCTCGGTCACAAGCTCTTCCCTCTCCCATCAGTAAGAGCACTCTCTTCTCTCCTCCCTTCATCCATGGTATTTCTGCATGACATTCATCAAGCCATACCTTGTATTACAGCTGCATATGAGGCCTTCTAGGTTATAAGCTGTTTGTCCTTATATTTGTTATAACATTAAGCGTAGCATAAAACCAACAACCAAATAGTTAAAGCACATACTCTTCAATTATCACGTTAAGTGAAAAAACAATGTGAAAGGTTTAAGGAAAAAAAAAAGTAAAATCTCTTTTAACGTAAGTCAAGTAAATTTCTACCAACAATTTATTTTTTAAAATTCTGAGACCCAAATGGCTCAGGAAACAAAATTTCTACTTAAATTAGAGCAAATTATTTTATAACAAAACCTGACTGCAGCGATGTAGGGAATTAAGTCTTTTGTGAGCACACTTGGGAGTAAAACAGCAGCAGCTCTGGCTACAAAAACACTGGTGTTGATTCCAAGACCTATGGGAGTGTTACCATCTAAAATTGGAAAAGAAGTCAGGCTTTCAGAGATACAAATAAGGACTACAGATCATTTTATCTGTAGATGCTGTTCAACTGAGCCCCTACTATGAGTCTGGAACAATACAGGGCCCTGGGACACAAGGGTAAGAGCGAATCTCAAGGACTTCACATGGCAGCACAAGCCACATGTGTGGTCCACCTAGAGTTATAAAGAGCACACCAGACAAACTTGTACCTGTTCAATGGTAAATCCATGGATCTTTTCTCCCACTTTATACTGGAGAGCTCTCTCACAAGCTTTGTTGCTGCTCCACCTCCATCCTTTATGGTGTGTATTGCTGTTGTTTAAGAAAAGTCATTAAAGTTAGATGATTTTCAGGACAACTGTTTGGTAAACATAATTCACAACACAATGAAAACACTACCGTGTGAGACAGATAATTAACGAAAGAAAAATTAAATCTTGCATTTTCCAAAATCTTGGATATTCCAGAAAACTAATTTCCCATAAAGCTCTTTCCATTTGAAACTTGTCTTAATTCAGATGACTCTCCATAATTAAATGTCAAATTTTCTTTATCGCTACAATTCACAAATAACTATAGTACAAGTATGTACAAATGCCTCTCCATTATAGAAAACAATTCTCATGTCAAAATGTCTTCTTTCCATCACAGAATCCTCACAGATACTCACAGTAAAGCAATAAACTCAAGCTACAATAAAACTCTATTATATATTCACTAAGTTGTTGAAAATTTAAAAGCTTAATATTACCAGGAATTCTCATGCACTGCCACTGGGAGTGAATATTGGAATGATTTTGGAAAAAAAAATTGGCGCAACTGTATTTAGAAAAGTTAAAGATTAGCAAGTCCTTCCCCACTATGTATATATACAGGAAAACGTGTACTGTGGAGATTTCTACAATAACAGTTCTACATTTTAAGAGATTCCTACTAACACTGTATCTCAGAAATATTTATTTTAAAGGTTATGGGTGCAGGAAAAAAACCACTGAATTCAGTCACTGGCCACATTTGGGCAATATGCCAAAAAAATCAATCACTCCGTATTCATTTAGCATATTGAAACAGAAGGAATTTAAGAAATTATGATTAAGAAAGAAATGATCTTTAGGAGCACAAACATATGAAAATTCAGGGGCAACTCTAGGACTTCCCCACCATGATTTCTGGCAACCTATTACACACATGAATAAAGCTCCCGCCATCAAATTCAAACACTCCCTACAAGCCTTTGGAGGAAGGGAACTCCTGTTCACTTACTTAGTCTAAGAGTAGCTAAACTGCACTAGACCAGAAAACTAAACAAAGTGTGGATTTGCATGAAAGCCAAACACTCTTTATCATCTTCATTCTCCCATAAACAAGTCATTTTAAAAAGTGCAATTCCTGGAGGCTACAATTTTGCTGTAGAATACAGCTGCTTAAAGTGTAGCCCGTGGAAGCCTCAGATCTCTAAAGAACTCTGCCTTGTAACATAAATGCAATGGGAGCGAATCTATAATGAGAACCATAAACTTCCAGTTACTTTTATTACACATGTTAACGACCTACATCAATGACCATCTTCACTTCAAAAAGCCCTGACAACCTACACACAGAGCCACCCACTGTGGGTCACCTGAGGTGGGAGAAAGGAAAGTGGGTCAGGCCAGTTTCTGGGTCCTGGTTCCCCCAACCCTGGTAACTGGGACCTCCTCGGGGAGGAGGGCTCTGCCACCAAGAGCTTCTGAAAGGACCCCCTGGCAGGCCCTGCAGGGTCCTCGGGCTGGGTTCTGGGGTATCCGGGTTTGGGAGCCCCAGGGGAAGGTTTCAGGATGCCGAAACTCCGAATGAGAAAAGTCGGGCGCCACGGTGTGGGAGTCTCCAGAGCGCGGAGCGGTCACTTCAGGCCCGGGCACCGGAGAGACCCTAGCGTCTTCCCCGCGCCCTGCCTCCCCCTCCCTACTCCCGACGTCCCTGTCGCCCCCCTGGGAATAGGCAGAGTCTCACCCGCAGCTCAGCCGCTGCACCGCGCCCAGCGTTCGACAACCTCCGAAACGCCACATGGTTAGTGACCACCTTCCGACCCTCGGCGACAACTTTTAACCCGACGCACGCGCGGGGCGGAGCGGGACGGCAGAGACTCCCATTGGTCTACGCAAAAGGCACGGGACTCTCCGATAGGCTGTCGAGGAAAGGGGCGGATGCCACTGCTTGGCGCAGGCCGGAGGGGGCGGATGCAGGAGTGGGGCACTGACCCAGCATTGGCCCCCCAGGGGCCGGAGCCGTAGGGGGCTGCGGAATAGAGGCTCAAAGAAAGGTGGGTATGGATGACGGAGGAGGGATGCGGAGCCGAGCAGGGCAGGGCGTGGTGCTACAGCATTTGCAAATGGGAAGGGAACCAAGAATTGGAAGAAGCAGGGAGGAAGCAAAAGGGTAGGGGACGGGAAAAAAAAAAAAAAGAATTAAGATGTACAAGTACCAACTCCCCGCAGTAAAGTGGTCATTATGCACTGTAAACGTATTTTTTATGTAATAAAAAATGAAAATGAAAATAAAATTTTAAAAGAGAGAGTGATGCAGCTTAAGCAGATGAAAGGCGGTCTGGAACCGGCCAGGTGAACCTAGAGCTCCTTTTAATCCTGAGGTCTGTAGACTCTCTGCGACTCAGAAGCCCACCTGTGGCCAGGGTGAGCTTGCAGGTTGTCCCGGTGAGTTCCTGCCTGTGTCCTAGTTTGGACCTCGGTGGCTTCAAGACCGGTGGGAATGCTCCTGTCCCTTCGTAGGATTTCCCTAGCACACCCGTGGGTGGCTTAGAGCCCCAGCACACACTCCACATTTCGTGTTCCTCACTACACGTACTGTGCAGGAAGACTCGCCTGGGTGTTCTGAGATTCCCAAAGAGCCCACGAGTCCTTCTTGGAAAGTCAGGAAGAGACGTAAAGGCCTAAGGCCTAATGCACGAGAGGAGTGGGCCCAGCCGCTGAGGAAGGGACATTTGGGAAGAACTGCACCTGTGGAATGTCTGGAAGGGACTCGGAAAGGGCGGGTCCACCAGTCTGATCTCGTTTTTCAGAACTTTGCCTCCTCCCTTCACTGCTTTCCCTCTCCTTCCCTTCAGCCCACTAAAGCAAACCTTCATCTACCTTTTTTCCAGGTTCTAAAGAAACATTAAGTAGATAGCTACAATCAGTTTAAACACGGAAAGGGTTTGGCAGTAATGTAGAGGGTAATCACATAGAAAAAGCCACGAAACATCTGCCAAACACCTTTCACTCAGTGCAGCCAATTCTGCAGTTGACCAAGTACCTTGAACCCAAATGAACCAGAACATAGGTGATAATAAGCTAGGCATACAAACACGCTCTGTGTGTATACCTCTCTTCTGATATATTTAATGGGTCATCACATCTCTGTGATCTTAGGGGAGACAGTTGGGTATTATTAACCCTGTTGTGAGTATGCAGGAAACTGAGGCACTGGAAGATTATAGTATTTCTGTCTCTCTGAAGAATAGAATATAAATGCACTAATTACCACTTAACTAGTATGTTCGCACAGGACACAACCTCACTGATGAATAACCTAGATACACACACAAGGACTTATAGTTACCTCAAGCATAATTTGACCTAATTGACACACACACACACACACACACACATACATATATATATATATATATATATAAAATCTAAATTAATATTGACGTAAATAATTACAATGTAGAGGTGAAAAAGTCAGAAATTATCAATGCAATTTTCTACACTACAAAACCAGACCCCACAATAAAAAGTCATTGTTTTAGTAAAATTAACAGAAGGGGTTTTTTGACAAAATACATTATGACTGTGGCTTAGAAGGGCAATTGAGTGAATACTGAGGTGATGGAAGTTTAATTGCGACTTCACAAAACCATATGTTGGAGTCCTGAATGGACCTCCACAATATGACTATTTGGAGATAGGTCACCAAGCTAAAATGAGGTCATTAGGGCTGAGCCTACTCCAATATGACCAATTTCTTATTAAAAGGGAAATCTTGTACACAAAGATAGGAGGTAAACCTGAAGTGAAGATAAAGGCGTAGATCAGGGTGAGGCTTCGTCAAGCCAAGGATTGTCAAGGATTGTCCAGCTCATGACCACGGCATGCCACAGGGATGAAAGATGACTCAGAGTCGTTGTCTAAGTCAAACTCCACGAAGGCTCAGAGGGACTGCCCTTAACTGAGGTCCTTCAGCATGAGAGAGTCTCATAAAACACCCCCAAACTGAAGCTTCATGGCTTTTTAGTGATAGAAGTGGGAAGCAAGGACAAAGGACAGAAGGACTTCTGTGAAGGAATCCATAGAGGGGTCAGGGGAGGGACAGGGGAAGGTCAAGGTGGTTTGTTGCATGATGGACCTTGGAGCCAATCTAAGCGATAAGTGGGAGTATGAGGGAGAGGGCCAGAGCATTGGTTCCTTAAAACAATGCACTTTGATCCTGCTTAGACTTGAGGCACTGTAGGCTATTTTTAAATCTCTAATCCCACATTCTGGAAGGTTTTGGGCACATTTCCCCAGAGGTCCCTTCTCTCTGCATGTCCATTTCATACATACCTCTGGCCAATTCCCCCATATATCCCCTTTCTTTGTTTTGTACACAGGTTTGGAAAAGAGGGACAGGGTAGAGAGAAGGGATATTGTGCTTGGTGGAGAAAGGCTATCATGGCTTCAGCACTCAGCATCTGAGGAAATAGTATAAAAAGGTCTCTTAGTCCAATAGCTATAAGAATCCTAATTCAAAGGTTGAGACCAGAAAATCAAATTTGGGGATTCAGCCAATAGGCAGTTATCATTGAGATGATCCAAAGTAATATTATGAGCTTCCAGTTGAAATCTCTGTAACTGAACCTATAGTCAGCATTGGAGAAGGCAAATCTCTCTCTTGAGATCAGCATGAAAAGTACCATGGAACATATGCTAGACTTTGTCCCAGGGTTCAGAATGATTAAAAGGATTTGGAGTGATGCACACAGAATGGTAACAAATATCACAGCTGAGCCTGTGTCCAAAGAGCTTGTTGGTGTTTCTAAAATGAATTTTACTGGTACACTTTTGACATACATACTAATCACATTCATCATAGAAAATTTGTACCTGTATGTATTATATCTTCATTCTTTTTCTTCACTCCCCTCCATTCCCTTCAATCCTTATTCCCGTCTGCTTTTACAAAACTTTGTTTCTCTTGTTTTCTTTCCATCATCTTAAATATTTTATCCATATTCCCTCCTTTCCCTCCCCCTCCCACCTTGTTTCCTTTCCCATTTGAACATTTTCTTTCTACTTCCCAGTATCTTTCATTTTGGTCCTTATTAACTTTTAGGATTCTCACATAAGAAAAGCAATGTGACATTTAAACTTGTTATCCAATTTATTTCACTTAAAAGTGTGGTCTAAAGGTACATCAGTTTACCTAAAAATGTCTCAAGTTTATCCTTCTTTATATCAGAGTAGTACTAAATAAAAACCACATTTTGGAGAGGAAAAGAAGGAGGGAAGTGGGTCCCCAGCACCCAGTAAGGATCTGAAGCTAGAATTAAAACCCATGGGGACAGTGAAGAGAAAGACTTCAACACAGAAGACAGAGGTGGCAAGAGGTGCTTTCTCTTTGAACCCTCACTCACTGCATGAGGGTTGGGGGGTTTGAACCTGCAGATTCACAGGACCAGTGGCAACCCCAGTGGAAAACCCTCCATGGAGAAACCCACCCATGGAACAGAGCAGTGGATGGAAAGACTGCAATGGGTGGAATGGGCTGCAGTAGCTGGTGAGTTTTTTGGGTTCAGATGTCCCCCAGGAGAGGCCAATTGGCTGGTAGCTCTTGGAGAGAGGCCAAACTCAGAATTCAGAGTAGCAGCAGGCTGGCTGTAGCAGGGTGAAGCAGAACTGAGTTCAAGTGGGCGGGAGTCAAGGAGCCAAGTTTCAGCCAGCAGGAGACACATAGAGTTTTGCAAGCTAAACAAATGTCCTTTCAGCCTCACAGCCAAAAACCCACCTGAGATTTCAGAACTAAAGGTGCAGGCTTACTGAGATTGTCTACAACCCTGAGGTAAATCTACAGCTGGCTTGTTGAGATTAATCAAAACAGATCTGGACTCTGTCTGCCCACTCTGTCTATCAGTGACAGCAGAGACATGCCTTGATGCAGACATTTTTTTTCCTATTTTCTTGTTTTTGTCTTGTTTTGTTTTTTCTTGTTCTTGTTTTTATGAGTGTGAACATTGTTTCTAGTTGTTTTAATTGTTGTTGTTCTGTTCTGCTCTGTTCTGTTCTGTTCTTTTTATTTCTTCCTTTGCTCTTTCCCTCAGGTCTTCACCACTTTCCCAAATTTTCATAATCTTCCTTTGTCCTACAGCCTTGCTTCTAATCTCTTCCTCTCCTATTTCTCTATTTTTCCTCCAATCCTTTTAAATTTTCTCCCTTGAGGGTAAAAATTGGCATACTAAAAGCATATTTACTGTATACAACTTCTTGATTTGTTTTGGGTTTTGTTATATAACCACAAATCTGGTTCATATGGTTAAAAGTGACAAATTAACAGTTACCACTGTTTGTCATTTTCTAGGCCCTGTTCGATGCTATTGTTACCATTGATTATACTACTTTAGCCAAGGTGACGTGATTGTTCTCATTTGTTGTTCTTCCTGGTAGCCAAGACTGAGATTGCCTAAGGATCATAAACAATTTTATAGGTCAGTGCCAAAGAAGCAGGAGCTAACCCAAATAGGCAGCAACTTCTCATCTTCAGTAAATTAAAAGGTAAGATCTTGCAACAGACTCAAAACCCAAAAGCAAGCTACACCTAGAAGACATCTCTGAGAAGTAGTCATTTATTATCAAATATGATACTCTGGTGGAAAACAGCACTGAATTCACCTCTGTGATCACAGAAGGACTACAACCTCTACAGCAACCCTTGAATAAGTTTAAAAAAAAACTTCCAAATACAATGTTCTTCAAATAAGTTTCAGAAAAAAATATCCTTCAGTATCAAGGATCCCCCAAAACTGTCATCGATCATCTGCTCCTTACATCCAACTCAACCATCAATATTTTCATGACTTGATGATCCAGAACCATCTGAAGCAGATAATCTTTCTCCTGGTGTCCTGTCAAAATGTCAGTAGTAGCTATCAGTGCCTCCAACATTTAGCGCATTCCATCTCCTCACACAGGAAATGGATCATACCGCATCATTAAAAGAGAGAGAAGGAAGACACTGCAGATATTTTTGAGAGAGAACAAATAACTTTTATTACAGTATATTATAATGTTCAATTTTATTATTTTTGTTAATCTCTTATAGTGCTTAATTTATAAGTTAAACTTCAGCACAGGTACACATGAACAGGAAAAAGCATAGTAGATATATGGCTCGGTAATATTCGCTATTTTAGGCATCCACTAGGGATATTTCATCTTTTTGCATTGTCTGCTTGCAGTATTGCTTATAGTAAGTCTGAAGTGAATCTCACTCTAACTGCCTCTTTCACAAAGATGTATCTTCTTTTACCTTTCATACAATAATGTATGTGTTTTTGTGACCATTTACGTAGAAAGACTTAAGGAGGCTACGAAAATTCTTTATTTCCATAGCTTTACAAGGTCATGAATTACTCCAAATGTGGGTGCATATGGCCCACCAGTGCGTATGTCTACCCTTTAATTTGCAGCAATTTGGCATGCCCTCGAGAGGGTCCCTTGAATCTATTTTGCTTCTGACAAGAAGTGGATTCCACAAGGATGCCTAGAGTCTTTTTTTACATAACCAGTCCAGTCTTTTTCAATTTTTAAGGGCACACCTATAAATAAACAATATTAGGTCAGGATCTAGTATGGGAGCATCCAAATAATATGTTCTGGAGTTAAAGAATCATGAGGTTGCTGGATTTGGCCTTAATTAGTGAATAGAAATACAAAGACAAAAGAATATCATTTCATGGTTAGGTAATCAGCTAGCAGGAGTTGGAGCACTTTTAATTTAGAGATATTATACTAATACATCATCTTTGGATTTGAAGTTGATCCTTTTTTTAATTTTTTTTATTTTTTTGATACCAGGAAATCAAACTCAGGACCTTTCGCTTGCCAAGCAGGCAGAGCACCACTGAGTTACATCCCTGGTCCTGAAGGTGATCCTATTAAAAACACAGAAGGTGCTTTGACTAATTTAGTTGAGACTTCAGTTGATGTTAGGTAAGAAACATGGGAATGGTTCTGAGTTGTCTGACTTAGAACAATTGGAAAAAATCTGATAGTTTTTTATCTACCTCATCCACAACTCTTGCACACAAGCCATGCATATGTGTATATGTGATAAATGGACATATATTTTCTTTCTCATTTTAGAGGAATATTATTTAACAGTATTTCCTTTTTCATCTTAATGTATTTTGTATGTAAAGTACATAAGTCAAATTGGTAATATTAGCTAAGAGATTGTCTTTTGTTGCTGAGACAAAAATACCCTACACCCCAAGTCAAAAGAAGAAAGGTTTATTTTAGTTCATAGTTTGCAGAGGTTTCAGTCCTTACCTGGCTGGCTCCAAATCAAAGGGGCATGACAGAGAGCATGGCAGAGGAGAAACAGTCCGTGTCATGACAAGCAGAGAGCAGAAACGGGTACAGGAGGCAGCCAAGCAGCCCTCCGTTTCCTCTTCATCCCATCCAGGCTACAAGCCTTTTGGGCGGTGCCCCCACACCCAGTATGGGCCTTCCCATCCCAGAACTATGCTAAACCAATCAGAGACCTAATTTGGTACCGTCACCCTTAATCTCAGGGTCACACGCCCTACATCCAGCCAGCTCTGAATGCCCCACCTAGAGTGCAAGAGGCTTTGGGGGTGTTTTTAGATAGAAGCCATTACAGAGATCATACTTCAAGTGTTAGTACATAGTCTTTTAATGATCTTTGTACTCGATCAATTAAGAAAATGTGTGTATCTAGTTTGGCGAACTTGCCGCTACCATTTTCCTTAGCAGTCAAGTACAACCTTCCATGTGAACTTTTTTCCCCCGTTTTTTACAGTACTAGTGAGCGAATCCAGGGCTCCACACATGCTTGGCACACACTCTACTACATTTGATCTTAGCCAAAAGGCCAAGAAGAAATGGCAAATGCTCTACCACTAAACTACATCCCAAGCCCTATCCCTTTTCTTTTTCCTTGTGTTTTCGCTCTCACAAGTGATCCTCATACCTCAGCCTCCTGGATCACCACCCCCAGCTATAAGGGATCATTTTAAAATATGGTTTCTCCTACACTCTATGTGGAAGAAACTGTCCAAAATTTGTGAGATATTGATAATACCATCTCTAGTCTCCAGTGTTTTGGCAAGCTTGTCTCTGCTAGATTTCATGGGTCTATTCTGAAGTTGCCAGGGTGGAGAGATCCCTGTGTCTTTTATCATCACTTTTATAAAACCCTGCCTTGTAATGTCCCTTAACTGAGTTCTTGAAAAGCACAGTATAGCCGGGCATGGTGGTGCACGACTGCAATCCCAGCGCTTGGGAGGCTGAGGCAGGAGGATCGCTGTGAGTTCGAGACCAGGTCAGTCTCAACTACATAGTGAGACCCTGTCTCAAAAAACCAAAAAAAAAAAAAAAA
>NW_022900922.1:5980556-5983348 GCF_012274545.1 Fukomys damarensis | reverse complement strand
AAAAAAAAAAAAAAAAAAAGCAAGTTGTGGTTGTGTGCAGTTCCTAGAATGATAAAAATTAGCACTTCTTTTCAGAAGCAGTGATCATGTAGTATCAATAGCTCAATAGTAATTGTGTTTTCAGGTGAGGAAATATATTATTTTTATAAAATCTCCAGATTGTAAGAGCAGTGAGTCTAAGAGTCTAGGGAAAATGTCTTCCACAATATTTTAAAGAAAGAGATCTTTAAGGCAGGGGGGATGTACCCCATACAGTTACAAATTCCCTACAATGAGTGATATCATTTATGTATGCCTAAAAATGTACCAAAAAAAAAGTTACAAAAAAAAAAAAAAAAAAAAAGAGGGCCGGGGATTTAGCTCAGTGGTACTACCACCTGCCTCGCAAGCACAAGGTCTCAAGTTCAATCCCTGGTACCAAAAATAATAATAAAATAAAATTTAAAAAAGAAAGAGATCTTGCATGTGAGCAATCCAGAATTTGTTTCAGAGTGACCTTATTAAAGTAGCCAGAAAATGTCACCACAGTGTTTTGTTTTGTTTTTTGGTACCGGGGATGGAACTCAGAACCTTAGGCAGACAACAGCACCACTGAGCTAAACCCCTGACCCATCAGAGTTCTATTTTAAAAGATGTAGTAAATGTAGCAAAAGATTCCTTTTGCCTTTGTCTTCACATGCTGCCAGTCCCAGATATAGTTAGTCACCTCGTGAGTTTGATCATTCATGAACTATAAACCTAGTTAGCCTCCAGGTGACGTTTAATGTCTGTTGATGAAGTAACAGATTTGGGAATTCCATTTGTTGATCCATTTGTACATTACAGAAAGAATGGCTCAGCTACTCTTTGAAACATTCCAAGATAAAATGTCAGAGGGGTTCACTCCTGTAGCAAATCTAAACCCAGGGCCGCTCACTGGTATTTCTTTAGCACTTCAACAAACCTTTTCCCTCAAAACACAGCCACCAAATATCTAAAACGGCTCATAAATCAGTCAGTGCTGAGTAAATTCTGGGAAAAACACGTAATGTGTTTCAGGTCTGGTTTTATTTACTCTCCTGATTCTAAAAGATCTATTCAAGGTTATTTTCTAGATATCCAGATTATGAATGCTTGTGTGGGTTTAGAATGTTCATCAAAAAGACTTCCATTAATTACTCTATCAGTTTTCCTTTATCATATTAAGAGAAAAAAAATTGGCTTTCTAAAAATGTCTAGGAAATACAATCAGCCCCTGCACACACCAAAAATTTTTTGGTGGTACCGGGGGTTGGTCCTAATGCTTCTGTACTGAGCAACATCCCCAGTCTTTTAAAACTTTGACTGTCTCATCAAGTTGCCCGGACTGGGCCCAAACGTGCCATCTTCCTGCCTCAATCCCCCAGAGCACTGGTATGACAGGTATGGGCCACCACGTGCAGCTGAGCCAAGGGTTTTATGCGCTCCTTTGTTGTCCTCCAGGTGTGGACCATTTCATGTTGGTTTCAGGGCTCTGGACGGTGCTGCAGTGTGGCTGTCACGTGGCTCTAAAGTGACAGGGCTTCTGATGAGGTACATCTTTCAGAGAGCTTCCTTTCTGCTTCAGCCGATACTTCTAGCCTTCCACACCAGAACAGATGTCTGTTTGTCAAGGCGGGGTCCTTTTCAGGATGGAAACACTTTCTCACACCTGGCCATGAGCTGTTGCTCAAAAAAAAAAAAAAAAAAAAAAAAAGGCCAAGACTTAAAAAAAAAAAAAAAACAAAGGCCATGACTTAATCATTCCAATGTTTGATGCTTAGAGGACATTCCAGAGTTAGCAAAAATGGGTTAAGAACAGCGAAATCGGTGGCAAAGATAACCTTTCAATTATTCTTTTTATCACTACTGAGGCAGTCTTGCTTGCCTTTTCATAACTTCGGGAGTTATGTAATCAAAATATACCAGACACGGGGACTAAGGTGCAGTCTGTGAACGAGACCTAGAGCGATGTGGCAGACCTACGGTACGTGTGTCCCAGCAGCTGCTTGTATCACAGAAAGGGGTCTGAAGGGTTCGCTGTCACTGCTCTAGGGTCTGCTCAGTACCTCTGTCCTAACTCAGACATGGAAGTGCCTTCTTCATCTCTTCTGCCCCAGACTGAGTTTCCTTCCTTTCCCTTTTTTCTTGTTGGGAACTAAAACAGTACAAGTGTTCCTCTTAACTCTGACACTAATCGGAGACAAGACAAAATGAAGCCATCCTCTTTTCTTTTCTAGAGACAAGGGTTTTTTTTAATCTCAAGAAAATAAATTGCATAAGACAATTTATCTAAAAATCTGAAGACCTACATTTCATAAAACTTGAGAAGAGCCTCTAAAACTGAATCAGAAAGTTAAGAAAGAAGCCAAGGGAGGAGCTAACATTAACGTCAGCAAGAACTTGACAACAGTCCTTGATCATGGGAGACAGGGCTGAGACGCATATGAACATGACAGGGAGTGGGAGACTCGCCTCCATGCCTTCACCAAATCATGGCTCCCAAAATGTATGCCCTCCCACACTGCCTCTGCCTTTGCTATGTCACTTTCTTGGACTCACAGGCCATTGGCAAGTGTGACACAAGCATTTCTGAGTTTGTATTTTAGAAGCCAGAAAATGCAGGTTCTTATTAACTTGGAGTCAGATATACAACCCTGAGATATACAACCCTTTTCTATAATAATTTCTCATTTCCTGTATTATAGTGATGTTATTTTTTTAAAAAAAAGATGGGCCAGGCATGGTGGCACATGCCTGTAATCCCAGCACTCAGGAGGCTGAGGCAGGAGGAT
>NW_022900922.1:5974896-5980056 GCF_012274545.1 Fukomys damarensis | reverse complement strand
AAAAAAAAAAAACAACTACTCCCAGGAACATCAGAATCAAATGGCTTAAAATAAAGAGAAATTCTTAAAATTCATGAAAAAAAAATTTAAAGACAGTATACACCAAGAAACAAAGATAAAAAGTATAGCCAGCTTATCAGAAACAATCCAGCCAACCAGGTATGGTGGCACACACCTGCAAGCTCAGCACTCAGGAGGATCTCTGTACTTGAGGCCAGCCTGGACTACGTAGTGAGTTCAAGGCCAGACTGAACTACATAGTGAAGCTCTGTCTCAAACAAACAAAAACAAAATGAATAAAAGAAACAAGCCAGAAGACAATGACCCAACATCTTTAAAGTACTGAAAGAAAAAACTGTCAACCTGGAATTCTATAATTAGCAAAATTATCTTTCAAAAACCAAAAAGTAAAATAATGAGAATCAAGACTTCTCATGTAGAGGTACAAGATCCCAACAATGAATGTAACTGTGCTATATCCCTAAAATGTTCCAATGAACTCAATTAAAGCTGAAAAAAAAAAAAAAGAAGTACAAAAGCTGAAGGGATCCATCACCAGCAAACTGATACCACACGAAGCATGGATTCTCTGGTGATACCAGCCAGAAATCCAGGACACCCATCAGAAGGGCACTAGCTATATAAACTTTGGTAGATTCTTACAAAGGAATATTGAGCATTGATGGAAAAAAAAAAACCTGGAGGCAGATTTATTGGGGCTAATGTGGAAATGACCTTGTGACATCCCAGTAAGTGAGAAAAGCTAAGCTGTAAAACAATATGAAGGGATCTCATCTGTGCTTGTAAATGTTTAAGGAAAGACCAAGTGTGACGGATGCTTCTGCCACAGGTTCACCCACTAGAATGAGCCTCAGGAGGAGAAGCAGCGAGGTGGAAGACCCCTTTCCACTTTTATTCTTTATTCTATCTTTATGTGTCATCTGAACTGGTTTCATGTTAATTTTTTTTTTTTTCTTAAAACAAAGAAGTTCCTTAGCTGGAATTCAAGGCAAACCCTACAGTGACTAGCCAAATGCCATTAATAATCTACTCAATTCAAAACATGAAAACATCCATTCCTCTTTTTGCTTCCTTCCTATATTCTGTATTTCCTTCTAACCCTAAATTCCACCCCAGGTACACATCATATAAAAGCGGGAACATGTACAAGGACATTTCTTTGTTGCAGCTTTCTAGGGGGTGAGAGGAAGCTGAGGCAAGTAAGACTAAGAAGGGCCAAAGTTGAAGGGATTCCATCACCAACAAACCAACACCACAAGAAGCACTGGTCCTCTAAATAAAACAGCCAGAAAACTAAGATACCCATCAGATAGAGGCTGGCTACACTCACTGTAACAAAGGCTGAGGGCCCTTATCTGCAATGTTTCGGGCCAGAGTGTGTCCGATTTCTGAGTTTTCAGATTTTAGAATATCTGCTTAGATGTTAACTGATTGAACATCCCTAATTTAAGAACCCAACTTCTGCCAGGCATGGTGGCACATGCCAGTAATTCCAGCACTTGGGGGCGCTGAGACAGGAGGATCGCTGTGAGGTCGAGACGAGCCTGGGCTACATAGTGAGTTCCAGGTCAGTCTCAACTACCCTGTCTCAAAAAAAAAAAAAAAAAAAAAAAAGATGCCTCAGGAAATAGCAGAAGGCAGAGTTCAAAAAGAAAAATACAAGACAGAATTCTTAGAATTTTGGAGATCACAGTAGACAGAAAAAGAAAAATACAATCTTGAAACCACCCTTGCCACATGAAAAAGAACAGAAACTCAGTCTGACTGCTTTGAGATGACAAAAAGAGAGCCTAACTTAATAATTACTCAGATCAGAGAGTCTCCAGAGGAAACTGAGTGATTCTCCCAGAGGGAGTCCAAATCCAGGCAAAGTGTCATACACAGGCCATGGAAGTTTAAAAGGTATTGGACGTGCTCAAAGCATTATGGCACCATGACTAAAGGCACAGCCTTTGAGTCCAAGATGTCTGGGCTCAAATTTCAGATCTGCCTCTTACTGTCTGATTTTGGTACCGCCGATTGAACTTGGGCACTTGGGCTTGCAAGGCAGGCAGTGGAACCACCGAGCTAAATCCCTGGCTCCTTTTTACTGACTGATTTTGGACAAATAATCTCTCTTTACCACACTTTTTCTATCAAATAGGAAAAAACAATATTGCTATGGTTTAGATCTAGAATGTCCCCAAAAGCCTCGTGTGTTCAGAAGTAGGGCCTCTGGAAGGTGACTGGATTGTGAGAATGCTATTCCCATGAAGGACTAATCCACGGGTGCAGTTATAGCTGAATGTTCTATTGGAGGAAGACGTGGGTCACTGGAAGTGTGAACTGGGCGTATCTGCCTCTTTGGCTCCTCCCTTCTCTTTCTGCTTCTTTAAATTTGTCTTTTACTAATACTTGTTTGCAGTACATAATGATTACATTCACCGGGGGAGTTGGTCCATGTACGTAATACATCTTCTTTCTATTTCCCTTCTCCTCCTCTCCTCCCTCTCTCTGCTACCTGACCACCATGACAGAGCAGCTTTCCTCTGCTATGCTGTTTCTGCCTTGGAACCAGGTGACCACATACTGAAATTGAGCGCCACAATCCAGGCCTTTTGTCCCAGTGATAGGAAAGGAACTAAGACACCACCTAGCACATGGAGTTCTTATGAAGCTTAAATTATCTTAAACACATGAAATATGATAAGCACAATGTGATTTTTAGCGCTTATCATCTGAGGTATATTTATCACTATGTAACATTTTCTTTGCAATTTTGTTCCCTTATCAAGGTAAGGACAGTTTGCTACAAAGTTTTTTCTTTATTTAGTTATAAATGAATTAAACTTTATCAAATTATGTCTGTGAAAACAGCAAGCAGATCCTATGGATTATCTTCCTTAATCTATGTACTTGGCAAATACTATTACTATTTCTCATTTTGATAAATACTAGAAAAGCCACTGGGCGTGGTGGCACACGCCTGTATTCCCAGAACTCCCGAGGCTGAGGCAGGAGGATCGCTGTGAGTTCAAGACCAGCCTGGGCTACATAGTGAGTTCCAGGTCAGTCTCAACTACATAGTAAGACCCTGTCTCAGCAAACAAACAAACAAACAAACAAAAAACTAGAAAAGCCTACATGTGAGAATATAATGTGGATTCAATTGACAGTTTACATAGCATTTCTATGTGTACGTTTATAGGTGAGATTGGCCCCAAATTTTTGTTTATTATCTAATTTGAATAACTATGCTATATAGGTCTCATTTTTAAAAAAAGGTTGAGTAGCTTTTTCTATTCTGAGCAAGTTTTTTTTTAAAAAGATAAGTATAACCAGTTATTTTTGAAAGATGGCTAAATCACTTCTGTGAAAATATCAAAGAAACTCCTTAATATTAGGTTTATGAAAAAAATGGGTTTACTGTACTTATATCCAAACTTTCATTCTTTACATTCTCCCAGGTTTTGTTACCAATTTTGTTATCTTCAATCATTATCTCCCTTTTTATACGTTAACTCCAAAATGTATCTCCAACCCTAAACCCTCTCCAAAGACTCGCAGTAAATTATGTGGTGATGTCACACATAATCCTCTGCACTGTCTGCAGGAACCTTACATTTAAGATGCTCAGTACTACAGAGCAAAGGATTGAGAGAAGGCAGATTAGAAGCACTCGGCTCTGCTGCTGCTGCACGAGTCACAATCAAAGCAAAGGTTATGTAGCTGCTTATCAAGGTGGGCAAAGGTGGGAGAGTCTAATGCAATATAGTACTCACAGATTTTTGACTGAAAGAATGAAAGAGAGCACCCCAATATGCAGAGGGGAGGGGAGTGCCCCTTCACCAGGGTTAGAGGTGAGGTGGAGCCCCAGCGAGCTCCACCAGAACAGGATTTGCATCCTACAAATGGTCTAGTAAGAGCCCTGGAAATCTGCACAGCGAGCGAGCTCTGGAGTTCTCCACAGTTCACACCCTGCTTTCATGGTGCTGTAACTGGGACTCATCTGGGAGTCAAAGGCCCCTCTTTTTCCTATCTCTGGGAAGCCTGAGGTAATATAACTGCCACCAGCTAGAGGAAGGCCACCTCAAGAGTCAGTGCCCCCAGTCCCTGCACAGGCCCTCTGAGAATTAATTGTGTGGTGCAGACTGCAACGTGGAGGGGAACAGAAGGTACTTCCCTTAAAATCGGGGGTTTCAAAGTCCAGCTGTCAGAAAGCAGGAAAATGAATAGTCATGTGTTTTCACATGAGAGCCAAGTCTAGGAGCACCAGAATCTTTTTAAATTCTTTTAAAAAACGCTTGTATTAATACATGCTTGCAGTACACATTCACCCAGAAAGCGAATCCTTTGGGCAGTTCTTCTGTGACTATACTGCTGTCCTCCATCTGTAGGGGTGGCCAGGAATGTGCCACAGACCAAGCCTCAGCCCTGCCTTCAGAAAGCATAGCCCAAAAAGCTCGAGAGAAATTCTGGGAGTTCTGCAACCCATGTTAGTTCCTGAACATCCCCTGAAGTTAAACTTGCCCCTGAAATGCACAGTCCTGGGAAGTTATCACACAGTATCACTGCCAGATGAGTTTCACAGTCTGTGCTGGGATTTTCCCCGTCATCATACACAGCCTGAAAGGCTCTTTACTTGAGGTTGCACTTTCCACCTTAGCTTCTTCCTGCAAGCAAGAGCTGAGAGGATTTCCAAGCAGCTTGGGCTAGGAACACTCCTGCTAGTCACCAGGCAAGAAGGGGAGGTGAATAAGGCCCCAGCCTTTGGTCCGTCCAGGGTGTGCAGCCTAAAATGACTCAGAGGAAAATCTGGTCTGCATAGGTGGTGAGTGTGAATGTGTTTGTGTGTGTTTGTGTGTGTAACTCTCATCCCTCTGTGGGGAGGAAATTTTTATTTTCTATTAATACTTTGATTTTTTGTCTTATTTGTTTGGAGGTTCTTTTTTTTCTGACTTGCCTTTTCTTTCAATTTTCAATCTTTCTGCATTTTTCTTCCTTTTTAAAAATTTTCATCATTTTACCTATTTTGTTTTTTCCTCTTCTAAATTTCCTCATTTTTTCCCATTAAATTTTTTTCTGTTATCTTTTTAACTCTTTACTTTATTCTGCTTGTCACATAACTTTTTTTTTTTTTTTTTTTTTTTTTTTTTTTTT
>NW_022900922.1:5968131-5974826 GCF_012274545.1 Fukomys damarensis | reverse complement strand
TTTTTCTTGTCATATTTTTTTTTTTTTTTTTTTTTTTTTTTTTTGGTACCAGGCCCTTGCGCTTGTGAGACAGGCACTGGAACCACTGAGCTAAATCCCCAGCCCTGTCACATAACTTTTTATTGGTACATGTTTGTGCTACATGTTTACATTTCTTGTAGTGAAAAGGTACATGTACATAACAGATCTTAACTTCTTTTTTTAAATCGCCTTTCCTGTCTTCCTCCCCTCCATCCATCTTTTTAATCCCTTCTTTTTGGGTGGGGGTACATGTTTGCAATACCACTGAGCTAAATCCCCAGCCCTGTCACATAACTTTTTATTGGTACATGTTTGTGCTACATGTTTACATTTCTTGTAGTGAAAAGGTACATGTACATAACAGATCTTAACTTCTTTTTTTAAATCGCCTTTCCTGTCTTCCTCCCCTCCATCCATCTTTTTAATCCCTTCTTTTTGGGTGGGGGTACATGTTTGCAATATATAATGTTTCTATTCCTCATGTGGAGTTGGTATGTGTACATGTCTTCATTTTTTTTCATGGTCTTTCCCTCCTCTCCTTCTCCCGCCTTCCATCTTTTGATCCTTTTCTCCTTTTAGAAAGGTCTACCTCTCTACTTCCTAACATTTATCTTTTATTTTGCTCTTTATTTATACTGTAGACTTCTCACATAAGAGAAAGCATGTGATATTTAAGCTTGTGTTTCTGATTTATTTCACTTAATACTATATTCTCTTTAACAAAGGGTGCTAGAAAAACTGTATATTCATGTGTGGAAAATTGAAACCAAATTGAAATCTTTGTCTGCCACCTTGTATATAAAAATCAATTTAAGGGCTGGGGGTTTAGTTCAGTGGTGCCATTGCCTGCCTTGAAAGTGAAAAGTCCTGATTTCAATCCCCAGTATCAAAAAAGGGAAAAAAATCAACTCAAGAGCTGAGCATGGTTCTACAGATCTGGAAATCTAGCACTTGAGAGGCTGAGGCAGAAGGATCACTGTGAGTTTGAGGTTAGCCTGGGATATACAATGAGTTCAAGGCCAATCTGAACTATACTACAAGACCCTGTCTCAAAAAAACAAAGAAAGGGCTGGGGATTTAGCTCAGTGGTTCCACCACCTGCCTTGCCAAGTGCAAGGACCCGAGTTCGATTCCCAGAACCAAACAAACAAAACAAAGAAAAACAACAAAAAAGTTCAACTCAAAATGGATCAAATGCCTTAATGTAAAATCTTTGAAACTGCTAGAGTATAATATATGGGAAACATTGAGGGACACTGGCACAAGAAATGATTTTCTGAATAGGACTCCAATAGCTCAGGAAAATAAAAGCAAAAATTATCCAATGGGATTACTTCAAATAAAAAGCTTATGCAAGCCAGGCATGGTGGCGCACACCTGTAATCCCAGCACTCGGGAGGCTGAGGTAGGAGGATCTCTGTGAGTTTGAGACCAACCTGGGCTACACTGTGAGTTCCAGGTTAGTCTCAACTACATAGAGAGACCCTGTCTCAAAAAACCAAAACAAAGCAAAACAAAACAAAAATCTTATACACAACAAAAAAAGTAATCAATAAAGATGAAACCTACAAAGAAAAATTGTTGTCAGCTATTCACTCACTGAAGGATTAAAAATCAGAGTACATAAAGAACACAAAAAGCTTACCAAAAGAACAAATAATCCAATCAAAATGGTCAAATGATCTGAGCACAGTTCTCAAAAATACAAATGGCTGCTAAATACATGAAAAAAAATGTTTATCATCTTTATTCATCAGGGAAGTACAAATCAAAGCTACATTCAAATTCCATCTCACTCGAGTATGAAGGGTTATTACCAAAAAAAAAAAAAAATGTTGGTGAGAATGTGCTAAAAAGACTACTCTTGGTGATAATGTAAATTAATTCAGCCACTATGAAAACATTATAGAAGAGCCTCAAATTCAACTAAAATAGAATTGCCATATGATTTAGCTATTCTACCTGAATATCTATCTGAAGGAAATGAAGTCAGCATACAAAAGGATATCTGTATATCCACGTTTACAGCAGCACTAGTCACAATCACTCAAATATAATGTCAACCTGGGGAACAGATAAATATGGTACATATACACATGGAGTGTTCAGCCACAAAGAAGGATGAAATCATCTCATTCCCAGGAAAGTGGATGGAATGAGAGGATATCACATTAAGCAAAAGCCAGAGAAAGATAAATATTGTACGCTTTCTCTCATACGTGAAAATTAATCAGGAAAACAGAGGACCTGAAAGCAGAAAAGAACGACTGTTTTCAGAAGAAGTGAGACGGGAGATGGGGGAGAAAAGAAGGTTGGAAAAGACAGAAGGTACCAGCTGTGGTGGCGCACACCTGTGATCTCCGCACTCAGGAGGCGACAGAAGTACGAACATCCCCACCAATTCTCAAATGTGGAAGAGCAGAGAATGTGACCACAGAAAGAAGCATCACTATGAACCTAAAACATGGTGTGGGGTGTAGGGATTTAGAAATTCAGATTGAAATTAACTTGTAAAAATACTAACAGGAATATGGCTGAGGGAAGTGGTTCAGGCTTGTAATCCCAGCACTTGGGAGGGTGAGGCAGGCGAATCGCCGAGAATTCAAGGCTAGACTGGGGCTACATAGGAAGTTCAAGGCCAGCCTTATCTACACAATGAGATCCAGCTCTGGAAAAAAAAAAATAAAATATTTTCTAGGAAATACAAATACCTATCCTCTTACTACTCTTCTGCAGGATTCCCTAGAACGGCTAGGCTCATCCCAAAAACAGCTTTCAAAGATGCTCCTTTTCCTTTTGCAGCCACAGTCAGTTAACCTCCATCCTACTTCATGCTGTCACCTCACTCACACCTCAGCAAACACTCTATACAGCCAGCAGGCAGGGTAGTGGGAGATGCAAGGAGAAAATCCACTCTAGGAGGTCTCACATGAAAACAGCCTGCCAGACATGAGAACAGTGCACAGCTTTTACCTTCTCCTCTCCCGAGACACCTTACCTGGAGAAGAGATGGGGCACAGCTCCTACCACCTATGCCAGGCCACCACTGTGGACTCCAGAGTAGAGCAACAGCAAAACAAGGAGGTGCGGGAGAAAGGTGTCACACAAAACTGGAAAGAGTATTTAAGGAAAAAACAGACACGGCAGGGCAAAATATCTTGAAAACAAAATAGACAAAGGAGCAAAGTTAATTACGAACCATTTTAAAGAAAATGTCACTTTCACTTCTTACCTTAGAAGTCAATTGTAAGATCTGCTTAATGTACTGGGTGAATGTGAGTGACTAAAATAGTTTAGAGCATTATGATTTAAGTCAAGTGAAAGGTAGAGAATGTCTGGCTAATGCCTTGAAGATTTCTATTTAGAAATATCATATCATAATCAAATTCAGTTGTGCACACCCTGTATTTATTTGCTACAAGTTTCTGGCCATGAAAAATTAACATGAACAAGATAATATCGCTGTGTGTGTGTGTGTGTGTGTGTGTGTGTATAGCAGAATATTCTATTGCCTTTTTTCCATTTTCTGAAGTTTGACGACTCCCTCACTGATATCCAGGATTATCTCTCAGTAGTTTAAGGTTCATATCTAGATGAATATTCATAGAAAATATGACCCACAGTCCAAATCTCTGGAAGATATTTGTTGGTTACAAAACACTGGAGGTGGGAGGTGTGAAGAATTATTATATTATTATAATATTATTACAGTAATAATTTATATTGTTTGCCTTTATGCCAAATTATTTATTTAATTTTTTTTCAGTGCTGTAGGTCAAATTTAGGGCCTTGTACATCTAGGCACTGAGCCATACCTGCAACCCCTCAAAGCCTTGATTTAAAAAAAAAGCAGTAGTGGTCAGGGATTTAGCTCAGTGGTTCGGTGGTCTACCTTGCAAGTGCAAGGACCTGAGTTCAATCCCCAGTACCAAAAAAAAAAAAAAAAAAAAAAAAAAAAAGAATGGAAAATAAAGCAGTAGATGGAGATTTAGCTCAGTGGTTCCACCATCTGCCTCACAAGTGCAAGGGCCTGAGTTCGATCCCTGGTACCCCCCCAAAAAAAACCAAAAAACAAAGTAAAACAAAGGAGTAAACTGGATATTAATGGCATGCCTGTAATCTCAGCACTCAGGAGGCTGAGGCAGGACAAATGCCTTGAGTTTGAGGCCAGCTTGGGCAACACAGTAAGTTCAAGGCAAGCTTTACATAGCAAGACCTCACCTCAAAAATAAATACATAAATCAAACAAACCGACCAGCAAACAAATAAATCAACATTCCGTAGCCTTGTTCCATGTAAAGATGCAATGCAAATTCCTAGAGAGCCATACTTTCAGAGAAGTAGCCACTCCTGTCTTTTACAAGCTATGCTAGCTGATATACGATACCTCAATGAATTCATAATCCAAGAAAGGAAAAATGCAGTGGAAATTCCAAGCTAAAGACAGTAGCCTTGAGTCCAGACTTCCTATCTGACATAACATTTTAAAACCCAGAATCTCTTTTCCCAAAATGTCACCTCACTTTTCTCTCAAATGTGCTATCTCTTGTCAGACCTACCAACCAGTTACTCTTCCTCCCTTGTCTTCCCAATTCTAGCCTCACTTCATGAAGCTACAAGTACTTGTAGACAAATGACTAGGCCCCCAGCTGAGCGGAAGTGTCCTGGGTATAGTCACGCCTTGCTGAAAATGCTGCCTGCCGAGTCTCCCTGAGCTGTGAGGAATGACCAACAGCATCACAGGGAGGGATGGTGGGGGACAAAGCCCAGGTCCAGAGGAAGTCAGACAACACAGGTCACCTCTAGCGGCTGAGAAACTCACTCAAACCTCCCATTTTACACAATATCAATTACAAAGAAGGAAAAATATACGTTTTATCACAATGGAGACTAAGGCCAAGGTGGTTAGCTTAAATAATACAGTAAGAAATAAAAGTTGTGTAAAATTTGGCAGGGGTACTGGTGTTTGAGACAAGCTCTTGCTGAGCAGTTCAGTCTGGCTTTGAACTTACTATATAGTCCAGGCTGGCCTCAAACTCAACATCCTTTTGCCTTGGCTGCCTGATGCTGGGATCACAGCCTATGTCGCCACAACTGCCTTGCAAATGCTTTTGTAATTATTATAAAATGCATTACTTAGGGCCTGGGGATTTAGCTCAGCAGTTTGGTGGCCTGCCTTGAAAGCGCAAGGACCCAAGTTCAATTCCCAGTACCAAAAATAAAAAAAGCATTAATTAAAAACTGGCATAGACTTCCAACTTCTGGGGTGCTCAGAATTATTTAGAGATCTTCAGAATCAAATGAAGTACCAGTGTTCTGAGAGGGGTCTCACCTGTCTATCACAAAGAGTAACTTACCTCTGCCTTGCAGTAAGCAAAACAGCTTTTAAAATGTGTTCCTTTTGTTGGCCAAGAGGCTACACAAACATAATTTATAATCATTTCTGCATCTTGGAGTAATTTTTTTGTTTGGGAGATTTTAAGAATGCAAATTTTGGTTCATTTTTTATTTTATTTTGGTCTAAGGATGTATTTAAGCGCATGCTTTCATCTCTCAATCTTTGTAGCCTATCTCACTCTACTTCTTTTAAGATATGTGACTTTTCTTTTTTTTTCTTTCTTTTGGTACAGGGATCAAACTTGGGTCCTTGTGCTTGTGACACAGGCAGAGGAACCACTGAGCTAAATCCCTGGCCCAAGATACATGACTTTTAAAAGTTGATTCCCAATGTGTTAACATCATGTGTGTTTTCAATAATAATGAAGATCCAGGCCCTTAGAGCTGACACCATGTATATCTTTTTAAAGCTAACACATTCTTAGCCAGGATGGTGGCACATGCCTGTAATCCCAGCACTCAGGAGGCTGAGGCAGGAGGATCTCTGTGAGCCCAGCCTGGGCTACATAAGTGAGTTCCAGGTCAGTCTCAACTACCTAGTGAGACCCTGTCTCAAAAAACCAAGCCAAAACAAAACAAAAAAATAAAGCTAACATTCTTCCGTGAGCTCCATTCACTCTTGCCTGTCTTTGGCAGGCCCTTCACAATTATAATTGTTTGTAATCTCCTTGCCTAGAATGTAGTGCCATTTTTCGTAACCTCATTTAATATCAGATCTCTTTGATGTTCTCTGATATAAAAACCTTAATTTTTTTTTTCCCTTTCCTTTCAGGGACTGAACTCAAGGCCTTCCCACTGAGCTACACCCCCAGCCCATTTAAAAAAATTTTTTGAGATCGCTTCACTAGATTACTAAGTGGCTGAGACTAGGCTTGAATTTGCGATCCCCTGCCTCACCCTCCCAGAGTATTGAGATTATAGGCAGGTGTTGGCTTGAGAAGAGTCATAAACTCTGAAATTAAAGCGAAGGGTTAGCAAGGTCAAGAGGCAGAAAATACCACTGTAGTCTGAGACCACGAACGAACTGCCCCATTGTTCCAAGCAGCAGACTTGTAACCCACACATTCCCTGTGCACACGGCCTTGGAGACCTCCCGGGAAATGTGTAAACCCGCGAGCTAGGACGTCTTAGAACCTCACTTCCCACAGTCCCGCCTCCGCTAACGGTTCAACAGCCTCTCCTTTCCGAGGAAGGATTAGGAAAGATAAGTCCTCCTCACACCAGGTCTGATCCGGAAGACCCGGAGCGTGGAGGCAACGCAAACTCTGACCTCAAGG
>NW_022900922.1:5962396-5967996 GCF_012274545.1 Fukomys damarensis | reverse complement strand
CCCCGTCCGACAGCAGCGCTCGAGTAGCGGAGGCCCCAGGCCGCAGACCGTAGCAACGGAAAAGCCCAGAGGGTCGCGCCGGGAGGAGCGGCCGACGGTCGCCTCACTCTCAGGCCAGAGCCCCGCCCCCCGGACGACGCCCCCGTGCCTCATTGGCCGACGGGGCGGCCCTCAGAGCCAATCCCGGGCTCCCGCTCTTGTGGCGACGCCTACCCGGGGGCTTCTTAAGGCTAAACTGGGTGTATTTGTTTAATCCGCAGTTTCCCACCGTAAGATTCACCCATCACCTCTCTGCAGGAAGCTAGAATATAACAGTGTAGATTATTTTACAAATAACTAAACAAGGGACGCAAGAAGAAAAGAACATTCTGGAAGAAGAAAATCAAATACTGTAACCTGTTTTGGGTTTTGGGGACAACGTCTCATTATGTAGCCCATCTGGCCTTGAACTGGTGCTCCTGCCTCTCAAGTGCTGGGACTACAGTCAAGTGCTTAAAACCTTAAAAAAAATCGGGCCGGGGATTTGGCTCAGAGGTTCCGCCCCCTGCCTCGGAAGCAAAAGGGCGGGAGTTCTATCACGGGTACCAAAAAAAAAAAAAAAAAAAAAAAAAAAAAAAAAAAAAAAGGGAAAAAAAAAAGGAAATAAGGAAGAGGAAACCTACAAGAAAAGGAGTTCAGCCGGGCGTGGTGGCACACACCTGTAATCCCAGCACTCCGGAGGCTGAGGCAGGAGGGTCGCGGCGAGTTCGAGACCAGCCTGGGCTACATAGTGAGTTCCAGGTCAGTCTCAACTACATAGTGAGAACCTGTCTCAAAAAACCAAAAAAAACAAAAAAAGGGAGTTCAAATAAATTATATATAGACACAATGTAGAAATGTTTAATATATTTAAAATTCTCAAATGGCCTATCTCTGAGTTTCCCACAACATTTTACTCTCCGATTCACCTTTAACTTTGCCGGTATGGTGGGGTGAGGGTGGTACATCGTTCCACAGTCAGCCCTCTGTCATTCCAGTCTATGCAACTATGCCCACTACTTCTTAGACCATACCTATGAGCCCAAGATGTCTCCTTCCTCACTCATTCAACCGATATTCCCACGCAGCCTTCAGGGAGGTTAAAAGATTATGAAGACAGTGCCGGTTCCAGTCTAGCTCCAGACTGAACATGGGGTGATAATTGGCACTTGTACAGGCGCCCTTCAAGTACAGAGAGGTACTCAGAATAGGGTTTAATGTCCCTCCCATCCAGCAGAAGGGGTGAGGAGTCAGACACATGTGCAGAGAGAAGGGAGGACCAGGGAGAAAGCACAAGCACAGAAACGCGACACGGCCAATTTTTCACTCCACCGGCCTGTTTCATTCACAAAAACATGTTATTTTTTCCACACAAACTAAAAATATACCAAAGTAGTTTACAAGTTTTGATAAATACCATTTCCCCTAATTTTTGGTTAGGTATAATTTTAAAATAAATATTTAAGTTAAAATAAACTGAAAAGTTACAAAATAGCATGCTGTTTCTACCCCAAATTTAACAAATCCTAACATTTTGCCATATTTTGTTCATGATCTAAGGAACTAAAACACTGCAGATACCATAAAAGCCCCTGCTTTTATTCTGTCCCCCTTTCCTCTCCATAACCAAATTTACTGAAATTGATATGTGTTATACCTATCCATATAGTTTTACTACATATGTACATATTGAAGATTTACCCTGATAGCTTTCTTAAAGGTATGACTTCATAACCCAGGACACTTCTGTCCCCCTTATTTTGTTTTATAATTACTGCATCTATTATTTCCTAACATGCCACCTAAGTGTATTATTTTTGTCTATTTCCCTTGACTAATGTGTATGCTCCATGAGAGCAAAGACTTCTGTAGGTTATGCTCTCTGATGTACTTGTAGTGCCTGGCTCAAAAGGTTCACCGTAAACATTTATTGAATGAAAGTATGGGTGTTAGAACCTGACTGCCTGTGTTCAAGTTCTGTGTTCAAGTTTCCTAGCTGCGGACCTAAACCAGTTTATGTGGCTGTAAAATGGGATTCTAATAGTACCTAACTGAAAGCTTGGCCATAACTATACGTAAAACAAGTTACAATAGGGTCTGGTATATTGTAAGCACTCAGTGCATATTAACTATGACTTATTTCAAGATTTCATTCATGGTAGATCTCGTTCAGCGTGATTCTGTAATGATACCTGATGAGCAATTCATGGTTGTACCAGGATTATAGTCTAGGTTGGCAACTGGCAAATGACCAAGTCTGTCACTGTGACAAAGTAGCTAAGAAAATCAATTGAATGAGGAAAGGATTGGGAAAGGAGAAAAAGGAGAGGAGGCTGGAGGGGATGAGGGAGAGGGAAAGAGATCCCAACAGCTTTCAACACAAGTCTGTGGGGGACACAGTACATCCAAAGTATAACAGGTTCTCTGCTTTATAGTTTCAAGTGTGCATGGTATAATTTATACTTTTTAAGCAAACTAATTTCTTCTACCAGCAACTTTTCACTAAATTTTCAAGTAGTCATAAGGGCACATGGATGCATTATTGATTTTATACATAATTCCAAATTTATCTATCACCAAATTTGACTAATTTTATTGCTTCCCTTATCCTTGCTTACTTTTATTAGAAATGTTAAGAGGTGGAGGGTGTAGTATAGTCACACAGAAGGCTGAGAAGAGGATCAATTTCTTCAAATGAAACCTTTAGGCTGGAAAATAACATTTCCCTATTACAGTAGTTGATCTCATTGTTTCCCTGATTAATAGAAATTCCTTTTAAAAATGAGGACTTGTTTTTCTTTCCCCTGGCTAATACTAGAGGTCTTCTCTCTGTCCTTATCCTTTCCCTTCTCCGTTGCGAAATTGTTTTGTAGGAAACCTGGTAGCTACTGTCCCCAACAATCCTTAGAAGCCCAGCTAGAAGAGCAACCACAAGAAATATAGCTGCATGCATCTCCTGGAGGGGCCTCGAACATCAAGATGACTTTAGCAACACAAAGACAATGTGAAGGTTTAAAACATTTTAGTATTTACAGACCCCCTCCTCCTGATGATGAGGAACACAGGAGTCAGAGAGCACAGGCATGGACAGAACACGGGACTTGTGGGCCACTGACTTTATTGGGGCCAGGGCAGTATCCAAATTGGTTTCCGCTTGCTGGAGCCATTCTGGTGGGCTGTAGTACTGGAAACTGGGTCAAATATGGCTGAATATGAGAAAGACAAACTTAGGATGCTAAGACACCATAAAATTACAAGCACTCGCTACAGGAATATATTGGAGACGGGGCAGTGGTACAGCACTCTCCCAGCATGCACTGGGTTCAATCCTCAGCAGTTCAAATGACACTTACAAAAATATACGCATATATATATATATATACCCCATAAGAAATATTAAATCATCATGATTAGGCCTGTTATTTTATCTATTGTTTTGTAGGAAATCAGCCCACAACTTAGCACTCTGAAACAACACACATATTATCTCAGTTTCTGTGGGTCAATACACCAGACAGTTTAGCTCAGGGCCTCTGCCTCAAGGTCTTTCAGGAGAAGGAGGCACTCACTATTGAGATTTTGATTCTTCTTAAGGTCAGTTGGGAGAGATTCAGCTTCCACATTCATTCAGTAGTTGGCAGGACTGAGCTGGCTGTTGGCCAGAAGCTTCCCTCATTCCTTGTCATGTGGGCCTCTCCCTAGATCACACACAACACAGCAGCTTGCTTTCCTCCAAAAGGAAGCCACACTCTGAACACTGGCATTAACATCCCATCACCTCTGTGGCATCATAAAGAACTTAGTCAAAATCTAGCCTACACTGGAGACCAGAAGGGTACAAGAGGACAGGAAAAGCAGAAGACACGAACAGAATGAATAGTTGGGGCTATCTCAGAGGCCACACCAGGTACCACCTTGTGCCATGTTTAGCAGTATGTGAAAGGTACACTGTATTCATCCTTGTGTCCTGTCTTTCATGCACTTGCTCAGGTACTTCTCCCCCACTGGCTGCTACCATCTGTTCCTTACATCTCTACTGACTCCTTTTTCTGTCATTTTCTTTTTCCAGTTCCTGGTTTTCCACATCTTTGTGCATTCTCTCAGAAAGTACATCTGTCAAGATTGAGACTCTCAGGTCTAGCTCTCCTACCTGTATTCTGTAAAATCACTAATTAACTCAAACCTATTTTGCCCTTTTTTGGATTCCTACAGCATATAGGGTCAGTGGCATTCTGCTAAGATTTCTTTTTCCTCTATTTTTCTTGTCTCCCCAAAAATGAAATCTTTTAGAGAAAGGATCATGTTTTTAATTGTGTATGTCTTGGTACACTTTGAGAGTCCTGGTTTTAGCATTCAATAGGGTTAGGGTTAGCATTCAATAGCTTAGTGATTTGTGTACCTTACTATACCTGGTAGTAGTTTTTTTTTGGGGGGGTACCTGAGATCAAACTCAGGTCTTTGTGCTTGCAAGGCAGATGGTGGCACCACTGAGCTAAATCCCTGGCTACCTGGCAGTAGTTTTGATCACAAACTGGGAATACAAGGATAAGTGCAGAAGGAAACCAGCTAAATGGGACAATCTTAGCTAGTCTGAGAGTTTATGTAAACGAAAACCTTGAAAATGAAATAGGAATTAGGCAAGCAAAAGCAGGTGCCAAGAATGAATATCTCAAAGTCAAATTAACCATCTTTTCTACTTGTCTAATGGTTTTTGTTTGGTTGGTTGGTTTTTTGTTTTGTTTTGTTTTTTTGGTACTGGGGATTGAACTCAGGTCCTTGAGATTGCGAGGCAGGTGGTGGAACCACTGAGCTAAATCCCCGGCCCTCTAATGGTTTTGCTTTAACTTTGTTTCCTCTTACATCATTTTGTCCTGATCATGACAACTTTGATGCCAACCTACTGTCTCACTAAACACTATTGTGGATGTGGCTCCTTTAGAAAATGTCCTCTAGATATGTGATCTGTCATCCCTTTCTTCTCTTCCTTACTTTGCTTCTTGAACCACTGAGAGGATATTTACGTCACTGACTGAGAGTAGAAACTGCAAGAGGGACAAACTGGGAAAGCAATGATCATTTTCAGATATTTGAGCTGTCTGTGTGATGTCAAGCAGATCTGTCGATTAAGCAGTCGCGTACATCTCTTAGGAGTTCAGAAGCAAGGCAAGGTCTGGAAAAAAATTCAGTTTTCAATGTAGAGACGTTATTGAGATCCTGGGTATGACTGGGATCCTTCCTTCTTTTGTACCATCATTGGGTATTGAGATCCTAGGCTTATATTTAAAAAAATTGCAGAGTTTTGAAGAAATGGGGCATTTAGGGTTGAATACTAGTTTATGTGGCTAAATTCCCCAATAATTATTTCCTTTTCCTCCTCCTCTTCTCTCTCCCCCTTTTTTTTCTTTCTTTCTTTTCGTTTGCTTTTTGTTTTTCGAGACAGGGTCTTACTATATAGCTCAGGCTGGCCTCAAACTCATTGCGATCCTCCTGCCACAGCCTCCTGAGGGCTGGGGTTACAGGCTTGTGCCACCACGCCCAGCTAAATTCTCCAATTCTTTTTTTTTTTTTTTTTTTTTTTCCCC
>NW_022900922.1:5959004-5962237 GCF_012274545.1 Fukomys damarensis | reverse complement strand
TTTTTTTTTTTTTTTTTTTTTTCCCAGCACCAGAGATCAAACTCAGGACCTTATGCTTGCAAAACAGGAATGGTACCACTGAGCCAAATCTCTGGCCTTCCCCATTCTTTATATTGGCTCTGCTTGGGCAAGTTAACTTTTCTACACTTCATTTTTCTCATCAGTAAGATGGACTTAATAATTGTACCTAACATATGTGAGGATCAAATAATTAATGCACATAACTGTAGTACAGTCTTACATAAATAATGTTAGCTGTTATTACTGGGCTGTTTTAAAATAGTGAACAAATGTATAGAATGTGCCCCATAGTAATTATAACAAAACGATACCTATTAGCTTGTTATTATTAAGCTGCTAATGACTGTTGATTATGAAAAGATTAACACAAAGTGACATCTCCATTTAGATGTTTTATTAAATAGAAACCAATGTAATGGCTCAGTGGACAGCTTCCAAGGGGAAACTTACTGAACTATAATGCACACATTACTTTGTCTGCAGTGTAGTACCTTCCAGAAGAAATGCTAAGCTATGAACGACATTTATTTCTGTATATTTACTTTGGCATTGGAGACAAGAAGCGAGGCAACTGCAAGAGACCCTCCTATAACATTTTTTTTTACCTTCAGCTGTTCCTCAGTGTGATGATATTCTGAATTATGGAGGCAACTCCTCTGCACTTGAGTTCAGAAACAATTGGAAGCAGTTATATGTGTTGCCAAAATTAAATTAATAAAGTTAGGGATCCTGAAATCTTACTGCTTACTTTTAAAAAGAGGCATCTGAGCCAGAAGGGGCTATCACGACTCACCCTCCTTAGAGCTTAGCCTGGCACTGTCAATAGCAACCCGGACTCTAAGGCGAGGTAGCACGTTTTTGCTCCTCAGCACTGCCTTCTATTATCGTGATATACCATTAATCTATTTGGTAGCACACTAGTTTGACCCGTGTACACATTCTTAATTTTTGTATTTCTGAGACAGAGTCTCACTATATATTCCAAACTGACCTTGTAGCCAGGCTATTCTTGAACTTGAGGCAATCTTCCTGCCTCAGTCTCCCAAGTGCTGGGACTGGCGTGCGCCACCATGCCCAGCTCTTATTTTATTTTACATATATGTCTTGTTAGAACTAGATTAGAAAATCATACCTTCCATATTCCACAGCAACAGGGCTATCTATATTATCATGTATGTGACATACTCTTCGCATAAGGTGGGGAAATATCCTGGAATGAGAGGAAGTATTACCTATGGATTTGGCAACCGACAGCCCAGAGCTGAGATTCTACTTAGTAGCTGTAGGATGCTGGGCATATTATGTAACCATGCTAAGCTGTAGTTTCCCCTCTGTAAAAAGAGAAAATAAAACCAACAAATAGAATCGCTGGGTGGATTAATAACTGACATACACTAAGATAAAGGTTCCTATTTATCTCTTCATCCGTCCATACAACTTTCAGTATTAAAAAGTTCATTTAGCTTTAACACAAATCACAGAGAGATACAGAATCCTATATTTGGTTTGCTAGGGGCTGATATATTGCTTGGTAAGTAAATACGGAACTACAGGCTTATGATTTCTTCTGAAACCCCCTTTCCTTCTGACCCTTGTTTAGTTTTACACATTCCTGAGGCAGCACACAGGTTTCTCTCCCTCTCTGAAGAAAGCACTCCTGCACTTAGTAACACTTCAACCAAAATGTTGTGTCCTACGGTACTAGGACAAAGATTAGTACATTCATTCGTAGCTTAACATTTTTTCTGGAAGGTACTACACTGCAGACAAAGTAAATGTGTGCATTATAGTTCAGTAAGATTCCTCTTGGAAGCTGTCGAGTGAGCCATTACATTGGCTTCTATTTAATGAAACATCTAAATGGAGATGTCACTTTGTATTAATCTTTTCATACTCAACATGTACAGATCATGGCCTCAAAGAGCTTAGTTTTTTTTTTTTAATCTCATTTATAATACATTTTGTAAAGAGGTTAATTCCAGGAATGTAAGCCCTCAATTTTTTTTTTTTTTTTTTTTTTTTTTTTTTTTTTTTTTTTTTTTTTTTTTTTTTTTTTTTTTTTTTTGTACCTGGGATTGAACTTGGGACCTTGTGCCTCAGGTGATGGAACCACTGAGTTAAATCCTCGGCCCCTTCAATTTTTAAGTCTACTCTGTTAAGTGATCAAAAGGCTTAGATCAAAACAGACACAAAATATCCCAATAGTGAAAAGTTATAATAGGATCAAAAGCCCCTATAGAAACCCAGGTGGGGGCAGGGACCTAATTCAATACAATGTGGGGTGGTTGTGACCCAAAATAACCCTAAACTAACAAACAAAATGAGTTTTTGGAGTAAACAATTCTTTAACTAGCCTGGAACATTCGTGGGAGAAATAGCATTCTAGGTAGTCATGTGCACTGTGGGAAGTAGCTCAGTACGTGTAGGTTATTTGCTATGGCTAGAACTTAAGACATGTGGGGAAACAGTAGAAAATGAGACTAGATATACAGGCAAAAGCGCATGAGTAAGAATTCTTGCTAAGGAGTCTTAAACCCTGTAAGTCAGTAACTCTCAAAGAGGTTTGGCAGAGGGAAAATGCAAGATGATAGATCCACTTAGGTATAAATATTCAACATTTTTTTAATTATTAGTGTCTCTTTTCAGGCATGTATTATGTATATATTTGTGTAGTACATATATACGTGATTGGTGTCTAAATACAGTATGTATACATAGGGTAGGAACACATGTTCTCCTCCCTTTCCTCTATAGGGATAAATGACTAAAGAAGTGTGGAAAAAAAAAGTGTGGACTCCACCGCCATGGATAGGGTTATAGCAGAGAAGTTAAGTGAGTAGATCTGTGTTTGAAACAATACTTTCTAAGGTAGAGAAAAAGAACAGAAGCAATTAAAGGAGAGAAAAAGAAAATAATATTAACAGAAGTAGGTGGGGTGGAGGACCAGTATATCAGTACTGGATATTTCAGATCTTAAGTATTTTACTATTTATTTTATTACACTATTTAGTAATATTTTATTACAGATGTCCTGTGGGAAGCCAGCCATGGCCCACTGGCTTTTTGAAAGACAACATTTGTTCCTTTTTAAGGACTGCACGTGTTAAACTTGTTTTGACCCTGCACGGGAGAAACTCGGACAGCCCCGAGGGCCGGGCGAGGGGCGTGGGAGGCGGGCGGGGCGCGCTGGGACCGCTGTGCAGAGTGCGAGC
>NW_022900922.1:5956935-5958961 GCF_012274545.1 Fukomys damarensis | reverse complement strand
GGAGCGGGTGTTGAGGTTACTATGGTGATCCTAGCCCATAATAGTTCGGCCTTTCCCTTTAAAAGGCCAGTGCTTGCCGGCAATAAACGTCGCCTTGATCAGACTCTTGTCTTGGCGTCCTTCCTTTCTCTCTGCCCCATCTCCACCCCGCTGCTCTTTCAGGTTTGAGGCACTGCGGGACAGTGCTCTGCGTCGCCGGTTCGCAACAATGTCCCATAGCCAGGACTTAGAAATATGGGTCAGAAATTCATTAATGAAGACCAATCAGATGGCAGAGCATTAACTTTCTCACTACATACCCACGAGCTCCCCTGAAGAATATTCTTTTTTTTTTTTTTTGCTACTGGGGATCAAATTTAGGACCTGGTCCTTGCCAAGCAGGCATTGGCACCATTGAGCTGTATTAAAAAAAAAAAAAAAAAAACAGAGCAGTGCCAACACTAAGTTTGGGAGCATAATCTGGAGGATAGACTAAATGAGACATAAGGCAAAAAAGAGACAGGGGTAAAGGGTGGATCAAAGTGAATCTAGACCCGCGTGGTAGTACATACTTGTAATCCCAGCTCTCTGGGGGATGAGGCAGGAGGATCCCAAGTTCATGCCCATCTTGGGGAACTCAGCAAAGATCCTGTTTCTAAATAAATAATAAAAAGGGCTGGGATGTGGCTCAGAGCAAAAGCCCTGGGTTCAAGGTCCAGTACCTAAATGTGTGTGGGGTGTTAAACCTGTCTCAAGTGTTTTGAGACTGGCAGCAGCTCATTTTGTGGGCAAGATTACCGGGTGGGGCACCCCATGCCAAGCAAGAATGTAGACCAGTTTTGCACCTCTGTTCCTTTGGCTTTGAACCAGGCAGAAGGCGACCGATAGTAACACCCAGTCAGACCATGTCAGCAGGTTTTAGCACAATTTCAACAACTGAGGCAAAATAGGATATTCATTTTTAAAGTCGACATTCGTTAGAAAAGATCAAACAAAGCTTTCCCGTTTCTACATAGGTGCTTTCATTGTTATTTTTAAAACTGGCTTGTTGAAATCGGGTACTTCTAAGAACCGAATGGGAAAAGGCTTGATTCCTCCCCAACTCTTGAAGCTACTTCTGGATGAAGGACTTTTGGAGTCTTTGAGGGAACTCCTAAATCTAGATCCATCCTTAATCAATTTCACCCTCCTCACCAGCTATATTCTTCAGCTTCTCCAGTTTCCCAAATAGTCAATCCTTCCTCGAATTAGTCCAATGAAACGTTCCCTTCTGGACTTCTTCCTTACAGTTCAAACCAGGAGAAGCCTATGAGAATCACGTGACCAAACTTGTCCTTAATGGCGCTCCGTAACACGGCTACCACACCGCCGTGCCTCACCCGCTATTTGCTCGCCTCCGCCTCATTCTCACTGCCCCTACCCGCGGAAGACTTGCGCCTGCGCATCTCCAATTCAGGCGCTTTCCCTTTCCTGGTGACCAATCCACTTTCTACTCAGGTCCTTGGGCCCCTCCTCCCCTTTGCTGGGGCCCTGGCTAGAGGGGCCGGCGGCGGCTGTCCTACTGCCTGTCTGAAAGATTCGCTCGTCTCATCTAGTGGGGAATTTGAAAGAGCCACTAAATGAGTAGAACGTATATGAGGTTGTTCTCTATATTTTCCGCTCCGGAGTCAAACCGAGGAGATCGGCATGCCGGCGGCGGGGGGACGGGCGATCCGCTCTGTTTTCCATCTGGCAATCGCGCGGACAGCTTCTTCCCTTCCGCTTCCCTCCGCCCCGCCCCCACTGGCAGCCCGGCCGCGCTGGTGAGTGGCGGGCAGGGGCTGATGTTGACAACAAGCTCGAGGTGAGTTCCGGGGCGCCTCTTCCCCCGCTGCTCCGACCCTCAGGAGGAAGCGGGCTGGGGGTACCGGCCTGGACCCTTACTCCCCGAGGGACCCGGGAGACTACTCCGCACCCAGCTCTGCCCGGGCGGCGAGCAGTGGAGGACCGAGGTCCGGCGTCGCTCTCCTCAGACCTCTCTCTGGGAAGCGCTCACCGACGCGGGCGC
>NW_022900922.1:5820936-5956651 GCF_012274545.1 Fukomys damarensis | reverse complement strand
GAGGTGCCCGTCCCGTCCGCCGGGCCTGGCCTGGCCTCGGGGCTGGAGTCGGGGGAAGGTGTTTGGGGGCGTGGAATAGAGCGAGGGGAGGTTGGGGAAGCTTTCGGGAGTCGGGAGGGAAGCGAGGGCGAGGAAGCGGGGAGGCGCGCGTGTGGGAGGCCGTGGAGTGGGGAGAGGAGCCCGGAGTCCGCGGTGGAGAGGGAGCGTGGGGCGAGGAGCTCGGGCTGGGACGAAGGCGGCCCGCGAAGGTGACTGGGTGCCCCTGCGAAGGAAGGAAGGGGAGTTGTGGCGGGGAAGCGTGTGAGGTGTAGGAGTGTGAGCCAGAGCAGGAATTTGGGGGAGTTGTTTCGAGGAAGGGCGTTTGGGTATAATTGGGGCAGGTGGACAGAGGCTGTTCGGGCTACTTCCTTTTCATCACTTAGGCTGGTTGATTCCTCATTTCGCATTCATCAGAGGCTCTAAGACTGTTGTTATTGCTGTTGAACTGAGGTAGTCCCACGATATTTGGTCAAATATCCTGCTTGTCTTGATTGGTAAAGCAGAGCTGCTCACAGGTTTAGAGGTACACACTGGGGTGACTGGACCTTCAACTGTTACTCTTCAAGAACTTACTAATAGTGATGCATCGAACAACAACAACAAAAACCCATATTGATTCTTCGAGTGTATCATAGTTTTTAAGGTGTTCATAAAAATTGTACAAATCATCCAGAAAGCCCTTTTTGAACTGTGGTGAAATTTCAAAAGATTCGATGAAGTTTTTCATCATATGTAAAAATTTTCTAAAGTAGAAATGTAAAGACTGGGAGATGCTACTACGCTGTTCTGACCCTGGAACATTTTGAATAACACAGAATGAAAAGGCAAAAGCAGTCTTTCCCTCAGGAGTATTTTCAGAGCAGTCTAATTGTGATTTCATACATAGTCCATATGTAGTTTCCAAAGTTTCTAAGAGGGAAACACTCCATTTCTCTGTCCCCTCACCTCCTCTCGTTGATATCTGTTTTACTAGTAAGCAGTTTTTACTTTCTTCTGAAAGTTCATAATATACTTAGAAAACAAAATAGAATATATAGCTCAAGTGCCAGGGCACTATTTTGGGTACTAGGATGGTGGTTTTTAATTATGGTTTCCTTTTAAAAGCTGTCTGAATATAATTTTATTCGGTAAAATAATTTTAAAAACCTAATTGCTTCAATTAAAAGATCACTAATTTTTGTCTTGATTATTTTGAGATAAAATAGTCTATAAACTTTTTTTTTTTTAATTACATGAAAACCTTTTGGAAAGACCAGATGAAATATTTGGCTGTTGAATAAAGCTTGCTTTTACTAAAATAAGAATTTTAGCGTTTTATGAAATATAACTTTGCTCAGTTTAATTCATGTATTACAAATGTTTACTCATCTGAATCTTTGTCATATGTTTTGGTTTTTTTGAATCCTAAAGTAAGGAAATGTAGTGGAAAAGAGCTCTGGGCAGTGACTAAATTTGTGTAATTTTGGGCAGCTTTTACTGCTGTTGCTGCCTCGGTGTAAAAGTTGAGAATTAGAATAGATAAAACCCAGTAGTCCTCATTTTAAAAGTCTCTCATCTTAGGGACTTTCAGTGTACTCCATACCCCTCTCCATGGTCTTAACTCTTTAAGTAGCAATATCTCCATTTTGATCAATGAATAACTAGAATAAATAGAAAACTTACGTTACTCAGTTTCCATAACTAGCAGGTTGTAGAATTGAGATTTTAACTGAAAGTCTGACTTTGAAGCCCATTCATGTTGTTTCACAAGTTGCATAGATTCTGCTACAGGAACCTTTAGATTTCTGTCACACTGAAATGTAGTTCCAAATGTTCTTTGGTTGGTTGCTTGTACTGTAAGGACTAAATGAATCAAAGAAGATACCAATTCCAAAATTTAGGGGTCCTGTTGAGAATTTCTTCTATTATACCCTGGAGCAGGATTTGTCTTAATTTGCATATGACTTCTACAGTTTATTCATGTAATAGTTATGATTTATTGAATAAATGAATATTGTAGTTATGAAAACTTGTGACTCCATTCTGCTAATAAATTGTGTTTTTTATATCAGATATCAAGTTAATTGCTTAATATTTTTAGAACTTCAGTACTATATTTGTAAATAAAGCATTGATTACAAATTATTTTTATTGTCTGAAACTAGTTTCTTATAACTCTGAAATATTAACTTTGCTACTTGTTGATGCTTCACATCAGAAATAATAAATTCTGTATATATATTTTTTTGCACACAACTAATATTCCTAAATAAGATTACTACTACCTTAAATGTTGTATTGTCTCCATATTTGCTGGCCAGACTCTGCCAAAAAGTTAAAAATGTTTGTAAATACTGCTTAACCATTATCAGGGACTCTTCCTAGTTTTTATTTTTTCTGGTACCAGGAATCAGTCTTCCTAGTTTTTAAATTCACTGTTCTGTTGTAGTCAGTGCCTACTATCAAGTTGTCTTTCTCATAATTTGTTACTCGCAAGGTTCTTTTATCAAGACGGTGGTTCACATTTTACCTCTTGCCAGCTATGGAGGCTTGATCAATTTTCAGTTTACTTATTAATAAAATGGGGGAAACCATATCCACTTCATAAAAATTTTAGTATTAAATGAGATAATGTACATAAAATGTTTAGTATGGTAAGTAGCTATTAATACTGTAGTTTAAGAAACTTGCTTATTTGTAGGATATTTTTCACATTAAAGGTAGATACTTAGTTAAAGATGTGCAAGAATTAATAGTTTTACTTCCAGATAATGTAATCCCAGTTTAGTCTTCACACATAAGCAAGTAGTTTTATTCTTAATATTTTAACAGTGATTGTTTAAATAGGAGTAATTGCCAGTATTTGTTTGGAGTTGTACCAGTTGGGATAACTAAAGCCTTTGGGTGTCAGGATACATAATTGCATAGAACATGGCAATGAGAGAGAATAAGTAAAGGAGGAAAAAGGGAAGACTGAGGAAAAAGTTCAAACTGTAAAAATTCTGTTAGTCTAGATTATCTCAGTGATCATGCTTTTTTTGCTAAAGTAAATTCTTGTGTATTTATAAAATATAAATATTTTGGTTAGCCTAGTTTTTATTGCTGTAATTGAAGCCTATATTTGAAAATATTTAAGAATATTATGTATATCTTTATCTTGTAATAAATTAAGAAGTTTAAGGATTTTATGCTTTTTAAATAGAAGTTTGATTTTCTTGTGTATAACCTTCAGGTAAGTTAGTTAAAACAAGAAGATTGTAAAAAATTTCTATTAGTCTACAGCCATACCACTCTGAACGTGCCCGATCTCGTCTGTAAAATTATATTAGAAAATGAAGCCTGCGTAGAGAAACACATTTTTTAGCAAAAAAATTCCTGAGTTTTGTTGGGAAGTACAAATTTTGTTTTACCATTTATTATATAGAATCTTTACACTAGTGCTTTCCAGCAGAACTTTCTGTGGTAGTAAAAATGTTCTGTATGTGCACTGCCCTGTATAGTGGCTACTAGACACATGTAAAATTGATAACTTAAAATATGGATGGTGTCTGAAGAACTGAATTTCAAATTTTATTTAACTTTAATTTACATGTAAGTAACCACATGTGGCCCGCCAGTAATTTTCATCTGGTGGCGATTGTGTCCCCAGGTTTATTTGGCAGTGTCTGTAGTTCATATTTGGTTGCCACCTGTAGGAGGGTAGTGCTTGCATCAACTACATGCAAAGCAGTGTTGTGTTAAACTTCATAAAGGCAAAAGTTAGCTCTCTAACTCCCAAAAGTAAAAATTATTTTGTGGGCTGAGGATGTGGCTTAGTTGTAAAGGGATGCTTGCATAGTATGCCTGAGGCCCCGGCTTTGGTCAAGAAAGAGTATCTTGTTCAAAAGTGTCTGTTGCAGGGGATTAGCTCAGTGGTGCTGCCACCTGCCTTGCAAGCACAAGGTCCTGAGTTCAATCCCAGGTACCAAAAGTGTCTGTTGTGCTGATATTTAGAAACTAGATTGCTGGCTACTCTCCTGACAGATACAGATCAGACTCTACAAAATTTATAATCATTATGTTTATTAATGTTGGATAATACTAATGAAGAATTGTAGGTCTGGTCTGAGATAGGTTTGATTTGGTTTGGTTTTATTGTACCAGGGATCAAACTCAGGACCTTGCACAGTGCCACTGAGCTAAATCCCCTGGCCCATGTAACAGTTTTTTTTTTAATTGTTATTTTGAAACTTTGATAAGAGCAATGAAGAAAAATTTAAGTCCTCTATTCTCTATTTTGTAAGAGGCAACAGTTTTTATTTTGTTCTCTATGTCTAGTTTAAACACTTCTTTTTGTAGAATATTGTATGAAATATTAGTAACTTAACAATTATGTAATTCTGGCATTAAAACAGACTGAAAATATTCTCAGATACATATTTATAATTAAATTTTATATTGTTTTGGAGTTGATGGTGTTGAATCTGAGTACATGGAAGTTCCTTTTACTTCTTTGTTAGAATTTTTGCTTAACTAAAAATAGTATTTATACATAGGCATAACTAATAATGATAATGGAATGTGACATGAAGAATAAATTTTCTATCCTAGATATACTGTTCCCTTACTCTCACAATTACTGTCATTAATGTGTTTTGTTTAAAACATCACATTTCTAAATAAATGTCACTATTTGCAGTACTAACCTTCTTTTATTCTTACAGATTGTTCTGGGTCACATAATGCCAGCTGAGCGTAAAAAGTCAGCAAGTATGGAAGAAAAAGATTCTTTGCTAAACAACAAGGAGAAAGACTGCAGTGAAAAGCGCCCAGTGAGCAGCAAGGAAAAACCAAAAGAAGATCTCAAGATCACTACCAAGAAAGAGATCAGTAAGGTCCCTGAAGACAAAAAAAAGAAACTGGAAGAAGATAAGAGGAAAAAGGAAGACAAAGAACGCAAGAGAAAAGAAGAAGAAAAGGTGAAAGCAGAAGAAGAATTAAAGAAAAAAGAAGAAGAAAAAAAGAAACATGAAGAGGAAGAGAGAAAAAAGCAAGAAGAGCAAGCAAAACGTCAGCAAGAAGAAGAAGCTGCTCAGTTAAAGTAAGAAAATTAATTATTGATGTGAAGGAATTAAAATATTAGGAATGAGGATGATTATTTGAAATAAAACTTCCTGTGTGCGGCTTCTTAACATTTGGGAGTATCTAAACTTGGTTCTGTATGTTCCACTGAGTAAACTAGTACTAAATGGTTTAATTATTAGTTTAAATAATGGTAAAACTCTTTAATAGTTTATGAAAAGTAAGGTAATCTGGATTGTTTTTGTTTTTTAAAAATTTTTTTAATGGTAAAATAATACGCTGTTATATACATCTTTCACTGAAGAACTGGAAGCTTAGGTCTGACATAATAGTGGTAGCCAGTTTTAGAATATTTATAGCCATGATTTTTGATTTTTGCTTGTTAATTTTACTTTTAAAAAATACTAATTTTTAAAGATACTCCATTTCACAATAACTTTCTCCCTTTCTTTTTCCATCAAAAGAGCTTTAAAAAAAATCTGCCTTTCTACTGAAAATGTTTCATGCAAATGCAAAAACAGGATGATAAAATGAACCAGTCCCTTTTTTACCTATATCTATTGAACGTCAACAGTTACCCAATTTTTACCCCTAGAATATTTTGAGGTATCATTTTATTTTACCCATAAAAACTTATTTAAAGTCTTTTCAATTGAGTTAGCTAATGTTTTCTTAATGTGTGCTTTCACTGTTAGTCCTGTATTTGTGTGTGGCTGGGAAATTTCCCAGAGTTACTCAGATGTCCATATTCTCCACGGTGGATGCAGCCTGTTAAAGTAGTGTAGCTTTTAGTGGGAAAAATCATAGAATAGTAGGTTAACTCAGAAATTTTTATCTCAGATTTGCTTATATATCTATATCTATATCTAGATATAGATATAGATATTTTTTTGTACCGGGGATCAGACTCAGAACCTTGCACTTACAAGGCAGACAGCAGAACGACTGAGCTAAATCCTGGCCTTCATAGATTTATATTTTAAAGTTAATATTCTTTGATCTAAAAATCAGGTTGTCTCTCTCTTCCCACCCCATCCAAGTTATTTTATGACTTCTGCAATTTAAACTTATTCTATCTTTTTAGTGGAAAAAACGGGTGTGTCTATTTTTAACAGTTTTTTCACATTTTATGAAAGGGTGTCTAACTGATAGTTCTCTTCTGGTTTCTTTCTAAATTTTCTAGATCATACTTGAATTAAAACCCTAACTGTAGCAAGTATAGTACTTCATTAAAAGTTTGATTATTGCTGAGTATTGAAAAACAAATCTAACATTTCAAAGCATTTTTTAATTCATTCTCATATTTTTCCAATGCTTTTGTTTTACATTTTATATTCTTCCTAATCATATCATATTTTTCATATTAAGCATCATGTGTTTTATCCATATAGTTTCCCAGGTGGCAGAATGATTTTTAATTGTGTTTTGTTGTTATTATTATTCTTTTGTGGTACTGGGGATTGAACCCAGGTCTTCCAAGTGTTAAACAAGTCCTCTACCACAGAACCACATCTCTAGCCCATGATTTTAAATTTTGATCTAGTTATTGAAAATCTTTCACTCTACCATATATGGTATTGTCAATATATTGAGCTCTCATTATTTTAAGTCATTAATAAAATATCTTCAAAAGTAATGAAAAAGCATTTTTGTCTTTTCGTCTTAGATGCTGATACTTGGTACGATCACCTTTTTTCACTAGGGTTTACTCTTACAGGATTTATCAGTGATGCTTCAAAAATGTTTAGTCTGTTTTATTTGTGTTTCTGTTTTTTTTCATAGAGAGAAGGAAGAATCCATTCAGCTTCATCAGGAAGCTTGGGAACGACATCAATTAAGAAAGGAACTTCGTAGCAAAAACCAAAATGCTCCAGACAACCGACCAGAGGAAAATTTCTTTAGCCGCTTGGACTCAAGTTTGAAGAAAAATACTGCTTTTGTCAAGAAACTAAAAACTATTACAGAACAACAGAGAGACTCCTTGTCCCATGATTTTAATGGCCTAAATTTAAGCAAATACATTGCAGAGGCTGTAGCTTCCATTGTAGAAGCCAAACTAAAAATCTCTGATGTGAACTGTGCTGTGCACCTGTGCTCTCTCTTTCACCAGCGCTATGCTGACTTTGCCTCCTCACTTCTTCAGGTTTGGAAAAAACATTTTGAAGCAAGGAAAGAGGAGAAAACTCCTAACATTACCAAGCTAAGAACTGATTTGCGTTTCATTGCAGAATTGACAATAGTTGGGATTTTCACTGACAAGGAAGGTCTTTCCTTAATCTATGAACAGCTAAAAAATATTATTAATGCTGATCGAGAATCCCACACTCATGTTTCTGTGGTGATTAGTTTCTGTCGCCACTGTGGAGATGATATCGCTGGACTTATACCAAGGAGAGTAAAGAGTGCTGCAGAGAAGTTTAATTTGAGTTTTCCTCCTAGTGAAATAATTAGTCCAGAGAAACAACAACCTTTCCAGAATCTTTTGAAAGAGTACTTTACGTCTTTGACCAAACACCTGAAAAGGGACCACAGGGAGCTCCAGAATACTGAGAGACAAAACAGGTGATTTTCAAATGTTTCTCAGAATTGAGAATTTATTTTGGAGCACATACTTAGAAATGTTTAAACTCTTCATGCTACTGAAAGAACTTATGGAAAAGGGCTCCTTACAGGTGATTTCTTAACATTTCAGGAAAATTTCAAAGTATAATAGTCTAAATGTTCATGTTTAAATGTGAATCTACAAGAGATTGTGTTGCTGATTTTTTAAAAAATCTAGCTAGTAGTACATGGTGGCTTGCTTTGTGGATTTTTTTTTTCCTGTGTTTCCAAAAACTCCTTGATATTGAGTAAATTTTCTATCACTTTGACTTGTTAGTATTTTTCTGTTTGTTTTGATGTTTCTTCTATAACAGGTTAGCTTTCATTGTTTTATATGTTGAGTTGTTAATTTCACTATTGCTGCTTGTTCTTTTTAAGAAAATGAGTCAGTGGTATTAAGGTCATAATTTTGAGAAGTAGTGCACAAAATTAGTTGCAGAAAAATTTACTAGATGTGACTATAAAATATATTTATAGAAGTCTTTTTGGGGGCATTTGTTTAAAATTCTAGAGACATAATGTACTGTGCTTATAGTAATCGGTAAAAGATCAAACCTAGTGACCATCTCTGTTAGTAAATAGTGTAGACTCTATAGTGTCTCCACTGAGAAAACATTAATAAGTTGGAAGTAAGTATAGTCTGTGGGTGTTGTGTCAACTGTTATGGACAGTAAATATGGAGGAGGGCTAAGGGTGTGCAAAAAGGAGAATAACAGCATATAGCTGAGTACTTTCCAACTAGTATAATTGGTTGAGAATCTGGAATTGCTATTAATCAGACATTAATATGGGTTCCCAGCAGTCTGCAGTGGGGAAGGACAACCATAGATTTAGTAGTTACCACTGGAGGATGATTGACTTAACCAGAAGAGAAGACAGTAATTTTGTTATGCCAGTACTATAGGTAGGACCGATGCAAAGATTATGTGCTAATAATTACTCAAGTGAGAATTTGAGATGCCAGTCTTATTACCAGTGATTGTTTTTAGAAAGAAAACGGGCTGGAGATTTAGCTCAGTGGCACTGCGCCTGCCTTTCAAGTGCAAAGTCCTGAGTACAATCACTGGAACCAAAAAAGAAAGAAAGAAAGAAAGAAAGAAAATGCCAGTGAATCCCAGCTGGTCAGGAGACTGAGAGGATCACTTGAGTCCAGGAATTTAAGACCACCCTGTACAATGACATTCCCTGTCTAAAAAAAAAAAGACAATTGTGATTATTGTTTTATGCCTTTGAATGTTAATAAGTCTCATATTTAAGACTTCTTCATTGTTTCCGTAATGCTTTGTCATTTTCATAGTCCTTATATTTTCAACTTAATGTATCACAATTTGGACTTTTTAAGTTTGTTAAAATTGGTTAGTTTTATTGGCCACTTGAAGGGTTTGTGTTTGTGTTTTTTGCGGGGGAGCTCAAAGAATTATAGTAGGAAAATCTACAGTGGTTTACTCGTCACCTTTCTAATTCAGGAATCTGTTTAATCGATTCTTGATAGAAAAGGTTATTATTCCTCTGGATTCCTCTCAGAAAGAGCTCAGGGCCCTCTGAGCCATATTGGGCACACCTATTTGCTATGAATTCTTTGTTATGTCGAGTTGAAATTTAACCCTCTATATAATGATTAATTTTGATTTAGTTTTTTTCTGGTAAAAGTGGAATAAAGTTACTTAAAGGGATTTATGAACTGCTCACCTGTTCACAGTAAATTCAGTACAGAAGCTGAGTAAATCTTTGGAAAGTATGGAGCAACTTTCTGTTACCATGATCATCTCACTGTATTTTATGAAAGTGTTTGTAATGATTGGGAAGACAAATTAATCTCTTACCACAGATAATTGGAGAAGCACTGATATAGGACGTGTGTCCACTTTTCTTCCCCTGACAATAATTCAGATATTAGTGAACTGCCTGTTCTTCAGACTAAACATGTCCAGGTTGTCAGTGTGTTTCGTTGTTTCCAGATAGTTCACTACCCTTAGGATAGTTGTCTCAGATGCGTTAATATTTATGACTTATAATTGCTTTTACTTTTAGAGCTGCCTTGTCATCTTTTTTACTTTCTTTTAGGCTTCTTTACACTAAAGCCTGATTTCTCAATTGAATTGCTTCACTAGTATCTTTTAAAGCCTAGATAAGTACTTGGTTAAACTCTCATTAAACTTTGTTTAGATGCTTTTGACATAATATTTTAACCTAATGATAATTTTGAATGTTAATTATATTCACATTATAAGTACCTGCTCAGGTCATTGATAAACAGCTTTGTGGCCTTTCTTCAGAAACTTTTGTTTTGTGTTTTTAAGATGGTCTCACTGTATCGTTCAGGGTGGGCTGAACTTACTACGTAGCCCAGGCTGGCCTTGAATTTGTGGTGATCCTCCTGTCTCAGGAGAGTGTTGGGATTACAGCCATGAACCACCACACCAGGCTACTTTAATCCATTCTGATACAGAACTGTTAATCTCTGGCTATTAGAGAAGGTTACTTGTAAAGTGTAGACTGACCTTAGCATTGAAGAAATCATTTATCGTGGGTGACTTTATCCACTTACAGATGTAATCATTTGGGGGAAGTTAGAATCTTAATCACCATCAAAATCAGTTGGCATAAGCTTAATAAATTACTCATGCTCTAGGATACCTTCAATCCACACGACTTCTGTAGTGAAGATGGAGATACCTGACTGAACAAAAAAGACTGAAGAATGGGTTAATGCAGAGTCCCTGCTTAACCTAATCTTAGTCTCCTTCCTTCTAAAAAGGTACACTACAGTGTACCACTAAAACGACCAGTTTCTAAAAGTTTCTCTTTTCCAGTAATTATCCAGTAGGTATTTTCCTGGGACTAAAAAGTCATGGACAGTAGTTTTTAGGTTTCTCATAGGTGTTATAATGCTGGAAAACTAAGCTAGCCGATAAGTAAAGCTCATAGGCAGTTAAATGTCTTTAAGCCTTTATTCTATCTTTATTAAAATCAAATATACTTATTTTCAGTCTAAAAATTATAAATATTAGTCATTTTATTACAACTTGGGAGACAGTGAAGTTCTTTGTGAAGTTTTGTTCTGTATGCATTAAAGTCTACTTAAAAATTTAGCCAATTTTTAAACACATGTAAAATCTCTGGTGCTTTCTTAAAGACACTAATGAATAAATGAAGAAAGTGATTTAATGAGTCATACTGAATCCTCTAACTGTTCTTTTCTCATATTATCAAAGTGGTTTGATTTTAAAGTTTAGTTAAAAAAATGAGTATAATGCAGACTTTCTCCCTCTCACGTTGTTAATAGGTATCCCCCAGCCCCATCCTTATCCCCCCCCCAATACTGGTGTTGAATTCAGGGATCACTGACCTACATCCCCAGCCCTTTTTATTTTGTAGTACTGAGAATTAAACCCTCATGAGGGTTTATGTACCACTGAGCTATATCCCCAGCTTTTCTTATTTTTCATTTTGAAACATGGTCTTGCTAAGTTGCTCAGGTTGGCCTGGTACCTGCCATCCTTCTCATCCTTAGTGCCCTGAGTGGCTGGAATTACAGCCCACTTTGTAAGGCTCAAGTTTCTTTTGTTAATGCAAATTCATGCAGCCTTAGTTGACTGAGGTTAAAACTTAAAAGTATGTTGGCTTAAAATTAAATAGTGTTTTTACTCATTTTCCATGTAAGTGGAGTTGTACCTGTTCTTATAGGTAGGTTGATCAATTGGTAATATTTAAGCACTATTAAAATTTTACTTTGTTGTACTTTAAACTTAAGGTGACTCTAACAATACTGTAAAAGCTCTAAAATTGTTACCTCCTTCTAGATATTATACTTTGACATAGTAGTTGTTTAATATTTGAGTATAATTAGGCTTTACTGTATATTTACAAGTTTGTAAGACATCCATTACCAAATTCCAAAAAGAGACTGCAGAAAAATTTAAGATAAATTTTTATGATAACTTGACAGAAAGCATACAGAAATGAAAAGTAAAACTCAATAGTTGCCAGATGTGGTGGTACATGCTCTATAGTTTCAGTTGCCTGGGAAACTGAGGCAGGAGGATCTCAAATTTGAACCCAGACTGAGCAACATAGCAAGATTCTGTCTCACAATTTACAGAATAAAATCAGAAAAGGCTGGGGATATAGCCAGTGATACAATGCTTGCCTAGCTTGCCTGAGGCTGTGGTTTCAGTCACCAGGAGAAGTTTTTCTTGAGTCTGCTTCATAATCATTTTTCAAGCTTCATTTACTTATTTTATGTTATTTTGTATAACTGTATGTGGTCAAAGTTAAGGATATTACGCATTTTTGCTGAGATTTTTTTTCCTTTTTAATTTGGCTGATGGAAGTTCAAAATAATACTTGGCTTTGAAGTTTTTGCCTTTTTGGTGCGCTTTGGCATATTTTTTCCTCCTTAAGGAAGTATTATTTTACATGAATCTGTAATCTTAAGTGACCCTCACAGACTCCCTCAAAGAAATACCTATAATTTGAAGGTGAGAGATTTAGGGATTTAAGCATTTGCCCAATTTAACTTGGATAGCCAGTGATAGAATGAGATTCTTAAGATTCTACAGTTACATAGTACCTGTTGTTACCTGTATTTACTACTGTCAGTTGTTTTAAGTGTAATACATGTATGAGTCATTCAGTATTCAAGTCAAATGCAAACAAGAGGACCCAAAAGAGGACGTAAAATAAGCATCTCTGGGTAGGCCTGCCTTTGAACTATGCATCTAAAAACATTGTGATTTAAGTATAGCATACAAAGAAAATAATTTTAATATGCGAGGTAGCATAGGTCAGTATTTAAGAGCATGGTCTCTAGAACCAAACTGCTTGGGTTTGAATCTTAGATCTATCATTTGCTCATTATATAGTCTTGTGCAAGTTACCTAAATCAGCTTTAGTTTTCCTATCTGTAAAAGGTAACAATACCCTACCTCTGGGGTAATTGTGAATCATGTATGTGTATATCTATAAAAGCACATTATAGTATTTGGCACATTTTAAGTGTTCAGCAGATGTTAGCTATTAATATATTGCCTGTTTAATCTTTTAAAAACTTTATCTTTTTATCATTTCAAAAGTTAAACTTTTAAACTTCCACAGCTTGTTTTAAATTTCATTTTCAAGACAATGTAAAGCAACTCAGTAATCTATAAAATAAAAGAACAAGTCAAATGGTTTAAAAATGGAAAATAAAATGTCTCAGTATGAGATGAGGCATTAAAGAGATTTTGTTTGTGAGTTATACGTAATTCAATAATTATTTGATATTTTATGTGTTACCGTTTTACTTTAGTAATATAAAAAGCACTTCACAAATTGAAGATTGATGTACCTTATGGATGCTTCCAGACAGCCATGTCATATCTGTTGAGTATAGGAAGCCTACTTTTTACAAATTTTTATTATAATGAATACATCTGAACTGATTTTGTTTTTGTTGATTACTTTTTACACCTGTAAAAGAGTACCAGTACCTCTCTATTGTGCAGTTATATGAGAGGGAATGAACGAGTTCATAAACGTTTAACATCGATGCTGACTTGGTTAACTCCAGTTATGACACAGGGATAGACAAACCATGGCCTGTGGGCCAGTTTAGATCTGTGTCTAGGTTTTGTACAGCTTATAACCTAAGAATAGTTTTTACCTTTATAAGTGGTTGAAAAAAATAAAAATAGAATATATGTTTTAAAACATGAAAATTACATGAAATTCAAATTTCAGTGTCCATAAATAAAGTTTTGTTGTAATATAGTCATACTCATTTGTTTACCTATTGTCTGTGTCTGCTCTTGTATTACATATAGCAGGATTGAATAGCTTCAACAAAGACAGCAGCATGGTCTACAAAACCTAAAATATTAACTCTCTGGCAGTTTAAACAAAAGTTTTCTTGATTTTTGGTTTATGACATTCTCAAAAGTGATTTCTATCCAACTTTATGTAGTAGATATGTTTCTTAAAAGATAGTAATTACAGTGATATGTGCTGAATTATTTTTAACTTGATTTTGCTTTTATTTCCAGTGTTATATTTCCACTGAATTGAATTTGGATAAGGGATAGGGGTGTAGCTCAGTGGTAGAGCACTTGCCTCTCATGGGTGAAAACAAGGCCCTGGGTTCAATGTGCACCAAAAATGGTGAGGGATGGATGGATGTATATATATAAATATTACTGATGTAAAGAAGAGGTACTCTGGTCAAATGTGCTGTGTGATGTTTAGTTCCCTCCCAGAGCCACGTTTTCTTCTTTTTTTTTTCTCTCTGGCAATGCTGGGGATTGATTCCAAAGTCTCGTATATGCTAGGCAAGTGCTTTGTCATTGAGCTGTACATCCCCAGCCCCCTTCACAGAGGTTTTCTAAGACATTAATTAAGCAGAAAATTTTTTCCTATGGGCATCAAAGTTTAAAAACTGACATACATACTTCTATGTATGTCATTTAAATGTTTTAACTTTAAATTTCTGTGTGATTCTAGGATTTTTGAATATTCAGACACCTTTGACAAGTTATTTCTGTTATGTCAGAATATAGTCTTTACCTCATATGTGGATTTAGCCAGGTATGTGGTGAATGTATATTAAATCAGTGGTCAACGATAAGATATGACTGTATAAGTTCTGTTTATAACAGAACTCCTAATTCTGTTTATTAGTATCCCATCCTTCTTACTCAGTGCTTGATGTAAGAAGTGGTTAGAAAACAAAGCAACCAAAATCTAAAGTTTTTCCCTGAGAACTGTTCTCATTAAATAATAGCTGAGGTACATGTTCCCTAGTTAGGTAAGTTACTGATAGTAAAGAATTTGATCTTGAAGTTGAGATATGGGGTAGGAAAGAATGTTTGAATTTCAAAATTTTAGCTGGACTAGAGAGGAATGGGAACCCTGACATAGGGAGCCAACCTTGATGCAAATCAATTTTAACTGAGTGCAGAGTCTTAGGCAAATATTTGAATGTGAGGTTGATAGTAGAGAAGAACTGTTAATTTCCTGTTCTGATAAATTATGACTTTGCTATTGCTTATATATCAGCAATTCTTAGTATTTTCTGTCTTTTTAAAAATTCATTGTTTATTGGTATATTTTAGGTATACAGTATGATGACATTTATCATTTAGAATTTGTACCTTTACATGATATATTTTGTTTCTTATTTTTTCCCCATTCTCCTGCCCTCCCTTCAACCTCTCCAAGTATTTTCTATCTTAGACTGGCTGTTTTTTCAGATGGCCAGAATGTCATAACCTAGAGAAATAAATTTCCAAGTTATTTTACTTTAAGATATTTTATAATTCCTTTCCAAGTACTGAAGTAATGTTGTACCTTAGTTGTTGTTATTACAGGCTTTGAAATCTCTTAAAATCATTATTCGTTCTACAATTTGCTTGAGAATGAATTCTTTGGTTTTTATCAGTTAACATTTTTCCCAATAATACAATGGAAACATTTTAAAGTAATGTACTTTTGAACATTATATACTTAAAAATAGTTTAATTTGAGAGAGAGAGACAGAGAGCGTGTGTGTGTGTGTGAGTGTGTGTGTGTGTGTGTGTAGTGGTAAGGATTGAACCCATGGCCTTTGCACTGAGCCTTTAAAAAAAATCTTTGAAGACAAAGTCTCACTAGACTGAGCTTGAACTTGAAACCTTCCTTTCCTAGCTTTCTAGAGTATTGGGATTACAGGTATGTGCCACCATACTTGGTTTGGATTTTTTTCTTAAACCTCCAAGTGACTTTATTAGAACTTCTGATTAAAAGTTCTTTTTTTGTGGTGGGGGTACCAGGGATTGAACTCGGGTCTTTGTGCTTGCAAGGCAGGCCACGGAACCACTGAGCTAAATCCCCAGCCGTTGATTAAAAATTCTAACAAGCTCATTCATAGTAATGTTAGTGGTTTCTTTCATGGGTGTGAATATTTTACAGGGCTTTAGGTTTTTGTTTTAATTTTTAAACTTCTTAATAAAGCTTATTGAATCCAATTTTGCTTTTCCTTGTCATATTAGTGTGAAAAAAATGTTTGAAGTGAGAGCAAAACCTGTGGATAGTATTTTCAGTTTTTAGAGAAACACTTTTAGCTTGGATTATTATGTTTAGACTATTGATATTTTACTAATATGTTTGTTAAATGTCCAGTGTATATTGACATCATAAGTAAATGAGTGAAAATTTCTCACATTTGACCATATTAAGCCAGTTTTGAAAAAGGGAATGACTGTAGTTAGTCCGTGCATTGATGTGTTTGTAATAGAAACCAATACTTTTAAAATAAGATGTTATTATTTGGACTGTTACAGTATTTAAATAGAAATTTATGTGGGTGGGAATAGGGTAAGATAGAAAAGTTTGGAAATTGTTTCAAATAAGCAGGGAACAATAAATGTAGCATGACTTTTCCACTTTGTTTTCTGTAGCTTTTAAGATGATCACATCTCAGTTTATTAAGACTCAAATGACAACACATCAAACACTTGTATTACTTTTGAAAATGACTTATAATTTATAGTTGACTTTGAAACCTGAATTTATGTTATGGTTTATAAGTTTCCACTGTTACACAACTACAGCAATATATAGTATAGAATGAATTAGATCCTGTTGTATGGCTCAGTTGTTTATACCTAATAGTGTAGGAATTTTGACATTTTCCAGTAGTTCTGCATTTGTAATCGTGGAGGACTTACTAGTATACTGTTGTAATGTGAAAGTATAGTTGTCTCCCCTAGCCTCCTCCATATAGCATGGACTTAAGTAAGTGGGTTTCTCAGTTAGCATCTGTGAAATGGACTATAAATTGACAACTGGCTATGTGGGAGATGTGAGCTTTTTTTTTCTTGGTACTGATCGAACTCAGGACCTTCCACTTGCCAAGCAGGCATGGCACCACCAAACTAAATCCCCAGCCCTGTGGGCTTTTTCAAAAGATAATCTTATACAGAGTTTAAGGATAACTTGATCTGTTTTTGAACCCATTTACAACCTGTTATTTTTGAAAGCTGACTTAGATAGATGCAGTAAATTTTTTTAGTTTTTCTGTATGTCTGAGAAAAGTACGGCATAACAAAATTATTTTATTTACATTTATTTAAATTACATATATCTCTTTTGTACCAGGGATCGAACTCAGGACCTTGTGCTTTATTTAAATTATATTAATCACAGTATTTCTGTATCACATCATTGTGGAGACATAAGAATAACTGATTCTATAACATGTTGCTTCTTGATACTGATTTGTCCATTCAGTGTTCTTTAGTTAAATGTGTTAACTAGAGGACAGTATGACAGTAACAAAGTCCTAAATGCCCTCTCATTATTAGGTAGTACATTGTTAAATATGTTATTTCTGAAAATATACTTTATAATCTGAGGAAATTTAATTGCTTAAATGTTGATTGTATTTTAATTTGCAAATATATCTTGAAAATGCTAGGTTATAAAAATAAGTTAGCAAAAAGGTTGTGCTGGATTTGTGTGATAAGGTCAGATTTTATGGAACATTTCCCATGTAGCAGTATATGAACATGTCTGTAAATAAGTTTATCAGATTATTTTATCATTTGTTTACAGGCGCATTCTACATTCTAAAGGGGAATTAAGTGAAGATAGACATAAACAATATGAAGAATTTGCTATGTCTTACCAGAAGTTGCTGGCAAATTCTCAATCTTTAGCAGACCTTTTGGATGAAAATATGCCAGATCTTCCTCAGGATAAGCCAACACCAGAAGGTAAAGTACTCTTGAATGTGATTTTTTTTTTTTTTAATGAGCACTGTTACTGACCTTTAGGTTTATCACATACATATTGATATTTTAAGTTTTTAAAATTCAAAACTTTTTAAATGAAGAAATGAGATTAAGACCTAATAAACTTGAAAAATGTGTTACATAGAACTAAAGGTTACTTTGCCATTTTGTGAGCTGAATTAACCTCATTATACCAACTCCTTTATAAAATATGTTTTGGGGTAGATAAATACTAATAAATGATTAATCTTAAAAATATCCAGTCTTATTTATGTAAAAATAGTAACTAAAGTATTTTGGGGTTTTTTTGTTGTTTTGGTTTTACTTTTTTATTTTTAGTAAAGTGTTTGTAAAGCATCCTCTTAAAAAATATTTTGTATTTTTCATCCTCAGTGAAATATAGTGATTGTATGCTGTTAGTGCATTTATTATAGTTTTATATAATCAAGCATGTAGTTCCTAGTAATTTTTGTATTCCAGAAATCAATGGATCTAGTAGTTAGGAGAATCAAGCAGGAGTATTACAACTTTAAAGTTAGCTTGGTCTACAGAGTAAGAGCCTTACTCAAAAAAAAAAAGGGCCGGGGATTTAGCTCAGCGGTTCCGTGGCCTGTCTCACAAGTGCAAGGACCCGAGTTTGATCCCTGGTACCAAAAACAAAATAACAAAAAAACAAAAAAAAACCAAGCTGTTTCATGCCTTTGCAGTACTGGGGATTAAACCCGAGTTCACACTTGATAGGTGCTTTACCACTGAGCTGCATCCCCAGCCCAAACTTAAATTTTTTGGAAGACATTCTCCCTAAACTTTGAGTTTTTGTTTAATCCATCTTGTGTCATAGTATATTTATTGTGATATTTTAGAACCAAAATCTATTCATAGTAGTTAGCATCCTTTGATACTGACTTATTTTTTTACTATTTTTTTAAAAATGCTGGTGAATTTTCTTTGAAATGCATTTAGAATTAATTTTAGGCATTTCCCAGGGATAGCAAACCTTTGACAAAATTCTGTAATTGTTTTTAGAAGATATTTTCATCTAGTACAAAATTGCATGGTGAAAAAATTTTTTTCTTTCAGTATATTGAAGATGTTCATCTTCTGGCTTGCATTGTTTCCAGTGAGAAAGCTATCATTCTTATCTCTGTTCCTGTTAATATGATATGTATTGCCTATCTGGTTGATTTTTTTTTTTTCATTGTCTCTGATTTCAAGCAGTTTAAGTATGATCTAACATTGTGGTTTATGTTTCTTGTGCTTGAATTTCATTGAATTTCTTGGATCTGAGTATTCATACTTTGCATCAGATTTGGGAAATCTTGTCTTTTTTTTTTTTTTGAGACAGGGTCTCACTATGTAGTGAGACTGACCTGGAATTCACTATGTAGCCCAGGCTGGTCTTGAACTTACAGTGATCCTCCTTTCTCTGCCTCCTGAGTGCTGGGATTCCAGGTGTGCGCCACCACTCCCGGGATGGGAAATCTTGTCTTTATATCTTCATATATGTTCTGTTTTCCCCTTTGTCTCCTCTCCTGTGGGTACTCAATAACTATATTAGATTGTTTCGAGTTGTCCTACAGCTCATTGATGGTCTGGCCTTCAATATTTTTATTCTTCACAATTTTTTTTTCTGTTTATTGGAAAGTTCTTATTCTTTTTTAAGGTTCAGTAATTTTTCTGTTGTAGTATCTAATGTATTATAAATCCCATCTACAGGTGCAATTTTTACTCTAGAAGCTGGATGCACTTTCCTTCTTAACATGTACATTAACCATCTCCTAGCTCATTCAGCATGTGAAATGTAACAGATATTTTTAATGTGTCATTTCTGAGTTTTAATTGATTATGGTTGATTAATCTTTATATGTCTGATAATTTTTCTTTTTTTTTGCATGCTCAATCATATCGTATTAGATGTATGTCATATGTTTTTGTATACTTATAAATATCTTTGCACTTTCTTCTGTGATACAGTTATGTGGAAGTCGTTTCATATTTGAAAAGATGTTTTGTTAGGGGGCAGTCTCTAGAACTAATTTTCCCTAATACTGAGATAGTACCCTTTCTGACTCAACCGGTTTTTTATGAACTAGAAAATGCTTTCAGTTTTCATTAGGGCATTCAGATTGTGAGGACTAACTCTTTTGAGTAGCTATTTTCTTAGCCTCAGTAGCGGCTAACCATTACTCAGGCAACATTCAGAGAGGACCCTCTGTAGATCTTTGAGGCCTGTCTCTGTGATGCTTTCTCCTTTCTGGTACTCTGTCCTGGTATCTCTTGATGCCTTGAATTCTTTGTTGTCTGTATCCGGGAGGATGCTGCTCTCTCCCTAGCTTCTACTTTACCCAGTCATAGCCTAAAAAAATCTAGTGAGTAAGCTAGGTCTCTTACAGGCTTGCCCTCGCTTGGGGATTTTTTCTGTGCTACTTGCTGTCTAGTGTTTGTAGACTTATTGTGTAGTGTTTGGAGGGCTAGTAATTAATGGCTCATAGTAATATCCTCTTGTATAATTGTGCTATAATTTATTTGTCCTCTATTGATTGACATTTCTAGTTTTAGATATTATAGTCATTAGGTATTTTAGTTGATGCTGAAACAAAATCCCCTGAAGCTACTTCTTTCTGTGTGCACATTATTATTATTATTATTATTTTGTACTGGGGATCAAACTCAGGACTTTGTGCTTGTGAGGCGGGCATTGGCACCACTGAGCTAAATCCCTGGCTCCAGGACAAATTCTTGGAAGTAGGATTCTTGGATTAAAGGAGCATTACATTTTAAATTTCAGTATTTAATGCCATATCTTCTTTCAAAGAAATTAACATACTACTGACTGTATGAGAATGGTTGTTTCCGGGTCTGGGGATTTAGCTTAATGGTGCCCCTGCTTGCCTTGCAAGGTCCCAGATTCGATCCCTGGTACCAAAAAAAAAAAGTGGTTGTTTCCTCCACCTTACTGTATTATGTTTTTTTATTTTAAAATTCTGAGATGTAGCTATTGGCTTTTTATCAGTATATCCCCCCCCTTTTTTTTTTTTTAGTTTTTTTGATACTGGGTTTCACTATGTAGTTGAGACTGACCTGGAACTCATTATGTATCCCAGGCTGATCTCGAACTTTCAGCGATCTTCCTGCCTCAGCTTCCCAAGTGCTGGGATTACAGCAATATATTCTTTTCTTTATGAAGTTCCTGTTTGAATCCTTCCTGTTATTCTCCCCAATTGTATCTTTTTTTTTCTTTCTTTTTATTGAGTTTATTGGTACATTCTAGGTATACAGTACAGTTACCTACATTCATTACTGGGATCTTGTACCTTTACATGACAGGTCTTGTTTCTCATTTTTTCCCTTTGTCCCTGCCCTCCCTTCACCCCCTCCTCCCCTCCCCATTTGCAAACACTTTATTTCCATTTTTTCATCCCAATTGTATCTTCTTAAAAAAATTGTGTCTTATTTTAATTGATTTGTAACAGCACTTTGCATGTTAAGGAAATTGATTTTTTCATATGCTTTGCAAATGTTTCCTATTAATGTTTGCTTTTTTTTTTGTTAAATTTATTTTTTTGGTATCAGGGATCGAACTCAGGACCTTGCACTTGAGAAGCAGGCAGCAGAACCACTGAGCTAAATCTCCAGCTCTGTTCGCTTTTAATTTTGTAAATTTTTTTGCCTCTCAGAAGTTGAATTTCTTTTTATGACTTACTACAAATACTTTACTTTTAGATATGTAAAATATGCTTCTTCTTCTTTTTTTTTTTTTTTTTTTTTTTGGTGCTGGGGATTGAATTCGGGTCCTTGCGCTTTTGAGACATGTGGCAGAACCACTGAACTAAATCCCTGGCCTAAAATACACATTTTTTAGAATAAAAAATAAAATTCTTGTATCAGATCCATTCCATTTTCCCAAGTAACCAGTATAAACAGCTTGAAGCCAGGCGTGGTGGCTCACGCCTGTAATCGCAGCACTTGGGAGGCTGAGGCAGGAGGATCACTGTGAGTTAGGTCAGTCTCAATTACATAGTGAGACCCTGTCTCAGAAAACCAAAAATAAGTAAATAAGCAAGCAAACAAACAGCTTGATAGGATTATGTCCAGACCTTTTTTTTTCCTAATACAAAATATGCGCAATCTGATATATAAATGTAGCTTTCTTATTAATTTAGATAAAAGCTCTTTGGTGTGATTTCCCTTTTTCTTTCAATAATGTAGTTTTGTGAGCTTTCTGAGCTAGTTCATTTTGAAATACTACAATGCTATTAACACCCAATTAATATTAGTTATGTTAGTCCATTCCAGCTGTTACAAGAAAGGATTATTGGGTAATTTATAAACAATAAAATTTTATTCACAATTCTGGAGGCTAGGAAGTCCAGGACCAAGGAAGGCCTTAGTAGATTTGATATCTGGGAAAGGCTTGCTGTCTGCTTTTCGTAACACTTCTTGGCGTGGGGGAAGGAACAAACAAGCTTCCTGATACCTCTTTTATTGTTTTGTTCTTGTATTTGAGGAGGGCAGCAATACTGGCCATTGAACCCAGATCATCTTACTGCTAGGCAGGTGTTCCACCACTGAGCCTCATTCCTCAGCCCTGGCTCTTCTTTTTATAAGGACATTCATTCTGCCATGTCATACCCACTTGTCTCCCAAAAGTGCCACCTCTTAATACTACCACATTGGAAATTAGGTTTTAACGTATGACTTCTGGGGGAGTATTAAAACATTCAAGGGCCTGGGGATTTAGCTCTGTGGCTCTGCTGCCTGTCTTGCAAGCACAAGGTCCCGAGTTTGATCCTTGTAACCAAAAAACAAAACATTCAGACCAGGGCCAGGGATTTAGCTCAGTGGTGCCGCTGTCTGCCTCACAAGCACAAGGTCCCAAGTTCAATCCCTGGTACCAAAAGCCAACAAACAAGCAAATAAACATAAAAAATACTCAAATCATAGCAATAGTATAATATGTGATATGTAATCCTTTATCTTACTGGTAAATATTTAGGTTCTTTCCTAAATATTTTACTCCATTATAAACAGTGGTACAGGGCCAGGGATTCGGCTCAGTGGCTCTGCCACCTGCCTCACAAGCACAAGGACCTGAGTTCAATCCCCGGTACCAAAACACAAAACAGAACAAAAACCAGTGGTACAGTGGACATTCTTATAAATCATAGTTCACATTTTTAAATTTCTGAGATACAGGGTTCTTGAAAGAATCTTGCAGGATCAAATAATATGCTTATTTATTTTAATTTTTATTCTTATTTTTGGTACCGGGGATTGAACTGGGGTCCTTGAGCTTGCAAGGCTGGCAGAGGCACCACTGAGCTAAATCCCTGACCCTATGCTTATTTTAAATATTGATTTATTAGTTGGCTTTCTCATTGCTGAGACACAGTCCCTAGCACCCACAATATAAAGGAGGAGAGGTTTAATTTGGCTTACTAATTCAGGGGATTGAGTCCACGCTTAGTTAGTTCCAAGGCAGAAATATGGCAGAAGGGCTTGGTGGAGCAAAGATGCTTAATTTATAGCAGCTTGGAAGCAGAGCAGGGGAACAGTGCGGGAGAGAAAGGGGATGGGACCAAACAGACACTAAGGTCAGGCCTTCATGACCCTCCCCCGTATAACCAGAAATATACTTTTTATACCCCTGGGTCACTTTCAAGTAAATCAGATTGACACAATTGAGCTTATTCAACATATTGATAATGACTCCCACATTAGTCTATGCTCTAGTAAGATAAGAGAGTGCTTATTGTCTTGTCAACATTTGAAGTCAGTCTTTAAAATTTTCCATAATCTAAAGGGTCAGAGTAATAGATGCTTTGGTTAAGTTTATCTTCATTAGTACTGAGGTTAAGAATCTTGTCCTATACTCTTTACTTATCTATTTGGAGACTTTATCCATTTTTGCTTTGGAATTTTTGTCTGTATTTGTATATAAAACTCTTCCTGAAAAAACATTTTTACACTTTCACACAAAATAACTTATGGCACCAGATGTGTGGGATTTTCTCCATACTGAACAATTCTCAGATACTAGTTGGATATCCTAAATTGAATTAATTTATTTATTCATTCATTTATTTTTTAGTACAAGGATCAAATGTGGGTCCTTGCACTTGTGATGCAGGTGGTGGCACCACTGAGCTAAATCCAGCCCTTTCCTAAATTAAATTTAACTGACACTGTATACCTGGAATTAGCACTAGTTTTTACAAGTTATGGGCTCAGTTCCATAAAGCTGTTCCCCACTTATGGTGCTAATTTTAAGTCTGCACTGGTCGACTATATATTCCAATAGGGTCCCAATGATAAATTGCTAGAAAGATTCAAAAGAACTGTGGGAAATAGTTGAAGTTTACCTGTTTATTGTAAAAGATATAGGTGAACAGCCAAATGAAAAGGTGCATAGGGCTAGTCCAGAAGCAGAGTCTGTGTCCTTGTAAAGTTGATAGGCAGCTCTTTCTCTGCCCCCTGGATGCATGCATTGATCAGCCTGGAACCTGTTAAATCCCCTTGTTTAAAAATTTTTGTAGAGTTTAATCCCAACCCCTCACCTTCCTGTGGCAAGGCAAGAGTTGTAACCCTGTACTCACTTGGTCTTTCTGAAGACATGCCCCATTTTAAGGTAAAGTTCCCTACTGCAAATTACTTCATTAGAGTAGTCTCAGTTAAGACTGAATGGTGCTTCTTATGAATAACAAACATACCCACATTATTCAAGAAATTCTAAGGGCTTTAAGGGCTCTGTGTACAGAACCAGAATGAAAGACCACATATAGCCTGGCAAATTTTTTAATTTTATTTTCATTTGCACACACTACATCGAGTGATAAACACAACCACAGCCATCTTATTGTACAAACACAAATATGGCCATGTTTTCTAAAATTTTAGAACAGATTAAGTTCGTGAGCCAAGGTACTATTGTGTATGTTTTATTGTACCATATTCTAAGGCTTACAAATATTTGTTTTGTATTAGTATTATCAATATTGTCTTCTAGATTGTCTTTTGCATTCATTTATTATTTTCATTAAACAAATTGTAGATTTATCAGCTTTTCTTTTTTTTAATGTATGGGTTTAGTATCCTAACAAATGTGTATTTAAAAACATTTTTTATAAGAAATATAGCAAATTAGTCAGAGTTATTGTTTTGTTGTTTTTACTGTTATTTTTCCTAAGTGATACTTAGTGAATAATCCAGCTATTCCTAGGGCTAATACTAAACTATACAATTTTTTATAATTCTAATTTGGAGATAGGTACAGTGAGAATAGATAAGTTCCTGAATGGTCTTATGATTATGAAATAGGAAAGTAATGACTCTCAGTGGTCTGCGTTTATAAACCTATAGTTTATGTAAGAGTAGGCTATATGTATGTACATAGTTTTCCACCCTCTACTAAGAACTATATATTTCACCTTCCTTTTTTTCCAGTTATTCATCAGTTAACTGTCATTTACAGCAATCCTCCATATGCCAAGGATTATACTAAAAGAAGGGATGCTTCTTAATTAAGGGTTTGTGGTCTGTTTTTGAAGATATAATATATAAGAAGGGCACGCGTGGTACAGAGAATTAAGAGTTTTCACAGAAATGCTTTGTGAAAGAGTAGGCTTTGAAGCTGCATGTTTTAGGAATGGCCAAATGTATGCATTTATTTTGGTTTTAAGTTTCATGAAGGTAGACCTGATATATCAAATGGCTACTTAATCTCACATAAATTTAAGAAAAACACCTTTGTCTTAACGCTGATATTGAAACACAGTTTGTGACTGGATGTTAAAGATGATCACATGTGCAGCCTCAAGTGCTTATGAACTGAAGAAACTCCAGTTAAAACAGTCAAGGTTCAATAACTATAAAATTGAAAATAAAAAATATCTTACAATGTCATGCTTTCCATGCTATACCTGAAACGGTGTTAATTACCTGTGGTTTGTTTTATTGTAGAGCATGGGCCTGGGATTGATATATTCACACCTGGTAAACCTGGAGATTATGACTTGGAAGGTGGTATATGGGAAGATGAAGATGCTCGGAATTTTTATGAGAACCTTATTGATTTGAAAGCTTTTGTTCCAGCCATCTTGTTTAAAGATAATGAAAAAAGTTGTCAGAACAAAGAGTGTAACAAAGATGATTCCAAAGGTAAATTCTAGAAGAATAAAAATAGTATTAAGTTCTGCAAAAATCAGCTGCAAAATACGATTTAAAAAACATTGTTAGTTACTAGTTTTGCGAGTATGAACAGAGGATTAAGTGAATGGGCAGAGTGACGAGCACAGCGTTAAAGGGCGATAACTGACATACTTGACCAGAGCCAGTGTAATTTAGTGTAAATCAATTCAAAGCTTTATTTTTAATATTTAACAGTGAGTTCATGTGAGATCTTGACCAAGCATTAATTTCACTCAGCCTTATGGTGCTCTTTACGTTCTCTATACTTTCTGGGCTAGAGCTTCCCAGCTTTTTGTGAGGAAGGGTTACTTGAAGGAAATCGAGAACTTTGAGGTCATTCATAGAGTTGGAGTTGCTGAATGCCACTTAGTCCTTGTTTCTCAGATTTCTCATCTTTCTGCTACTATTCTAGTCTAAACTGCAATTTTCTATTCTCTGTGCCACTTTAATACCTCCTTATTTGTTTGCCTTGTATTTGCTTTTGGTCCCTTTGTATTCTTAAGAATTAATTTTACTCTCTTAATGTAGTACATGTACAGTATTTGGAATATAATTTAAAATTATTAATATTATCCCTAGAACCAGTTTAGTTTGTCTCAGGTCTGCCACTCCAACTTTGTCTCTTTAATTTTCTGTCCTTTTAAGCCTCTGAAATGCTGCAGTCTTATATTTTGACCTTCATGTATTATTCTTTGTTTACTTGGAAGCTTTCCACTCTACCGTTATTTGACTTCCTCATGCATATTACTTTAATTTCCTTAGGTAGGGGAAGAACAAGGGGCCACCCTGCTACCCAGTGCTAAGGAATCAGACCCAGGGGTGCATATCACTGAGCTAAATCCTCAGCCTTTTCATTTTTTAAAATTTTGAGACAAGGTCTCACTAAGTTGCCCAGGCAGGATTCAAATTTGTTATCCTCTTGCCTCAGCCTCTTTCAGTGCTGGGTTATAGGAACCAGATGAGGGTCTCATTTAAAGGTTTTTTTCAGAATGTTCAATAGCTTAGTGTAGTTCTGAATGTGTGTGGCTAATCGATAAATGCCTTTTTTTTTTTTTTAATTTATTTTTTATTTGAGACAGGGTCTCACTGTGTAGTTGAGACTGACCTGGAACTCACTATGTAGCCCAGGCTGGTCTTGAACTCACACCAATCCTCCTGCCTCCACCTCCCGAGTGCTGGGATTACAGGCATGCGCCACCATGCCCGGTGGCAGTAAATGCTTTTTTTGATGGGCAGACACTAGGGAATATTGGAGAGTGAACATGTGCTCCCTTTGGACAGGGTGATTTTGTTTGGTTAGCTATAGTCAACAGTTTTATCTCTGGTGTTTAAAACAAGCCCTAAGTTATAGAGGGAATTCAATAAATAATAATTGAAAAGATGAGTGAGGAAATAGTATATTTTCATTTAGAGGCAGAAAAATTAATCTGTACTAGTTAGAGCTTTTATTCTCCCAAACATGGTTCACATCTAAGTATCAAGCACATATTTCTGCAGAAACTAAGAAAATACAGGATATGAGATGATCCTGAAAAATGTAGTTGTTTTAAGCATAAATTCTTAAACTCAAATGTTTTTGTCTTGCTCTCTTTTACTTGTGAAAAGTTTCGAACACGAAAGGCAGGTGTACTAAACTTTCACTTATCTATTAGCGAGCTTTAGCAGTTATGAACATTTTGCTAGTCTTATTGAAATAAGGTTTCATTCCTCTCTTTTTTTATTGAGTTTATTGGTACATTTTAGGTATACAGTACAGTTACATTCATTATTGGGATCTTGTACCTCCACATGACAGGTCTTGGTCATTTTTTCCCCTTGTCTCTGCCCCCCTTCACCCCCTCCTTCCCTCCCCATTTACAAACACTTTATTTCCATCTTTTCATTTTCTCACATTTTTTTCTTTTTCCTCTCTGTTTTCTTTTTCATTTTATTTCTAGCCATTTCCCCATTTAAAATTTTTCTTTAACTCCTGACATATGACTTATAAGGATATTTTCTTAATTTTCTATATCTAGTCTTTTCCGTCTCTCCAATTTATATATTGCTAAGTTAATATTATATTAGATCATATTTAAATGTTATCTCTTGCTGTAGCCCAGCAGAAGTGCTGCGTAAAGGAGCAACTCTGAAATCCTCATCTTTGCGTTTGAGATCGTTCTTAATCTGAGACTTCATTTGCCTTTATCTTTAGCACAGATCCATGTAATTCTTCATCCATCCATCATCTATTCATCCATCTCTTCAGTGAAAAAATTGCATACAGAACCAAAAACTTCACATGGTCTTTGTTCTCAGTGAGCATCATGTATTTTATTTTCTAAAATCTGAATACATTAAATTTTCACTTATATTTGTCGTTCAATATAATTGTGAGTTCTAAGATGAGCAGTGCTGATTTTATTAATCTTTATTTTTTGCAACAGAATTTCAACTGTGACTTTTAATTCGATATACAATGTTACTCAGTTCATGAGCTCTATTCTCTCCACCATTCTGGTCACAAATCGAATTGGACAAGAACCAAATCCATTTTCCCCTTAAGATCAGCATTGAACCTAACCATTGAATTAGATTCAGTTCTCATCCAACCCTTTTTGCGATGGAATCATGGAGAGAATCAAGTTTGTGAACCAAGGTACCATTGTAAGTGTAATTGTTCTTTGTTTTATTGAGAGATCAAACCCAGGTCCTATACATGCTAGCCAAATGCTCTACCATTAGCCAGGCGTGGTGGCCCACGCCTGTAATCCCAGCACTGGGGAAGTTGAGGCAGGAGGATCACTGTGAGTTCGAGACCAGCCTCACAGCTGGAACAGCTACATAGTGAGTTCCAGGTCAGTCTCAACTACATAGTGAGACCCTGTCTCAAAAAACCAAAAAACAACAAATGCTCTACCATTGAGCTATACTCTGGTCTCTTGTTCTTTGTTTTTTTTTAACAGAGGCCAAGGAACCTAAAGATAATAAGGAGGTATCAAATCCTGATGATTTGGAACTTGAGTTGGAAAACCTAGAAATTAATGATGATACTTTGGAGTTAGAAGGTGGAGATGAAGCTGAAGATCTTACAAAGAAGCTTCTTGATGAACAAGGTAAAAAACTATTTCACCAATTTCATTTATTTTTTGTTTTTTTTTTACACAAAACTCTTGCCTAAGAATATGAATCTTTTCTCTTTAATTTTCTTTAGTTCTGTTTCAGAGAAAAATATTAGCCCAAGTCTAAGTTCTGAATATCTTGAGAACTTGCTGTTGCAATGATAGTATCCTGAATATTTAATTGTATGACAAAACCTTTATAAACTTAACATTGAATATATATCTGAAAGTTATTCTAAAATGCCCAAGGAATAGAACTATAGCTAGCATATCAGTTTATCTTTGTTGATTTTTATCTCTTAATGAATCATGTTTTATATTTACTAATGAAAATATTACATTATTGTTTCCTAAATACTTCTATTGAGTTTGTTGGGATTCTTTATTAAAAGGATACTTTTGCCAGTATTGATTTTCTCTATTGGCTTTGTTTCCTACTGCAGAGTCTCTATCTCTCTTATAAAGGGAGGGTGGGCATGGCCTGAGGCTGCCCCACACTTAAACCAACTAATGACATAAGAGGAAAAGAATGTGTATAAGGATGCTCTGGATAATCGTGGCTCATCCTGTGTCATTTTTGTCATGTGGTCCCAAGCAGTGATGGATGGTGTGCTGTGCTTTGTTTGGCAGCAGCCACCCCCATCAGAATCTCATGGAACGGGGAGGCTTAGTTCTTTAGAGGCAAGAGTTGGGAGCACTGTTAATTGAATAACACGAGGAATAGAATGCTGAGCAGATAGGAGTAATAGACTTACTATAAAGCTACATACATTTTATGAGTGAGCTTTTGTGTCCGATGCAGAAGTTTGTCTTTTTATAGGTGATATTGGAAAGATTATAGTGCCTTGAAGTTGTGATTCTAGAGACAGCTAAAGTTCTAGGAATGTTTTTTTTAAATGTTTCATGTTTTTACAAGTATGAAGACAGGTCTAGATAATGTTTCACAAATAATTTATAATTGGATGCTTTCATTTTGATATGTTCTGTGTGTACTTTTTTAATCTACTTAAAAACTAATTTTATATTAGAACAAGAGGATGAAGAAGCCAGCACTGGTTCTCATCTCAAACTCATAGTAGATGCTTTCCTCCAGCAGTTGCCCAACTGTGTCAACCGAGATCTGATAGACAAGGTATCCTTATTTTTATGTAATTGCATTGAAGCATGTAAACTTTGTAAGATTTTAATTTTGAATGTCACTGGTTTTTAGACTAGTTGAGCTATAGAATGAATCAGTTTTTCAATGAAGTCTTTTATGGGAATCCAACACAGATAAAACAAGCTAATCTGTAGATACTCAGTTTAGAATTGGAAGTGGCTTTACAATCTTGCTGGTTTAACAACTTTTCCCTTTGTAAAGGATTCTTCAGTTTGGAAAACAGTGTTTTAGCATGAGTGAAGATTGTGGTACCCTTGTATTCTTCACTGTCCTGCATTTTCAGTTTTTTAAAAATGCCACTAAGCTCCTTGGTAAATCCATTAAAATGAGTGATTTTATTACATTTCAACAGTTGAGTATTCGTCTTTCAATCTGATAAAATTAGAAGCACTTTGTCTCAGAAAACTACTTGAAGGATAGCTGCTTTTATCATAAAACAGCATTCTTATAAGAACTAATGGACAAATCATACATAATCAAACTTGAATATTTAGCACAGTTTTTCTTAAACAAAGCAAATGACTCCATCACTTCTAGGAAGACATCTAATAGTATTTATTGCCAGTGATCAAAGTTAGCTTTTCAACACAAGTTACAATTTTGTAAAATTTATATCTACCATCATAAGCTTGATAACTTCCTAAGTCTTTTCTGAAGAAACTTTATTGATGACACTGTTCTGATGAGATTCTGTGGTATTTAATATAATTTTAAAATATGTCTGTTTATATATATATATATATATATATTCTAAATGACTTGTACAGTATTAAAAATCATCCATAATTATTAAAAGATACACTAAAAATGCAAGACAGATATATTTAAATTTACAGAGAATGAAATGTTTATTATTGATGCAGTTTCATATTCCACATTGCAACTAGCCTTTAAAAAAACTACCACTTGCAGCCATACATGGTGGTGTACACCTATAATCCCAGTGCTCTGGATGGCCGAAGCAGGGGGATTGCAAGTCCCACATAAGCAACTAAGAAGACCCTGTTTCAAAGTAAAGAATTTTTGGAAGGGGCTGAAGATGTAGCTAAATGAGAGGCCTTGGATTCAATTTCCAGTACCACTAAAGAAACTACCATTTGCATTTGCTAAGTTTTGGTATAGTATCAAAGAAAAATAATAGCAATTACTGAGAAAGATTTCAAAATATATCTTCATTTTCCACCTACATCTTGTGAAGTTGTATTTTCTTCATATATTTTTATCCAAATCAATGTAATCCAACAGATTGAATGCATAGATAAAAGAGTCCAGCTATCCTTTAAAAGAATGCTTTTCATTCCCTAAATTTTTTCATTGTGGAGTGTGGTTGTTTTCCTAAAACATTGAAAAGACGTTTATTTCTAAGTAAGTTAATATTTTTTACATTTTATTTCATTTTAATTTTTAGTCCAGTAAATTGTATTAGATGTTATTCACACAAGCAAAGTTTTTCAGGTCCTTAATAATTTTCAAGCATGTAAAGTACTTGAGGCCAGCAGTGTGGTCTTCAGATACCTTCTTTTTCCTTAACAATGTAAATAATCTTTTGTTCTTTTTTCTTCATTTCAGCCTTCAGATAATCTAGATGTACTTTAGTAACTGTTCATGTAGTACTCAAGTAGACTTAAAGCTCATTCCAAATTGGCTCACTCCTAGAGTAATCAGGTCAATGTACTTCCAAAGAAATCGGGTTCAAAACTTATTGTAATAAATTGTAGCATTTTTATCTGTTAAGTTGTCTCTTCTACCATATGTAACAAAAACTTTTAGGCAGTTGGTTATTTTTATTTTTCCAAGTTTTGTGTTTTTTGTTTTTGTTTTTTTTTTTGAGACGGGGTCTCACTATGTAGTTAGTTGAGTTTGACCTGGAACTCCCTATGTACCCCAGGCTGGTCTCAAACTCACAGCAATCCTCCTGCCTCAGCCTCCCCAGTGGTGGGATTACAGGCATGCTGCGCCAGCACACCTGGCACTATTTTTCTAAATTTTGAATATGACTGAGTCTGTCTCCAGCTGTCATTTATAGTCATTGGCTATAAACAGAAGATGAAAGAGAAAGTGACTCTTCCTGCTCACCTCCACCCCACATTTTAAAAACTAATATGAAAGTTGTAGGCAGAAAAGGTTCTAATTAGTTACATTTTACTGTATTAATACATTATTATTGTGAATCTCAGGTCAGACTAGTGCAATGTGTCCTTTGATGTCCAATGTGGTATTATGAGCTATTGCCAGTAGTGACCATAAAATTTATTCTGAATTAGCTCTCTTGAGAGTCAGATGAAAAACAGCAGGCCATCTCCTTCCTTTTGGACCCTGGTGGCTTCCTTGTGAAAGAAATTTCTTCCATATGTGTCGGCAAAAGTTCACATGACTTAATGAGAAAAAGTATTTTGGAACTAGGTAGAAAAGAATTATTGAAATTCAGTAGTTATGTTGCTGTAAATAATAAATTTAAGTAAGACATTTAAATTTAAAATACCAAAAGTATTTGTAGAAATGATCTGGTTCAGTTCTAAAATCCTGAAAGGAATAGCCGGGTGTGGTGGTGCACGCCTGTAATCCCAGCACTGGGGAGGATGAGGCAGGAGGATTGCTGTGAGTTTGAGACCAGCCTGGGCTACATAGTGAGTTCCAGGTAAGTCTCAACTACATAATGAGACCCTGTCTCCAAAAAAACCACAAACAAACAAAACAAACAAAAATCCTGAAAGGATTATCTTAGCCTCTTGTTTTATGGTTCATGAGGTTAAAAGGCTTTCCAAGATCACATAGCATGATTGTAGCATCTGATTTTATCTGTGTAGTGTTGTATGTATATATAAAGTCATTTGTGGTTTTTCCTTTTTGTTTTTGCTTTGAGTCAAGGTCTCACTATATAGTCAAGGTTAGCCTTGAGCTCATTGGTAGAGGAGCCCAGTATAGTATAGCCTCCTGCCTTATCCTCCAAGTGCTGGGATTACAGACATGTGTCACCACACCTGGCCAGTTGTAGTTTTTTAAAATGTAAACTGGATATTTTCCCCTTTAAAAGTCATGGAAGTTAACTTATACTAAAAAGATAAGAGAATTTACTTGTTCACCAACCTTATTGTGTTACTGCGAATCAAGATTCTCTTTTTTTTGGTACTGGGGATCGATCTTAGGATCTTGTGCTTGTCAGGCAGGCAACAGCACCACTGAGCTAAATCCCTGGCCCAGATCAGGATTTTTTTATGGAGCTTTCAGTATCAGTTCTTTTTCTCAGACTGAAGAGAGAGTTTCATTTTTAAGCTTTTCAAATAAAATTACCAGAAGTCAGTAGGAAATTCCTCTTGTATGCCACTTATATGTAAGTGAGCAATTTAAAATTCTTTGTGCATACATGAAGTTATTGACAGCTTGTAATGTGTTATATCCTCACTCTACTGTGCCCCTGCCTTTTTTTTTCTTTTTTTAATATATAAGGGCAGATAATTTGGCAAAGGCCTAAATGATTGCTTTCCTAAGTTTTAATTCCTTAAGCCATAAATCTGAAAATAAATTAACTCTTCTTGTGTTGCTCAAAAATATTTTAAATTTTAGCGTGGCATGGTGGCTCACTCCTGTAATCCTAGCACTCAGGAGGCTGAGGCATGAGGATTGCCATGCCTTCAATGCCAGCCTGAACTGCACAGTGAGACCCTATCTCTAAAATCAAAACAAATAAACAAGTGTTTCAAGTTTTAAAGACCACATATGTAGTCTTCTATTCATTTAGTCTACGTGTTTCCTGAATCCTACACTGTATGCAGCACTAGGCGTCCATGAGTTTGACTGAATCCTAATCCTTGGAAAGTTTTGAATAGTTGTGTGTATGTATGTCTAACTGAACCTTTGATTTTTGTGATAAGAATAGTATTTGTTACTTTTTCTATGTTCAAAAAACTCAAATGATTTAAATTAGGTGCAAACATCTCTATGTCTGGGGCTTCTCATACACGACTTAACAAAACGTAGATAGTTAATATTTAGAAAATATTACCTTTGGTCAGCCATAGTGGTACATTCTAGCTATAATCCCAGCACTCAGGAGGCTGAGGCAGGAGAATTGCGGCCAGCCTGGACTACATAGCAAGGGCCCTGTCTCACAAAATTAAAAAAAGAAAAAAAAAATTACATCTGTACTGAACACATATATTTGGTAGGGGGAGTTAGTCCCTAAACAAAACAGTATAGCAAATATTTACGTAGTATTTCCCTTGTATTAGATATCATATATTAGTAAGTAACCTGGAGAGGATTTAAGGGATGGGAAGATGTACAAATACTGTGCCATTTTATACAAGGGTTTGTGTAACCATAGGGATTCTTGGAACTAATCTCTGTGGATACCAAGGCATTGCTGTACCAATTACTTACATTTTATTTTCTGGAGACTTTAGAACAAACCTCTCCTAGCTTTTCCTTCATACTCACATTAGACATTTATGAAATATTAGACACATTTTAAAATACTGCCTTTTCATTTTCCTTGTTAGCATTAATAATTTTCTTGGCTCTTGGTACATATTTTTGCTGATTTTTAGTTTTTTTCTTTTTAATTTGATTTACTTGTCTTTAAACACATTGATTTTTGGGCTGGGATGTTGCTCATTGTTAGAATGCTTGCGTACCACACATGAGGCCTGGGTTTAATCCCCAGTACCACAAAAAAAGAAAGAAAACATTGATTTAATTTTTCATATAGTTATTAACCAAACATTTTGCAGTAGAACTTTGAGCTGCCTCCTTGAAGTTTTGTTCCTAAAACTAGGGTGCATTTTAAAAAGTAAGAAGCATGCGTTTTTAGATATGTAAGAAGAGAGGGTTTTTAAGTTTAGTGACCTTTTAGTTTGGAATGTGCTTATAATCCTTGGGTCTTAGCATAATTTTGTGTTTTTGTTTTTGCAGCACCAGGGATTGAACTCATGATGTTGTACTTGCCAGGCAGGCACAGTGCATGCCACTGAGCTATATCCCATCCCTAGTCTTAAAATAATTTTGAAATGTCTAGGAATAAGTAAATTTGTAGTAGGTAACTATTCTGCTTTTAGTAGCTAAATTGAGGTTTTCTTAAGAAAAAAGTTTGCTCTTTTTCCTGTAGGCAGCAATGGATTTTTGCATGAACATGAACACGAAAGCAAACAGGAAGAAGTTGGTACGAGCGCTCTTCATAGTTCCTAGACAAAGGTAAGTATTAAAAAAAACTAATGTTAGTGCTTTTACTGTGTAGTGATGTTTATAAGATCAAAATTCTTATTTAATCATCTCTTTAAAACTGTCACCTCTTGCTGGGTGTGGTGGGTCATGTTTGTAATCTCAGCAGAGGCAGGAGGATTGCTTGAGAGTTCAAGGCCAGCCTGAACTATAAAGTGAGACCCTGTCTCAAAAAAAACCAAAAAAACTTATCACCTCTTGATTTTTTAAATTGCAAAGACATTAGCTTAAATTTCTAGATCTTGTTTCTCACTGATTTTTGTCCATATTAGTTCTGAAGGAACTATTTCTTCTGATATTTACCTGTTCTAAGAGAAAATGTTTAAGAATAAAACATAATATCTATGAACACAATAATTACTGAAAGTAATTAGTTTACATTTTTGCTTCTGGGGAGAAAATATAATGATACAGTTTTTTTGAGGAGTTTTTCTTTTAGGTGTACATAAGGATTACACTAATTCTAAATTTAATTCTTAGGTTAGGTTTAAAAATTTTAAGTTATAAGCTGGGTGTGGTGGCGCATGACTGTAGTCCCAGCACTGGGGAGGCTGAGGCAGGAGGATCGCTGTGAGTTCCAGACCAGCCTGGACTACATAATGAGTTCCAGGTCAGTCTCAACTACATAGTGAGACCCTGTCTCAAAAAACCAAAAAAAAAAAAAAAAATTTTTTTTTTTAAATTGTTAGGATTATTTTGACCTATCTAGGAAGAACTGGAAACCACTAATAATTTTGCTAGTAATTAAAGACATCCAATTGCATATTGATTTGTTTTATACTAATGTAAAATCTACTTTGTCACTTAAAGATCACTCACAGCCGGGCACGGTGGCGCATGCCTGTAATTCTAGCACTCGGGAGGCTGTGAGTTCATTGTTGTGAGTTCAAGACCAGCCTAGGCTACATAGTGAGTTCCAGGTCACTCTCAACTACATAGTAGTGAGACCCTGTCTCAAAAATAAAATGAAAAAAAAAACATTTTTTTTTTAAAAAGATCACTCACCGTCTTTTTACCTTAGGAACCTAAGGGAAATGTGTTTTTATATAACAGTGAGTTAGCTATTCATGATTATATGCAACATAACTAAGATACTTTCTTTAAAGATAAGGATTCTGAGAGATTTCACTGAGGATTTCTTCAGCAAAATTTTGATTTGGCTTATTCATTGTCAAAGGCAATATTACTCTTAGTAATAGTAAGATTTTTTAGAGAAACCAAACCCCCTCTTTAAAAAAAAATCTCTTGTCAGTGCATTTGGTTTGACATTGCAGCAAAGGAGAGGGAATGTTAATATATTGAACATAATTATTCATAAGAATTACATAATTGAGAAAGTCATAGAGGTAAAGACTGAATTGTGCAGTCATGATATAAAATTATGTACTTCATTAAATATATAATACTGTCAATTTTGAGAGGAGCATCTTATATACAAATAAAATTTTAAGTTAATTTTAAAATTTTGATTATGAGATATGTTCCATTTTCATATATATGAAGTAGGTGCTATTGAATGTTCACTTTGAATTGATGAAAATTCACACACATCCCTTCACAGCATCTGGACTAATAATTTTCAAGTAATTTTTTAACTGTAGAGGGCAGAATGTTTTCATATTTTTTCCACTGTTTTTATTTGAATGAAGACATAACAGCAATTATTAGGCTTATTTTTAGTAAAAGCGTTAGAATAAACCAGGTAGCAAAAATAAAAGGCTTGGTTAACAGAAGAAACCATGGAGTAATGTTGTAGTAGTTTACCTGTAAAAGATCATCTTTTCCTGTATGCCCATGCCTACCACACCTCTGAATGAATGAATGAACAAGCCTCAAAAATTGTCATCAGACAGTTATTTGGTTTTGTGCCAGTCATAGCATTTATAAATGAAATTATCCATTTAGCTCAGTGGTAGAACATTGAAAATTCGTCATAGTTGAAATCTGCTAGAAACAAACTGGAAAGTAGTAGAATGTGAGGGTTTATGGTTTGAGAGAGAAAAAACAATATTTTTAAAACGAGATAGTTAAAATACATAGCAGTCTAAAGCTGTGAGAAATAGACCCCAGTCTTGTATCCCTGAAGCATAAAAATATGATAACTTTATATTCTCATTTTAATCAGCCTAATGGCCTAGATAAATGTAATTATGTTCTAAAATCCACTAATTAAATAATTCATTAAGGACCTGTTATATACTGTGATTGGCATTGAAGATAAAATTTAGAAGTAAATAAGATTGATTCAGCTCTTATCTTCACATAGCTTAAAACTTAGGAAGATAGATGAAAAATTCTAAGTGCAGTTACTAAGAAGAAGCACAGCATGCTTTCAAGAAAAGGGTTGTTTAATCTGAGTCCTGAAAAAGGAATTAGCTAGGTGAAGAATGGGTGAGGGAATAGAGAAGGATTCTTTCTGATAGTAGTATGTGTGTAGAGACTGAGACATAAACGGGCATGGCATCAAACTATGCAACAGCCTTTCCCTTGGACTCCCTGGTACTTTCCTCTATGCTATAAACTGCAGGAAAGAGGCTATTTTGCTGACCCCTTCACTTAGTACGATGCTTACGTCGAAGATGATAAAATTGTGTAGCACAGGGGCCGGGGATTTAGCTCAGCGGTTCGGAGGCCTGCCTTGCAAGCGCAAGGACCCGAGTTCACTTACCGGTACCCCAAAAAAAAATTGTGTAGCATGGTATTTAATGCCCCGCCCATTGAGTTTATTGGTACATTTTAGGTATACAGTACAGTTACAGTCATCACTGGGATCTTGTACCCTTACATGATGTATCTTGGTTCTTATTTTTTCCCCATTCCCCTCCCCTCCCTTCACCCCTCCACCCTTCCCTATTTACAAGGACTTTGTTTCCATTTTTTCCTTTTCTCACATTTTTTGTTTTCCTTTCTGACCTTTCCCCTTCCCCTTCCACTTCACCTACACCTTTAGCCCTTTTCTTCCTGTCACACAATGTCAGTAATACATTTTGATCCTTATTTACACTTTCAGTTTTCCATACCAGAGAAACTATTTAGTTATTTACACGCGTGTGTCCTATTAATTACACTTAACAGTATGACTTCAGTGTGCTTTCTTCCTTAGTTTGTTTTCAGCTTCTTTGGTCTTAATTCTAGCTGTTTTTCCTCTTTCAAAATCCTAATGTATAATCATTTTTTAAAATGTCTTTTGCTCTCTTCATCCTTGGACTTTCACCATTGTTTTCTTTCTATCCTCTCTGGGATTTCTTTTATTTTTCCATGGGAAATTTGTAAGTCACTTTTTAAGTCTTAGTAGAGCAGCTATCTTCTCTGAATAATATTTTCCTTATATTACTATTTTCCGAAATATTGGTGCTTTTTATGGTTCTTCCAACATCTTCAGATGAAGAAATAGGCATATCATTTTACAGTTTTTAGTTTGCTACCTGTATTTACTACTAGATTCTGAAAACCATTAGCACTTCAGGAAAGTGGACTAGATATATTTTAATTTTTTCCATCTCTAACACCAAGATGTACTTTTTTTATTTTAGCCTCCCCTGCCACCCCACCAAGGTATACTTTTTTTTTTTTTTTTTTTTTTTTTTTTTTTTTTTTTGGAGTTTGAACTCAGGGCCTTGTACTTGTGAGGCAGGCGGCAGAACCACTGGGCTAAATCCTTGGCCCAAGATGTACTTTTAAGCATAATACATCTAAAAATATTTGATGAACTCCATGAGAAAAAAATTTGGATGAATTAATGTTGGTTATGTGCAATTTAAAAAAATAAATAAGGGCCAGGGATTTAGCTCAGCGGTTCGGTGGCCTGCCTTGCAAGCACAAGGACCCGAGTTCAATCCCCGGTACCAAAAAAAAAAGTACATGCACATAGCTCAAAACCCAGAAATACACATTATGTGGTGAAAAATATCCTTCCTATCCCCTCCCCATCTACCCAGTTCTCACTCCTAATAGTAAACTACTGTCTTCATTCTTACAGAGATTCTTTTCACTATTACACTATCCTCACCCACTTCACTTTCCAGTCTTTTGCCATTACTGCCATTATAAAGAATCCAATATTTGTATTTCCCTATTATCTTTTATTAGCTAATGATTTATTTTCGTTTCTATCTACCAAAAAAGCCAGTTTTTAGATTTATTATTCTATTTTTAGTATTTTCTCATTCAATACTTTTGCCTTTTTATTAATTTATTCTTTTTAGTTTCTTTCATTTATTTTGTTCCTTTTCTGGTGTTCCATATGTCTTATCCTTTGAACATGGTTTTAGACATGTCTGTCAGTTCTGACATATGATGTCTTATTTTTCTAGAAATTCTTCTGTTTCAGTTTTATATCCCTTGTGACCTAAGGAGCTACTAGAATTTTGCAATTTTCAGGTAGAGAGGCTGTTTCTTTTTGTGATTGTGTTAACATTTCATAATAGTATTGGAGATTGGAGAATACTGTTTTTGTGTTAGGAAAATTTTTTTGCAATTTCCTTTGTGGCCTATTCTGTGGTCAGTATTCATGAACATTTTACAGGCATTTTAAAAGGCACGTTTTTGTTTTTATGGTACAGAGTTCAATGTGTTGATCAAGTTTATATTATTAAGTGTGTGTGTGTGTGTGTGTGTGTACACATGTGCATATGTACGTGCTGGAGATTGAAACTACAGCTTCACACATTCTAGGCAAGTACTCTACAAAGCAAACTGTGCCCACAGCACTTGAATAGCTATTTTATTAAGATCTTCCATTTTTAAGCTTTTATGTCTACTTTCCCAGGGGTCATGGGCCAAAAGAGGTGAATTAGACCTCTGCGAATGTATTTCATTTCTACTTCTCACTACTATGAATTCAGCTATCAGGATGTTACTATTGTAGTGCCTGGTGTTTCATAAAGTTTTTTTCTTCATTTTAAATTGTACCTTTAATCATTCTGAAGTGCACTTTTGTTCTCATTTAGTACTTTGAGGCCCAGATACTACATTATCTGGTGTTATGATTTTGAATTTCTGCTATTTGTTCTCATTTTGTCTGGTATACCTTTGTCTTTTCTTTTGTGTTCAGCTTTTCAGAACTACTTTACTTTAGTTTCTTTTATGTATTACTGAATCAAATTTTACTTGGAGATTCATTTTGAAAAATGATCCTTTGAAACGTAAGCTAATTTGCTTATGATAGGCCTGACTTCTATTGCATTATTACATTTTTCTACTTGGTTTTATTTTTTCAGTCTTAAAATATGGTGTTTTTATTTTTTTCCAGCAGTGGCGATCTAACCAAGAGCCTTGTGCATGCTAAGTAAACACTCTACCACTGAGGTGCATTCCTAACTCCTGTAATTTTCTTTTATTGTGTGTATGAGTATGTTTACTTTTTGATTTTAAGATTTGTAATTTTATTCTAGCATTTATCTTTATGATTGGGGCTTTGCTTAGGGACTGTTGTAGACATTCTCTTGTTTTCTACCATGAACAGGGATAAGATTAGCTTATGTTTTGTTCTCCCTTTCCTCACCATCTGTTATTAATTAATTATATTATCTTGCTTTTTGTTTTCCTTTTATATTAAGTATGCTTAGTTTTGCATTATTTGATTTGTCAGCTTTATGTGATATTTAACTTCCAGGGTTGAAAGCAAGCAAGCTGCAAACTTCTTTGACTATGTCTTCTCCATTCTCCCTCATTATTTTATTTCTACATTGATAACATACGCTCAGAAAGAATAAAATGTTTATATTCAGATATGTCGCTTTCAGTTCCCATCGTGTTTTCTTCTCTGTGACTGCCCATGTGAGTGTCTGTGCATGCAGGTGTGTGTGCTTGTGATTGAGCCCAGGCCCTCCAGCATGCTACGTATATTCTGCCACTGAACTACAACTCTGGACCCTGTTTTTATCTTGGTTCTAAAGTTTAAAATACTCAGCCCTCCCTGCCAATCCTCTTGTGATGTTTTTTCCAGGTATTTATTGGTTTGCTAAAAATCATCATTTTGATTTTCTCAAGGAGGGTTCTTGGGAAAAAATACTCTTGAGTTCTGTTTTCAGAATGCTACATCTAGTGTCCTTTTTACCGAATGACAGCTTTTGGCTCCTTAGGATCTGTGGTTCATACTTTTTTTTTTTTAACCCTAAATATCTTGTAGAAATTACCTAATCATCATTTGGCATTTGGTACTCCTGTGCAGAAATTAGAGGCTGGCCTTTTTGTTGTTGTTGGTTTGTTTGCAGCCTTAAAATTGCCTTGATTGTTATTATTGTTGTTGTTGTTGTTATTGGTATTGGGGATCGAACTGGGGACCTTGTGCTTGTGAGGTAGGTGGTGGAACCATTGAGCTAAATCCCCAGCCCAAAATTGCCTTGATTATTAATGTGGTTGCCCAAATAGTTCTTGGTCCATATCCATTAACTTTCCTAAAATATTCTGTGGTGTTAATCATTCTAGATCATTCTCAATGCTCTTTGAGTTTTAATATTGAAAATTTTGAGGTTGTTTTCTTGATTTTTCTTTTTTGGTACCAGGGATCAAATTTGGGACTTATGCTTGCAAGGCAGGTGGCAGAACCACTGAGCTAAATCCCCATCCCTTGATTTTCATTCTTAAATATTGAGTTTAAGTACTGTTCTGTGGTTTTGGTTTATTTTTTTGTCACTGGAGTTATGTACAGTCTACTCCCCCTAATACTTTTTCCTCATTTTTTCCTTCAATTCATTTAGTTTTAAAAGAAATCATGGCCAGGCTGAGGTTTTAGCCCAGGAGTTCCACTGCCTGCCTCGCAAGTGCAAGGTTATCCCAAGTTCGATCCCTGGCACCTCCTCCCCAAAAGAAAAGAAATCATGGCAAACTGTTTTCTTAGAATTTTCATACATTTCATAAGAGTCCTTTCCTGGTAAACTTTGATAGTTTTTTTGTTGTTGTTGTTTTTGTTTTTGTGATACCAGAGATCATACTCAGAACCTTGAGCTTGTGAGGCAGGCGGTGGAACCACTGAGCTTAATCTCCTGCCCAGCTTTGTTAAGTTTTGAGGAATTTTTTTAACATTTTAAATTTTAAACAATTGAGCAGTACCTTTATAGTTGTACTTATCCATTTTATTCCATGCAATGAAATTTCCCTGGCTTGTATTATTAATGAATTATATCCTTTTGTAAGGGTAGCCATTGCTTATGATATTTGTTGCTTTGGGATCTGCTTTCCTATTCTGAATTCCTGTTGAATTTCCTGTTGTGGCTTATCCTCAATCTTTGCCCTACCTTTCCAGCTCCCAAGCTTTTGTTGTGGGTAACAGATGTCCAGTGATCATTTAAAGAAGCATACTAATGGCATTGTTAAAGAGCTACCTAACCTGTTTGAGCTGGCTTTGCACTCAGTTTGCACTTGTGGCTTCTAGTGTAATTTATCTTGCATCTAGTCTGGACTGATTTGACATAGATTGTATATCTCTCAGTTTCTGTGAAAATGAAAATTTCAGACTTCTTTATCCCTACTTTCTTGCTTATAAAATATGCTCTTTAGGTGGGATGGAGGAAATAGTTATCTGCAACTACCATTATAAAACTGGGAATTAACATTTAAAAAGTCCTTGCTCTTTGTCTGTTTGCCAACATTCACGTTCTTGGTTAATTAGATCCTTTTTCCCCAAGCTTTTAATATCATTCCATATAGGTAATATAGTTTATATTAAAATACAGTGATAAAAATCATCCACATACATTTTTTCAGAGTTCATTTTCTTTACATTAATACTCTTATTTTCTTGAGCTAATAAAACTTTTTGGCCTTTTCAGTGTGCACTGTTAATTTTTCTGAGAAGATGTATAAGCCAGGATAACCTAAGCTTTGCTGAGGTAACATATAATCTATGAAATCTTAGATTCCTCTCAGTCACAATCCTCCAAGTCTGGTGGACTCTCTGGAGTAATGCCTTTTCCAGGGGCTGCTCAAGGTTCCAGACTGCTCTCACCTCACTACAGTTCCCAGGATCACATGGAGAAAAGCGCGTGAACTCCGTCTAGTCTTAAATACTATGGACAAAGTGACACCTCTTGGCCATTGGCCAGGATAACAAGAACTTTTGAAAAAAGCTCATAGGGAAGCACGTGGAGCATTGTGTTAGCACCATGGCCTCTGTTACAGAAATACTCATAGAGATTTGTTTTTAGTCATTATACTTTTATTTCTATAGTAATTCATTTGATTGAAAACAGCAAAAATTTTCATTTGGGGGGTAGAGGATAGTCTGTTGGAAGAGTAACATAATTTTGTACCTTTGTTATTCTGTAATGGAATTTCTATATTATAGATAAATTTCAATTGAATTGTGTAAAAAATCTCTAACTGGTACACAAGTAGTTTCTTATTTTTTACATTTGTAATGTTAACAGTACTCTCTATGTCTTTTCACTGTTCAAAGAGAATCGTCTCAGTTTACAGCTCTGTAAGATGCAATGTTAGAGTGTCAAACCAAGTTCATGTTTCTGGTCAGGTTTATATATTGTTATTGACCAGAAAAGCCTTTAATTTTGAAGTTCACCTTTTGTCCTTTTACCTTATCTACAAAATTTAGCTTGTTCCTAAGGAAAATGGCTTTTTCCCTAGGGATGATGGAATAGAAAGAAAGTAAGCAAGTGCCAGTACTCCTCCTGTCACTATTTCTCATTCTCTCTGCTCCCATAAGTATTCACAAACCTTTCTCTATCCATAGAATAAAAGAAACAGCTCTGATACACTCAGGACATGATAAGAAAAATGAATAGTTGGATTTAGAGTAAACAGGCTCAAATAATCTCCTGGGTATCTGAAATGAATAGATATTTCTCAGATGAAGAAGTACAAACAGCAAATAATTATATGAAAAAATGTAAAGCATCATTGGTCATTTGAGAAATGCAAATTGGAACAATACTGAGAGTCCATCTCTAGAAAGAATGGCTGTTATTAATCAACTGATAACAAATGCTGGTGAGGCTATGGAGAAAACTATTGGTGAAAGTGTACATTGATACAACCAGTATGGAAATCAATATGGGGAGGTCTCGAAAGTGTAAAATTAGAGGTTCCATTTGACCCAGCTGTTCCCCTTCTTGGTATCTTCCTGAGTTAAAAGCACCATACCACAGTGATACATGCACCACCCATGTTTATAGCAGCACAATTTGTAATAGCTAAATCTTGGAAACAGCCCAGATGCCCATCAGCATATGAATGGATGAAGAAAATGTGGTTTTTATATACAGTGGAGTACATCACTGCAGTAAAGAAGAATAAATTTGAGACATTTTTAGATAAATGGAGGTACCTTGAGATCAAAATAATTTGGACACCCATGTTTAAATATTGCATTGTTTCTCTTTTGTGAGAAACCAAAGGGTAAATAAGGACCAAAATGAATGATAGATGTTGGGAAATAGGAAGAAAATGTTCAAATGGGAAGGAGAAAAAAGAATGGGGGATGGGAAGGAAGGGAAAAGGAATAAAAATAATAGAGGAAAAAATGGTAACAAAGCTTTTATAAATAGGGGAAGAAGGATTGAAGGGAGGAGAGGAGCATGAGGAGAAAAAGAGCAAGATATGTATAGGTAACAATTCTCTGTGGTGAATGTGATCATTTGTATATCAAAAGAGCATCAGAATTTTAAAAAAGGAATGTGCTCTTGGGTTAAGAGGTTTGGGGGTGCATAGCAAGTTACTCTTTGAGCTCTCTGGATATAGAGACAAATTGGACCGCTGAGGGAAGGGGAAAGGAAGTACTTTTTATCACCTTCTATCTTACTTTTCTTGTTGCTGAGACAAAATACCCAACATTCTAAGTTAAAGGGAGAGCCAGGCATGGTGACACATGCCTGTAATCCTAGCACTAGGGAGGCCAAGGCAGGAGGATTGCCACACAAGTTGGAGGCCAGCCTGGGCTCTACACAATGAGTTCAAGGCCAGCCTGAACTAATAGTGAGACTCTGTCTCAAAAAAAAAAAAAAAAGTCAAAGGAGAAAAGATGTATTTGTCTCAGTTTGTAGAGGTTTCAGTTCATGCTGGCTGGCTTGAAGACAGAGTGGACATGGCAGAGGGGCATCAACAGAAGAGAAATAGTCCGTGGCAAAGCAGGGCAGTCAGAGAGCAGCAAATGCCAGGCAACAACCACAGCAGCCTGCTTTCTGCCTTTTGTATTAAGGCTATGCTTACAGCAGTAGCATTCACAGCCTTAATCCTAGCATCACATCTTGATCCCAGCAGTACACACTAAATCCATCCGCCTCTGAGAAGCCTTGGGAGAACATTTAGATACAAGCCATGACACCTTTTCAGCTCCTGCCCCCACTCAGCCTCACTAGCCACTACACTTGTGGCAAGATGTTCCTCCTTCCTTCTGTGATATTTTCTTCCCCCATTCTTTCTTTTTTGGTACCGGGGATCAAACTTGGGAACTTGTGCTTGCGAGGCAGGCGGCGGAACCACTGAGTTAAATCCCCAGCGTTTTTGTGATATTTTCATTGGATCTCTTCAACTCAGTAAATTGGAAACTTGAGGGTTTTTTTTCTTTTTCTTTTTTTGATACTGGGGATCAAATTTGGGACCTTGCACTTTAGGCTGGCAGCAGAACCACTGAGCCAAATCCCCATTCCGTTTTGTTTTTCTTTAACATGTATTAGTATGATTTACCACTTGGTGGCACTATTGCATTGGGAACAAAACCAAACAAAGGCCAACGTGGCATTTGGTTGTGGATTTCGGAGTCAGTTACTCTGATCTTTTATTATATTTTGACTTTTTGTAATTACATGCTTTAGCTTTTTCAATGAAGGAATCCTTTATGCTAGTTGAATTGTAACAGAGTTCTTGCATATTTTTTTCAGACCGTTTTTTTGACTTGATACTAGTGGATTAAACCCAGGGAATGCTGAGCTGCATTCTCAGCTATATTTTGACATAGGGTTCACTTTGTCCAGGCTATCCTCAAACTTGACATCCTTCTACTTCAGCTTTCAGAGTAGTTGGGTTACAGGCGAGTACCACCAGGCTGGCTTTTTCCAGGCATTAGTGAGCACAGCGATAATATTAATTAATATCTTTAAACAGTCAAATTCTTTAGACTTTTAAAGAGAATGATAAAGCTAGATATTTATAAAGCTAACTGATTGGTACTTGTAAGGATTCCTTGTTTCCCCCTCTGTAACAGAAGTGTGAGTTCTTGTTTTAGGTACCTGTAGTGACTGAATGTTTACTAACTTGGTGATCATTAACTGCTAGTAGTAGTAGGATACTTAAAGGTGTGATTCAGAGACCTTGAAAATGCAAACAAGATTTTATTGAAGGAAAAAATAATGTCCTTTTAAAGTAGTTCGTTGTTAATTGCTAGTAACAGTAATTATCGCTTAGATTATAGAATTGTTTTCAAAAGAAGGATCCAAATTTATTTTTTATTTTCTTTTCAGAAAACTCAGATGAAATATCTGTTTAGCTTATCAGATGAGCTATCCAACTTTTTAATGGAGAAGTTTTACTCTGTGATGTTATTTTGTATTTTTATGACCTTATTTCTACTGAAATGACCTCTTGCATTCTAATCTTTTTGAAGTTTACAGTTTTGGAAGGAAGAAAAAATTTTTTGTTTTAATTTGGCAGTAAACCTAGGACCTTACGTGTATTAGGCAAGTGCTCTCCCACTGAGCTACATCTCCAGTCATTCCACTTCACTTCATGTTATATTGTGTTATTTTGAGACACGGTCCTGTTATGTTGTCTAAATTGGCCTTGAACTTGCAATCTTCCTTCCTTAGCTTCCCAAGTAAGCTGGGTTTGCAGGTGTACAACATCTCACTTACCTAAAACTGAAAGTATTCTTAAGCCCTGGTTAGCACTGAATAAATGCATAGTTTATTACTTTTTCTGTAGTGTAAAGGATTTTATTTTTGAAATAATGAATGAAGACTCACAGAACTTGAAGATATATACAGAACAGGGTGAAACATTATCAACTATTCATTTTATAGAAGTAGGGATATTAAAAGTATTTGTTTGCCTCCATGTGACCATTTCCAAAATGAGCAAAAATTAGGACAAATCACTTTTTAAACCATTTTTAAAATGCCTATTAAAGCCGAAGATACTTACCTATGAGGTTAGTTTGCCAATCTATACCTGAACAGATAGGGTGAACAATTTTGCTTTAAAGTAGATAGCTATTACTGCCTTTGTTTTGAGGTAGGAAAAAGACTCAGAGTAAATTGGGATAACTGGAAGATGAAAAAAATGGAGAGTATAAGTGACAGACCAAGAACTAGAAAAGGAAAGGATACAGTTTAAGAATTTTTGATGCCAAGTGTTGTGGTCAAAAACCAATGCATGGAAAAAAAGAACCAAAATGAAACATAGTTTTAGAAATTTTAGGGCTGGTTCTTATAAAAAGCTAAATAGAGAAGCATTTAGAAAATTTATTATGAAGAAAAAGAAAATTTAAAAATTTAAGACGTGCTAAAAATTTTTAAAGTTTCTAGGTGATATGTTGGAACTATTTTTAGAAGCACTTGAAAAAATCTCAGTGAAACACATACTTTGAAAAAGTTACATTTCCAGAACTGATTCAAGACAAAAGACTGCCCCCCACTAATGATCATGGAAGAAAATGTAAAAGGTAGCCGTTAATTTAATTTCAAATAGACTAAGACTCCTTAGCTTTATTGACTTCTATTCTTTTGTAGAACAAATAATTTCTCTGCTGTATCACTAGTTCCAGAGCCTAGAAAACTTGACGAAAACTTAGATGAAAATCTAAGCAGAATCTAACAAAAAGGAACAAAAATGTTAAAAATACTGATCAATCTAATTTTTATCTTGATATAAAAATTATAGGTCATCCCTATTTCCAGGACTGAATGAATGTTTGAGACTTTCCTTAGTAGGAAAAACATCTTTGGAATGGTATTTCCTAAGTCACAGGCAAGAATCCACATAAATGACTAGGTGGGGGCTGTGTTTAAGAGTGGTGCCCTTCTAATATTGGTGATCCTATCATCTGGTTATCTACCCAAAGGCCTGCGGTTTAGCTTTTTTTGAACATCCACTTACTCTGGCAGTCTGAAACCTTTCCCCCAACTGAACTGACTTTCATGCTCTGAGAAAATGTCCCACAGGACTGGGCCCTCCTTAACCATCTATCTTCCTTCTGATCTATATAAATTTCTGTGGTGGGCCATGCATGGTGGCACATGCCTGTAATCCCAGCACGCGGGAGGCTGAGACAGGAAGATTGCTGTGAGTTCGAGACCAGCCTGGGCTACATAGTGAGTGCTAGGTCAGTCTGAACTACATAGTGAGACCCTGTCTCTAAATTTAAAAAATTAATTAAGGTGGCTATCTTGTGTAAAATACAGCAAAAATTTATTGTACATAGTTTCTATTAAATGTTAAAACATGGGAATAAAAGAAAAAAATTATAGGTAAACATTAGCAAGGGCCAGGGATTTAGCTCAATGGTTCTGCCGCCTGCCTTGCAAGCACAAGGAGTGGAGTTCAATCCCAAGTACCAAAAAAAAAACTGCAAATCAGCTTTAATCATATATTAAAAATCTGGCCTGATGAAAGAAGATTGACCTTAGAAATGGAACGATACTGTAACATAGGAAATCTATTAATATATGTAATGTCAATTGAGAAAATAAGAAATGATGAATATCCTGTTAATTGCTTAGGAGCTTTTGTTTGATAAAATGTGAAATTTGATAACATTTAGTATAAAAATGATATGATCCTTAATATGGGACAGACTGTATTATACTAAATGCTAACATTGTAGTTAAAACTGAGGGGCTGGGGATTTAGCTCATTGGTTCCACCACCTGCCTGGCAAGCACAAGGTCCCGAGATCGATCCCCAGTACCGTAAATAAATAAATGAATGAATGAATGAAAAGAAAAGAAAAGTGAGATGTGAGTGATTGTTTCATATTTTTGAATGTATATAATACAATGAGGTGGGCCCTTCTCCTGAAGTACAGAAATACTTTATACTCAAACATTTTTCATCATTATACTACTGATTTATATTTCCATATCCTCAACTAAACTGAGCAATTTGAATGTTGAGCTATGTTCTAATAATGATTTACACAGCACAACACTGGGCATATAGTAAATTTCGTTAAATGCTTGTCCAAAAAAAAAAAATGCTTGTCAAATGGAAAAAAAAAGTGATATTTCAGACACATTTCAGAATGGGTGCCTTTGAAGTGACTTGTGATTGGTAAAAGAGTAAATAAACAGTGTCGATGTTTGGGGAAAGTATATTCCAGGCTAAGGAAAGACCATGCTGGGGTTCTGAGTGACAAGATTGGTGAGGGGCAGTATATGTGAGGGAAGAGGTCAGGAAAAGACATACTGGGTCAGCTCATGAGGTCACAGCAGTACTGTTAGCAATGGAATTGGAACCTGGCCCTCCTAACTCTTACTGCAGTGCTCTTTGTTATCCTGGGACTTCGGGTCTTGTATCACTGACCTGTGGTGTGGCTTTGTTTTTAAATAGGTGTGGAAAGCAAGTGAGCCTAATACGTTAACGAAATTTTATAAATTTGATATTAGTGTAAATTAATCAATTATGCAAGAAAATAAAATTTTCATTGTCCCAGCCTTTTTTGTAAGAGTGCATTACAAAATTATCTTTTTTGTAATATCAGAAAGTAAAGTAACCCACATTTTGTGCAGTTACCATGTGACAAAAGATTAACCTTTAATAGATAAAACTTTTTTTTTGGTATCGGGGATAAAACTCGGGCCCTTGGCGCTTGCGAGGCAGGCGCCGGAACCGCTGAGCTAAATCCCAAGCCCTTAAATTTTAAAATAAACAGTTAAAGTTAAACAATAAATGTTCTGATTAAAAATATGTGTGAATCTTTAGATAATGGATTTTAGTTTTTACTTTGTTTAAAATAGGATATGTTAAAATTTATACAGCTACCTTACTCTTTACTTTGGCCTCTGTCCCCTTATTTCTGAAATGGTGATTATAGTATCTACCTCATATATGGTTGAAATAATATACGTAAGATGCCTATCACACTAGTAAAGCATGACTCTAATGAGATTCCTTTTCCTTAATCCTGCCTTTCACATGTATCTCCCTTCTTCCTTAACTATGCCCCTTCAATCTCAGGACCATTTGTTCATACTGGGAGCTTCCAGGATCTAATTCTAAGCCTTTCGTGATATATAGTCTGTTTTTTATTCCTTGATAAACTATTTTCATGTACTTACAGGGATTATTTCTGTTATAAGTGGCTTCAAGCTATTATCGTTTCAGCTCTTGTATATGCAGTTTTTAACTTCCCTTTTCTCTGTCAGCTGCCATTAATGTTGCTGCTTTGTTAGGTTTTCACTGCTTCTCTTCACCCTCTGATCTGCTAGTTGTTTGTTTGTTTGTTTTTGGGTTTTTTTGTTTTTTTGAGACAAGGTCTCACTATGTAGTAACAACTGACCTGGAATTCACTGTGTAGCCCAGGCTGGTCTCAAACTCACAGAGATCCTCCTGCCTCAGCCTCCCGAGTGCTGGGACTACAGGTGTGACCCACCACGCCCAGCTTGATCTGCTAATTGTTGAAACCATTCACTAATCAAGTTTTATAAAATAATGTCTGTCAGGAATGAAATAAAGTTTTGGCTTGTGTATTGATTCTGCTTAATAATGGCTGCCTGGAATGTTGTGTTAAAGCAAGTTCTATAGCTGCATCCAGTGTAATGGGAAAGAATATTCTGCCAGTGGAAGGGGTGGAAGCGTGTGTGCCACATATTGCCATTAATTATTTTAAGTGAGAGACGTGAAGATCTGAGTAGTTCTGTGATGAGTAAAATACACGTGAATGGATAGGTCTTGTGATAGTGTTTGAACTTCTCAGGTACAATTCGTTTACTGCTTGCCCTCTTACTTTAGGCATTGAAATTTCCAGATAACTTACTCTGAGTAAATGAAGGAAATGATTTGAAAGGACTATATTTTGCTCTAGTTATCTTTTAGGTTTGTAAATACTTACTCAACAATTATGTGATTAAAAATTTAAGCCATGTCAAAACTTAACATTTTCTTCGCTTAGTATTTCATATTTTATCAAAATTACATACTCAAATTACAGATGACAAATGCACTGAATGGAAAATGTCAGATTATTAATAAACTTTTGAGGATTTATTTAATTTTCAGATACTTTGTGATGGCAATAAAGAGGCATACCTGAATGATTATTAGTTTTATAGTCATTTAATATGTGACTATATCTGATAAAGTTTAAATTTTAAAATGCATTTTTTCTGATATGTCATTCCTTTTACACATATCACATATAACTTTTGCAGGTTGGATTTGCTACCGTTTTATGCAAGATTGGTTGCTACATTGCATCCCTGCATGTCTGATGTAGCAGAGGATCTTTGTTCCATGCTGAGGGGGGATTTCAGATTTCATGTATGTATTTAAGTGTTTATTTCTGTAATATGTATATTCTTAACAGGGTGAGATGCCGGGGATTTAGCTCAGTGGCACCATGCCTACCTCACAAGCACAAGGTCCTGAGTTCAATCCCCAGTACTTAAAAAAAAAAAAGCTGAGTGGGGATTTTTAGTTTAAGAACATAATTGGTTGGTTGGTAAACATATTTTTGGAATTTGATAATGGTATAACAGTAAAAATTAACAGAATTTTTAATTTTTTAACGTCAATTCATTCAACAAAGCTTGAAATTGATGTGATATTCCAACTCTCAGCATTGTCCTAATTGTCTCTTAGTTGAGGGGAGCCAGTGTTCCTGTTCCCCCATTGTAAGAAATGTGCTTTTTGCTTTTGTAAATTAAAAACCATTCTTCAAGGCCAAGACAGGCAGAGTCCTCATTGGTAGTCCCAGAAGAAGCAGAATTGGCTGTGAAGAGTTGGGGTGTGGTGCTCTATTATATGCCTCCAGATTTTGAGGGTCCAAATATGTGGAGCATAAAAGACTCCATAAATTCTGCAATCTCAGTGAATGCTGTTGTTGCCCATATTTTGTTGATTCTTGTCTTAAAAATCTTTACCTTGCTGGGCGTGGTGGCGCACGCTTGTAATTCCAGTACTCAGGAGGCTGAGGCAGGAGGCCCACTGTGAGTTCAAGATCAGCCTGTGCTACATAGTGAGTTCCAGGTCAGTCTCAACTACATAGTGAAACCGTGCCTGAAAAAACCCCAAAAAAACAGAAATCTCTATGTTGGATAGAGACAAGTTGTTTAAAGAACACTCCAGCAAATACCAGGGGATCTTTACCAGGCAACGGGTATCTTCCTTTCCTTTCCAATACTAGAAGTCTAGTCAGTCCACATGTTTGTGATTTAAGCCCTCATTGCTCAGTCATCTTGTGGAAGTGAAAGAGCTTCAAATACAGGCTTGATGGGGTAAAAACATGGTGCTGCCACAGTTACTGTACATGAGCATTGGTAGACTTTGAAAAAACTTGAGCTTTAAATGTTATGTTAGCCAGTGGGAACATTGTGTTTCCAAAAATTTAGCATTACAGTCGGTTGCTAAAATGAGGGAAAGTTTGCTGTGCTCAGTACAGGATTTATTGTACTCAGTGTGCACAAATCAGTAGTATTGTTGAGCATTCAGAGAAGAGCAGACAGTTTCCTCATGATACAGTTGAGGAAAGGAGACATAAATACAAAAGCAAGAGGAAAGTAAAATTTTAATCCTTAAAAGAATTGCATGTTTAACTGGCAAGTGAATTACTACGGACTGAATACTTTGAATCCAGAGGAAGGGGGAAAGTCTCATGAAGAGCAAAAGAACAAACAATGCCTATAATTGCATCTTGCAGTAAGTGTTAATTTGTTATGAGCTTTAGGGTTAAGATTTATTTCAGGCCAGCTTTTGCTGAAGTGTGTTCCAGATTTTCATAAGTAGTATTAAGGAAGGTAAGGTTTGTGTTTGGAGAAGACCTCAACTTTTTGATCGAGCCTTTTTATTGTTTAAAATAACTGGGCACATATCCCAAATATAGGTATATTTTTAAATTATGCACATTTGTAGTTGTACCAAACTTGGTACATTATAGAACATACAAAAGTAGATGGGAAGGTAATGAAGTAAAACTTAAGAATAGAAGTTCCCAACCCCCGTATATGAAGTGATAGAGCTGAATTTAAAACCAGCAGAATTGGTACAGAGTCTATAATCTACTCTATCTTCAGAGTTCATAGACTACTTAGCAAACATTTATTTATAAAAGCTGTACTCTTTTCTGAATTAAAAGGCTGAAAAAGTCAAGTTTACTTGTTCCTATTTTAATAATAAAACTGAAAATCTAATTCTATTTTGTTTTTCTTTAATCTCAAAGATAGTTTGTATGTATAAATGACAAAAGTTCTGTATGAAGTTGAATCTATGATTTTACCATTTTTGCTTGATTCAGTTTTCTTGATGCTCTAGAATAAATTCTAGTTCTAAGATTTTAGTAAGCATGGTTTTGTTTAAGAATATAAAAAGTCTAAACATCTACCTCTGCTTGCTGTAGAAAGTGGATCCTTCAAAAGGAAAGAAGAGAAAGGAAAAAATATGAGAAAAGGAAAAAATGGAAACAAATTCTTTGTAAATAGGGAGGACGAGGGAGGGTAGGGGAATGGGGAAAAAATAAGCAACAAGATAAATCTTATAAAGGTACAAATTCCCAAAGATGAATGTCATCCTATTATATACCAATAAACGTAATGAAAAATCATTAAGATAAATTCCACTGAAATGTTAACTGAGTGTATGGAAGTTTATTTTTTATAAATTACTATCATTAAGTGTACAGCTGCTGGTGAGGTTTGACTTTCTTTTGAATCTCAGCACGCACTTAGGGAACAGTGCAGTAGAACTCTCAACTGACAGAAGATCTGGCTCATAGTGTGTCCATCCTTGGTCAAGGCATTTGATAGCTTTGTGGCCTTTTTTTTTGTCCTGGGTTTTGTTTTTATTGCTTTTACCTAATTAAAATAATAATGGCTATTCTTTCTCAAAAAATGAGGATAGTTTTCTGCAAAGAGCAGTATGCTAGAGGTAAGTATCACATTATGGTCATTGTTACTCAAATTAATTTGTAGACAATAGTTTTGTTTTTCTGTTGAAAATGTAATTTTGAGGTTAAATCTAATTCTATTTATCTCAGTGTATTTGTTCATGTTGTACTGACTTACTGGGATTTTGTTGGATTTGATATTTCTTGAAATGTGTGCTGCCATAAATAGAGGACCTAAATGTGCAAAACATTTGAACTTTGATATGTGACTATGACTGGTAATTTAAAAAACAGTGACTACATTAGATGTTTCATTTTGAATTTATAATTAAAAATGCAGTATAGTTCACAATTATACCAGCAAACTTAATAACTTTTTTGCTTAAGTGAGCTCCTGATATTTATACTTTTTAACACAGCCTTTTCTTTTCTTTTGTACTGGGGATCAAACTCAGGACCTTGCACTTGCAAGGCAGGCACTAAGCTAAATTCCCAGCTGAGACAGCATTTTCCAAAGTATGTTCCTTATGATGCTAATTTAATGGGCTGTTAAATAATAGAGGTTACAATTTCAAAGAAGGGACTTGTGTTGCCAAAAAACTTTTGAGTAAGATTGATTTAAAATAAATGAAGTAGCTTTCTTTTAAGAGGCTTCTTAAACCTGAAGAAAAAACTGCTTTGTTTTTCCAAATTGTTTGATCATAAAACTACTTTGCAGAGTACTTCCTGGGACTGGTGTTACACAGAGCAGATTTTTCAACTTACATAAAGTAACATGAATGTAATACAAAATTATTATTCAATTTATTAAATATTTGGGGTGAACTCATACTAGAGTAACAATTCTTATCAGAGATTAAAAATGTTGATTAACAGTGTCTTTCTTATTGTAGGTACGAAAAAAGGACCAGATCAATATTGAAACAAAGAACAAAACTGTTCGTTTTATTGGAGAACTAACTAAGTTTAAGATGTTTACAAAAAATGATACACTCCATTGTTTGAAGGTTAGTGCTAAATGTTTTTAATAGAAAAAAATGTAAGTGAGGTATAATTAGTGGATAAAATGAAATAATTAGTTGATAAAGCCAAAAGAAGACAAGAAAGGAATATTAAATAGATGATCAAAATAGAAAACAGATAGTAAGATGGTAGATACAAATGTGACTGTATCAGTATTACCTAAAATATAAATGGACAAAAATGCATAAATAAATTTAAGAATATAAAACTTGATTAAAACAACTATGTGTTGTGTACAACATAAAGACAAAAATTAAAAAGATGTGGAATTATGTTGTATCATAACTGCTTAATAGGGAAACAGATTTAATGCAAGATACACAATTATATAAAGATTTACCAAGTAGATTTGGCTGCCCCGAGTCAAGTGTGGAAGACTGGGGTGGGGATTTAGCTCAGTTGTTCCGCTGCCTTCCTCAAAGGTGCAAGGGCCTGAGTTTGATTCCTGGTACAAAAAAAAAGTGTGGAAGATTGCAAAAGGTGTATTTACATGCATGCTAGAGACTTTGAGAATCCAGTCAAAGTCTTGGAGCTCACTGTAGTTTCCTGTTCAAGTCCATATCAGGAGGCCGAAGGGCCTGCTGGAAGCCAGGGGATATCTAAGGTGAAGGTGAAGAAACAGAAGTGACCCTTCCTTACTCATTTCCCTTTTGTTCTATTCAGGTGAGAAGCCCATTAGTTGGTACCACTTGCACCCAGGATGTGTCTTCAGTTTTCAGTAAATCCTTTCAACCACACCCAGACTGCGATCCAATTTAGTTGGGTATTTCTTACTCAGATTGACACAGTTAACTATTATATGTTATGCAAGTACTATTCAAAAGAAAGTTAGTTTCACTAAACTGTTTTCAAAGTAGACTTTAAAGCCCAAAGCATTATTTAATATAAAGGGTAGTTTACGATAATGAAAAGTTATTTTTAACTGGAAAATTTTATTTTCCTGAATTTTACACCCAGTAACATACTGTAGACTCAAAATACATAAAGCAAAAATAAATGAAGCCACAGGATAGTGAAGGATTTGAAAAAAAATGTCTCTAGCTAAAAGAAGCAGCAGACAAAATAAGTATAACCTGAATGGAATTTGGTCAATGCAGTTACCAACCTTGACCTAATCACACTATGTGGAACAGCAGAATTTGGAATCTTCAAATGTACATGGGTCATTTACCAAAATCAACCATAAAGTTTGAGCAGATTTTGAGAGGATTGAAATCATTAACAAAATTCTGTCTTTACTGCATGGTTTTTTAAAATACTAAAAGTTATTGTGAATATTCAAAGGATTAAGTTTCCTGAACTTTTTGGATCATCTCAGGAGATTAGTATATTATAAAGTTCATTTAAGGAAACTCCAGACAGCATGTAAAAGAGATAGTAGAAATTTTCTGAATGCCATAATTGAAAGGAATTACTATAAACTCTTAAAATGTGTGGGAAGGATATATATTTCTTGATAATAAAAATTTTGTTTCTAGCCATTCATTTAAGGAGGTAGGTATAAATGTCGGTATAGATTTATCTGTGCCTTGTCATGCCATTTTTGCAATAGTGAGAAAAGAGGCGATGTTAGTGCTCAATAAAACAATCAAAGTTTTAAGCAAGTTTATGTTTGCCATACTAGGTACCTTGTAAATCATACCAGAGAAGGATAAAAAACAAGGAAATACTCATGTTAAACTAAAAAAAACAAGCTAGTAAATGATGTCTTACATAAATCTTATTCAGTGAGTAAATAAGTCTGTAGTCAGACTTTTTTTTTGGTACCAGGGATCAAACTCAGGATCTTGTGCTGGCGAAGCAGCCGGAGGCACCACTGAGATAAATCACTGGCCCAGTAGTCAGGATTTTTTGAAGTAAATGTTATCTAGGGCTGGGTGTTTAGTGGTGCTGCCACCTGCCTTGAAAACACAATGTCCTTAGTTCAGTCCTCTGTACCAACAATAAAATGAAAATAAAGTAAATGTTATCTATGTTAAAACCAAAAGCAATCGAGAAAATACCATCTGCATAGATGGCATAGCATCTCAATAAATATAGACAGTGCTTTCTCTCATTAGTTTCTGTATATCTTTGTGTGTGTGTGTCTGTGTGTGTTACCGGGGTTTGAACTCAGGAACTTGTGCTTGCAAGGCAGATGTGATGTCACTGAGCTAAATCCCCAGCCCTCTGTATATCTTTTTGAAAGGAAAGATGTTAAATATATTGAAATTTTTCAATAAAAATTTTATAATAGAATACAAAGATGTCCAGCAGTGCTTAGTAGACTTGATTTTTTTCCTTTTATGCATCGTTATGTACATGAGAAGTGTATACTATTTTCTTTCTGTACTAGCATTGAAGTGTTGCCTGTGTAGCTTTTCATCATTCTTATTCCAGATGCTTCTGTCAGACTTTTCTCATCATCATATTGAAATGGCGTGTACCCTTCTGGAGACATGTGGACGGTTTCTTTTTAGATCTCCAGAGTCACACCTGAGGACCAGTGTACTTTTGGTAAGGGCTTGAGGATCCTGGTAAGAACTAGAGGTTCCTGATTTACTTCTGGATTAAAAATATTGGCCATCACTGGTTATCTCCCTCTGCCATATGAATATTTGTATTTCTACCTAAACTAGAATAGCCAAACATGTATTAACTATAGAAATTTTTCTCATTTTGGCTGCCAGTGAGTTCATAACATTACAAAAGGGCATTAAGTTCAACCTAGAATACTTTGGACAGGTGAGCTACTATTCTTAATATTATTAGGTCAGAGCCATCTTAATATTTTTGCTATATCTCAAGCCATCATTAATGTGTTGGGTAAACTTAAAAATAAAAGATTTTAAAAATTAAATTTTAAAATGAAAAAAATCACAAAATACTAGAAATTTTAATTAGGGAAAATTCTTTTTTTGTTTGTTTTTGTTTGTTTTGTGTTTTTGAGACAGGGTCTTGCTCTGTAGTTCAGGTTGGAGTTTAACATGCTGTGTAGCTTGGACTGGCCTTGAACTCACTTCGCTTAGTCTGCCAAGTGTTAGGATGATAGGCACCACCATGCCCAACAGGAAAATTATTTCCTAGGCTAATTAGTATGTTGAAAAGGCCATCAAATTTGTGATGCAACTATGTATTATGTACATTTGCTTACAGCCTTTCTGAGGAGAAAGAGACTGTGTGGCAGACAGGTGGTGGTTGGTGTTACTGTTAAAAGAGAGCTCCAGGTTAGACTCCTTTGGCATAGGCTGTTATATAGGTGGTGTTTTTATGAAAGTCTTGATTATGTCATTTTCTTTTTATACTCTAGTGATATTTTAAATGAACAAATGAATTTATTTCTGTGATCTGTTTGCAAACATACTAATGTGACTGTCATAAAATAGAATTGATTTCTAAATTCTTTTAATGTTTAAATCATATTCAGTATAAGTTCAAATTTTATTGTAACAAGGGGGAAAACCCTTATTTTTATCATTTGGCTCAGACTGACAAGGTTAGATAAGATAGCATGTAATATTGATGCTAGGAAAGCTTACTTGTTTTTCTTTTCTTTTTGCACTACTGAGGATTGAACCTAGGGCCTTTGCACTGAGTTACAACTCCAACCCTTTGAATTTTTCATTTTGATTCAGGACCTCATTAAGTCTCTCAAGTTCACCAGGTTGGACTCAAACTTGCAGTTCTCCTGCTTCAGTTTCCCAGAGCACCACACCTGGTTGGAGAGCTTAACTTTTAATGCCTCTGTTTTATTATAATTTGAACCCTTTATATTTATCTTTTGCTAGGGAAAACATTTATGGATTCTTGTGATAGAGATTAACATAGCATTGTTGAAAATCAAATTCTTTCCTACTTGATCAGTTTTCTTGGCTTGGTAAATTGTTTCCACCCTTATAGCAAAACCAACTAGCTATTATCATTGATTTTGTCTTATCTTCTGAATAGGAATCATGTTGTTTATTTATCATGTAATAGTTTGGGGGTTCTTCTTGTCCCTAGCACTAATACTTCTCTAGGGATATTATAGCTAGATGGGAGGGATCATGTAATGAACTGAAATATCAGCACTGTCCTTAGAGTGGTCCATAGCTAGTAAGCAAGAAGCAAATGTACGATTCCAGCATGGCATTGTAAGTGCTGTCGTAGAGGTCTGTAGCAGGCATTGTGGGTTCACTTAATCCATTTTAAATAATTAGGAAGGGTCTTCCCTATAGACATCATTTTATTGAGTACAACGTCTCTGCCTGACCCTTGGATAAGAGTGATAGTCTTCCATCATATAGTTTGCAGTACAGTAAGGCAGGCAGACAAAATAAATCATTATAAATGCAGCATAATAAAATGAGTAAGCTTTAAAAAAAATGAGTAAGTCTAAAGTATTGTGGATGTAGGTAAAAGAGAGACCTAATCTGATCTTTGTATGTCAGGAAGGGTTTTATAGAAAAAAATGATATTTTAGAGACCTAAGATGAATCTTATAGAGCAGAGAAATCATCTGACTAAAGCATCTACAGGTAAGACTGGAAAGGTAGGCAAAAAGTAGATTATAGACAGCCAAGTTTGCTATGCTAAGAAACTTGAGTACTTTTCTTGTTGGTATTGAGTAGCTATTGAAGGATTTTAAGCAGATAGGGTAGATATCAGATTTGTATTGTTACATTATTCCATTTCGACTTGAAGGAGTTTGTACATCTTTGCCATCTTGGTGGTGCTCACTTGGAATACTACCATTTTGGGAAATTGAGGCAGGAGGATTTCAAGTTCAATCCTGGCCTAGATTTAGTGAGGTATCGAAAAGAATTTTTTTTTTTAAGATTGAAGCTGATTGAACTTGACCTGAGTTCAATCCCCGGTACCAAAAAAAAAAAAAAAAAAAAACTGAAGCTATAGCTGTGTATGAAGACCCTTCATTCAATCCTCAGTACTAGGGGGACAAAAAAGATTTGCATGGAGGAGATAACTGAGTTAGCTGAGCACCAGTGTCCATGGGGAATAGTCAAAAAGCTGTTTTAAAGGGGAAAACAGTGAAGAGATGGATTGGCATAGGAATGGGTGGGTGGAGAATAATAATTAGCTGTATAGAAGTTATTAGGAAGTGGAGCTCATAAGACATGGTGAGCTATAAAGGATGAGGAAGAAGAACATGTCCTGTGATAAGATCCGCAATTCTGACATCGACATCTGAGTGGGTAGTGATACCAGTTACAGCAATAAGGGAATGCAGGGGAGGGAACAGATGCTGAGTTTGGTTTGAAACACATTAAGGTTTATGGAATAATCTAAAATGCATTCATACTCACTTAACACATACATTACAACCTTTTAACCACTTTGCATTCAAAATTATTCTTAATGGGAAGAAAGGTTTGGGGCATTATGTGTGACCATATATGTGTCGAGGAAAATGGTTCTAAACCAGTTTAGATTAGGTTAAAACTAATCTAGATTAACAACTATTATATGTTTATAAATGAAAAGCTAAAGAGTGTATTGTATTTTTCTCCAAAGAACTTACGGGGTGTGATCATTATCTCCAGGCCTGTTAAATGTGGACCTGTTTTCTTGTGTGTTAGAAAGAGTCAGCATTGTCTTAGTCACTTTCTTCGTTTCTGGGACACATTACCCAACCCCCATAATTCTAAGGACAGAATTTTGGTTCACAGTCGGTAGAGGTTTCATTCCATAACCCATTGGCTCCAAGGCAGAACAGCATGGCAGAGGGGCATACAGAGGAATAACTGTTCTTGTCACAGTGTTCCTGAAACAGAGACCATGGGAGGAGTCAGAGATAGATAAATCCTTCCAGGTCACACCCCCAGTGACCTGTCCCTTCTGACCAGACTCCACCTCCTAACAGCAGGTTCGCTGTAAGTCTCCTTAATCCAGTCACCTTCTTAATACATGAGGCTTTGGAATGGCCCTTGTTTTATATAAAATATAACAAACACTTCATCTACAATAGGGTACATCAATTTCAGTATCAGAGCTTAGCTACAGTTAATATACTATGAGACAAGACAAGCAATTGTGAAATTTAGTGTACCTGCACTTGAACTTATAAATAGCAAACTTCTTCCCAGTGTATGGTGGTTCTACTTGTATGGAAAGTAGGTCATGAGAAAGATCGAATGTGTTTATAAAAATTCACTCATCCACATATTGTTAATTATATGTTTTATCAAACATCGTTTTAGGGCCTAGCTACACAAAAGTAAAAAAGAAACAGGCCCTGCCCTCCTTGTGCTTATATATACAACAGTCTTTTCAAAACTTGAAATCTGCAACTATACCAGTCCATGACACCTGCTTGAAGCTGATCAGTAGTTTTTCTCCACATGCTTTAAACCCAGAATTCTCACTGTAGTGTTTTGCATTACCTAACTTCCTACCTCTTCTGTGTTACACTGTTCCATCGTGGAACCACATGGCCTTGTGTTAGTTCCTGTACCATATCACACTCTCTGTTGAAGTTTCCTCTACTGTGGGTGATTTGTGGTTCTTCAGCCTTTTGTCATCCTTCAAATCCTAGCTTAAATGTCACTTTTTCATAGATGCCTTTCCTAGCCCACTCCTAACTAGTTTTCTTTTGATCATTAATTGTTTGTAGACTTATTACACCAGACCATTAAACTTTATAAAGGAAGAAAAAATACCTGGCTTGTTCATTATTGAGTTTCCAACACCTGGCATAGTGCTTAGCACATTGTAAGTGCCAAGCATAATGCTTTCTTGAAAGGCTCAGTAAATTCAGTAATCTTTTCAACCCTAGTACTGGGGATTGAGCTGGTGCTTTGTCCATCCCGCCTCAACTTTAGTGATCTTAATGCTTGGTGTGTTAGCTGTCCCATCACTGGGATACAGTACATGACATACACATTTTAAGAGGACAGGTTATTTTGGCTCACAGTTTCAGAGGGTTCGGTGTATGGTACAAGACAAAAGCTAGAAACACTATGGTAGAAGGGCCTGGCAGATAAAGGCTGCTAAATCCATGGCAGCCAGGAAGAAGAGAGTCAAAGCAAGAGATATATCCTCTAAAGCCACAGCCTCTGTGACCCACTTCCTAGAACCTCCTAACAACCCCACCTTCTAACAGCACATTCAGCTGTAAACTCATGAATGGATCAATCACTGATGAATATGTCACTTCCATGATCCGTTCACCTTCCAAAGCCCCAACTCTGAAAACATGAGACTTGGGGGTACATTTCGATCTAAATATTGTACTTGATTTATACATGATACTATTTTAAGAATTAGAGGGCTAGAGATTTAGCTCAGTGGTACCATGCCTACCTCAAGCACAAGTTCAGTACTCAGTACCAAAAAAAGAATTAGAAGTGCTATCTGAAAATCTACAACTGGTCAATAGTTCTCAAATAGCATCTAATGGGTTGCAAAACATTCCATAATATGCAAGTTAGTCCTTTATGTAACAAAAGATTATCTGATCTTGTCAGTAGTACAGAGATGTACATCACTCAAGAGGATGATGATTGAATGTATCTGTTTTTCAGCACCTCCTCTGAGTTGATGCCAAACAACCTTAAACAGATTTTAAGACCTGGGGGCTTTTAGTTTTCTTATCTGTAGATACCTGTCAGATTTATCTGGTACAACACTGGATGGCATAAGCTCTGAGAAAGAATCAGTTGTACATGGAACAGTTAGAGGTAGAGTTAACCTTAATTTATATTCTTAGCTCTTAATTTCAGGCACTCATAGGTTGGATCCATGCTTTTCTTAAAGTTTATACAACCTGGCAGAGTTATAAATACAGTTATACTTATAGCACAGTTCTATGAGTGTTTTATTGGATAAGGCATAAAGCTAAGCAGTCATAGACTAATGTATTCTTAAAATGATTAGTATTTGCTTGCACAGTCTTAGAAATATCTAGTGGTTTTTTTGTTTGTTTTATTTACTAAGCTGTATTTGGAAATCTTATCAGTGACAATAGACATTAAGTTAGGAATGAAGAACTTTTAGAATGGAAATGTTTTAATTTGAACATTTTATTTTAGGAGCAAATGATGAGAAAGAAACAAGCAATGCATCTTGATGCAAGATATGTCACAATGGTGGAAAATGCTTATTACTACTGCAACCCACCTCCAGCTGAAAAGACAGTGAAAAAGAAACGTCCTCCTCTTCAGGAGTATGTCCGGAAACTTTTGTATAAGGATCTCTCTAAGGTCACTACTGAAAAGGTGAATCAATGAAAACATCTGATAATAGCTTGAGATATGTGGTAGTGCTATGCTCATATCAATTGTAGGAGAGGTGGATGGATCCCCAAAGCTCCATTTTGATTGATTTTGTATAGAACATCCTAAGAAGGGACTCATGATGATAATGCAGTTTTTAGAACATATATTTTGTTTGTGTCTGGTATTCTATAATAAATTTGCTATTAAATACTTTTGCTTTGGTGTAGAGGTTCTTAACCTCTTGTGGGCTCTGTGAGGCCAACAGCCCTTCTAAAATTTTCTGAGTTTGGACATCTAGCTCTCTGTATTTTTCTGAAGAGTCTCTGCAGCTTCCTATAGATATTTACCAAATATCAGTTTCCAGAAAAGTTTCAGAATCCCTGACCTGTTAATTATAGCAGTTACCTTGTTGGAATTTCACTTTTGTAATACTGAACAGAACATTTCCTGATTAACCATATAAGTTGACATACAATATAATACAAAACTTCTTCTCTTTTTAGGGTAAATAAGGAATAACAATTACAGCTTTGAAAATTGAAGACATTTTCCAGAGGCAATATTGTAGTTGTTTAACACAGTTTTCTTCTAACCACCATGGTACACACTTGTAATCTTAGCTAGGTGAGAGGCTAAGGCAGAAGAATTGCAAGTTTAAGGCTAACCTGGGCGACCTAGCAAGACCCTGTCTCAAAATAAAAGTTATAAAAAGCTAGGGTTGTGGCTAATGGTAGGACACTTGCCTGGTTTCCATACCCAGTACTTCAAATTAAGAAAGGAACACTTTTTAAATTGGCTCAGGGTTTGAAAAGTATTGAATATTAATGGGGCAGCAGAGAGATTGACATTTTCTGTGAAAGTGTTCATGAGGACAGTGTTTGATATGAGAAGAATGTTTTTCAGTATCTATTTTCTTTCAGAATAAAAGTGGAAAGAATGTGATTATAGATAGAGCTCTGATTATCTTGTTACTAGTAGAAGTTTTCACATAGTAATGGGACATCATAATGTGCCAGATACTTTGCTATATACTTACCTGCCTAATCCTTACTTTTAAACTGAATTACCCTGATGCCTTGGTTGTTGAACAACTCCAAGCTCAAACTTTCCACTATTTGAACAGCAAAGTTTTTTTAAAAAATCTGCCTGGTGTTGGTAACTTTGCTTAATAGTTGGACGGGAAATCCAACTTAAATCTGAATGGGCTGAAAGTAAGTCATGCATTGCATGTTGCCGCACACAGAAAGGGGAGACACTTCAGTGTAAGCACCACTCTTGGTTAGACAACCTGTAGTGCTTGTGTTAGTGCTTTAGAACATTCATCACTGTGCACTTTTTTGTGTGCTTTATTTGCATAAAATATTGTAACCATGGCTCCAAAGAAAGTTAGTGATACCAGCAGTAAAGCTAAAAGGAAAGCCATGAGAATCACAGTACAGTTAAAGAAAAGTAACTGCAAAATTTGTTAAAGTCCTGGAAAAATGAATTTCTAAGTGTAAATTTTTGGGCCTCAGAACCAATTATTTGGTTTTCCATTATTTCTTATGGGAAAAAGATTTAATTTATCAAAATTTTTGGTATATTGGAGCAAACTGAGTTTGATAACCAAGATATCACTGTAAGTACCTTTGTTACCTTCCATTTTATACACAAACAGGTGATTATGCAACATTGGTCTTGATGGAGTGTCCTCCATCTTAAATGATCTTTCAATTAGTTGATCTTGGGGTTACTTATTTGTTGGAAATTTGTTGAAATTGCTTTATTTGTTGGGAAATCTTTTTTTAAAAGAGTATTTACATGGAATAATGCACAAAACAGAGCACATTTTTTATAAACCATGGGTATTCCAGTAACATGAGTATATGACTCTATACTGTTAGCCTGATTGAAGACCTGGAAACTTGAGGAAATTATAAAAGCTGTACAGAAGTAAGAGTAAATTTTGTCATAATTAGAAAATCCCATCTTTCCTATCACTTTAAAGTAAGAGGCCAATAAGGCTAAAGTATTTCCCAACTTAAAAGTTCTGTATCTCTGTACAATAATAAAACACCTACATTATTTGTCCAGACTACTGTTTACTTATTTTAATCATTTAAACGAAACTCTCTTCATTCAGGTTTTGAGACAGATGCGGAAGTTGCCCTGGCAGGACCAAGAAGTGAAAGACTATGTTATTTGCTGTATGATAAACATCTGGAATGTGAAATACAATAGTATTCATTGTGTAGCCAACCTCTTAGCAGGACTAGTGCTCTACCAAAGAGACTCTATTATTTGCTGTATGATAAACATCTGGAATGTGAAATACAATAGTATTCATTGTGTAGCCAACCTCTTAGCAGGACTAGTGCTCTACCAAGAGGATGTTGGGATCCATGTTGTAGATGGAGTTTTAGAAGATATTCGATTGGGAATGGAGGTAACAAGGATTTTCTTTAAAGTTACCAAATTGGGATTAATGAAATAAAGCCTTTAAAACCCTAGTTTGAGGGACTGCCCTTTCCTGTATGGTACCACTTACTGCTGCCTCTTTGGAGTTAGTCATTTGTTAGTCTGAGGCTTGCACTGAAGTATTTTTTTGACTTTCTAAAACTATGAATCTTATTTTTGCAAATACTAAATTTTTATTTCTAGATTACTGTTGAAGTTCAAGTTATAGGAATTTATAAACTTATTAGAAAAGTTGATAACTGGGAATTTTCTGTGCTTTTTTCTTAATGTAAAACTTATGCATGTTTCTTAATTCATAGGTTGCAGAGAAACTAGCTTGTGGGGGCCTGATAAAGAGAGAATTACATTTTAACGGTTTTAAAAATAATTCATTTAATCATAGCTCAAAACTCAATTTAATATATAATATGTTCTTTTTATTAAAACTTTTATTTTTGGTACTGGGAATCGAACTCAAGACCTTGCACTTTCAAGGCAGACACAGTGCCACTGAGCTAAATCCCTGACCCCTATTAAAACGTTTTTAAGGGAGCCATTTCCTAAAGAGTAAAAGGATAGCCAAAAGTGAGTGTACTAAGTAGAAAGAAGTAAATTCATCATTTCTGTGTTCAGTGTTCTTAAGTAATTGATATTGATAAAGTAGACAGAATTTCCCTGTCAAATACATTATTACTCTTCAATGAAAATCTGTCTCTGTTTGTTTTTGTTTTTTTTGTTTTTTTTTAGGTCAATCAACCTAAGTTTAATCAGAGGCGTATCAGCAGTGCTAAATTCTTAGGGGAACTGTATAATTACCGAATGGTGGAATCAGCTGTCATTTTCAGAACTCTCTATTCATTTACTTCATTTGGTGTTAACCCAGATGGCTCTCCAAGCTCACTGGACCCTCCTGAGCATCTTTTCAGAATTAGATTAGTATGCACTATTTTGGATACCTGTGGCCAGTACTTTGACAGAGGTTCCAGTAAACGAAAACTTGATTGCTTCCTTGTATATTTTCAGGTATTTAAGCAAAATATGCAGGCTGATGTGTTTTAATGCATTGCATGTGTTAGAAATGCTGTCATATTAATTTAAGATATGTTCATAATTAGATTGTTTATTCATGAAAAGATGATTTTTAGGGATTTAAATTTTTATGTAAACATTGATCTTTGATTTTGAGAATGATTTTGGTATAGCTTAGGGGTTTGGTATAGAATTATAGATTATAGTATTTGATGCAGTAATTTATTAATTGAATTGTGATTTCTATGCATTTAATAACATTCTTCTTTCATCTATGTTCTGGTTTATGGCCAAAATTTTCATTTCTAAAAGTTTGAATTTATTATTTTTTAAACCCTTTTATTTTGGGGAAAATATTTTATTTGTAACACAGAAAGAAGTATTTTTTTCATTTATAAGTAAAGTTCCAGATTGTGCTTCCTATATCCTAATTTTGGTTAATTATATAAACTTGTGATTTGGAAAAAGTACAATACAAAAATTAAATTCAGTACAAGTACAAGGATAGTTCTACAACTTCTGTAAAATTTGTGCCCAGTAAATTAACTTGTGGGTTGATTGGTTGGAGCCCGATTACTATTTCTCATAAATACATTTTTATGAGTATTGATTAGGGTGAATAGTTCACTGTCAAGTACTTAAAATATTACTAAATAGCATAGCAATAATATATGACTGTATAATCACAATTATCATGGTTTTATTTACCTATTGATAAAGTAGATTTAATATTACAACATGAGCCATCAAAAATTCATACACAATGGCTGATAGTAAATGTTGATACATAAACATAGTGAATAAGTTTGTGAACTTTCTTAAAAATATCTTTGTGATATAGGACAACTTTTACTCCTTTATTTTCTGAATTGTTGAGAAAAAATGGGGAAAGGAGTTTGCAGACTTACATGTAAGGACTGTCTTAAGTTCATGACTATATTTAAAACCTGAGTTTTGCTGTAAAATGGCAGCTTTAACAATCAGCATCCATAATAGCTCTTTCAGGAAAAATCATTTGGATTCTACAGTCCCAGGCTAAGAGAAAAGAGAAACTCGGAAATATCTATGAGCAGAAAGACATAAGAATATTTTCCAAATTGATTAATAGGTCAAAAAACTGTAGCAGAGATACCTAGGGAATGGCATCAGAAGGGGCTGTGACCTGGGAGATGAGATCATTATATTCCACCTAGATTATAGAGTATAGGGTTAAGTTTTAGACAGCCAGGTAGAAGGATCTCCTGGAATAGAGCTTCTGACTTCATTGTGCATGCACATCCCCTGGGAACATTGCTGAGGTGAAGATTTTGAATAACTAGGGTTGGGGTCTAAGAGTCTGCATCTCTCACAAGCTCCTAGGTAACTCAGACATTTGAGTATCTAGGACCTAGTACAAATTAGAGTGGAAAAGTGAAGCACCAAGAGGTACATCTGTTCATATACTAGTAAGTTCTTAGGTTACATTTTCAGCTGATAGAAATTTAGGAATTAGAACAAAGAATGAAGGAACCAGGTTAGGAGGGAAGAGGGAAAATACGTACACAGTGTCATATACACAGTATCGTTCCACTTTTAGTGTATGTGCTGCTGAAGCGAGCGCTCCATATACACAGTAGATGTTCAGTAAATGTTTATTGATGATTATTGATTTTGATATATTTCAAAACTCTTATCTTCACATACTTTAATTGACGTTTTAAAGTAGTGAAAATTATTAAAACGGTATAAACTTTTTTAGGGTATAGGAGTAGTTTCTTTCATTTCAAAGTATCTGAACATTTTTTGGTGTTTATAATTTTTCCTTGTCTAAACAAAAAAGTTATAATAAAAAGATATTTAAAATAAAGTCACCAAGCGCTGGGGATTTAGCTCAGTGGTTCCAGTGCCTGCTTCACAAGAACAAGGACCCGAGTTCGAGCCCTGGTACCAAAAAATAAAATAAAATAAAGTCACCAACTGGTTCACAAACTGTAGAGATAGAGGGAAATACTAGCTGGAATGAGGGTCTTAGCTACTGACTATTAGTAAAGAATGGCAGATTTCTTATACCACTTTTCAACTTAGTTATAACTAGCATCACAATTACTATTTTTAAATATTTTGTGATTAATTTCCTATAGCTAAATTTATTTTTATTTGTCATCAGCGTTATGTTTGGTGGAAGAAAAGTTTGGAGGTTTGGACAAAAGACCATCCATTTCCTATTGATATAGATTACATGATCAGTGATACACTAGAACTGCTAAGACCAAAGATCAAACTCTGTAATTCTCTGGATGAATCCATCAGGCAGGTACACGAACTGGAACGAGAATACTTAATAAAACTAGGTAAGCAATTAATTAGAGAAAACGAAGATGATTTGGGTTAGATGGTATCTAGAATTTGCTCTATGATGTTACCAATCAGAGTTTTTATTTGTATACTTTGCTATTTTCTGTTTTGGATGTTAAAATGATACTATTAGGTAAGACTTGTGTTGCATGCTTGATTTCATTAAGTAATATCAAATTGAAATAAAACAGTCATGCAGGTCATGAAGCAAATGACAGTGGTGGAAAAGCACAATCCTGTCAGCAGAGAATCTTAGGTTGCTCATACTGTGATGTCTCCTTTTGATGAAAGTGTATATCTCATGTACAGACTAGATTTTCAACAGGAATTATTCCCTAAGAGTGTTCAGGATAGAGACTTAAAAAGTAGTGCCTGTTAGAAGTTTGGAACTACCTTACAGAACTTCAGACCTTATTCATTGGCAGAATTGTCGCTAGAGCATTATTTACATATTCAAAGAATCCTGAGATGTTTCTGGGAGAATAGTTAGCACATGAACAACAGCTCCCCATAGGGACTATGAGAATCTACTAGCTTTGTCAAGAGAGGTAACATGTACAAAATATAGCAGTACCAATCTTGGTGATAGTTCGTAGCATGTTTTACTGTAGTGCTTTCAATGTGACATGTTTTTAGAATACTAAGCAGTTTTATTTCCTGTTAGTACTTCATACATTCATGTTTGTCATTAGAGGATCTTTACCTTCACCAGTTATACTAACTATAAATTTATTACTGTGCATTTCCAAAGAACCACTCTTCATGTTGAAGACATGTATTTTTTTTGTTTTTGTTTTTGTTTTTTTGTGTGTGTTTGTTTGTTTTTTGAGACATGGTCTTCCTTTATAGTTCAAGCTGGCCCTGAACTCACTATGTAGCCCAGGCTGGCCTCGAACTTGTATCGATCCTCCTGCCTCTGCCTCCTTAGTGCTGGAATTACAGGTGTGGGCCAACGCACCCAGCCAAATTTATAATTTTTTACTCTTAAGAAAAATTACATTGACACACTAGTAGAATTCTTTTCTCCAAAGGTAAATTCTCTTTTGGAGACTAATTTTTGTGTTTTGTGCTATTGATTGTTTTGTTTTGTCTATTCAACCCAGTCCCAAAATAATTTTTTTTCAGACTGCTAGTTGAATAAGTGATAATTTCAAACATAATTTTTATTATTTATCAACTTACTTTCACTTTGTAGTCCTTGCAAATACTTAGTTATAGCCTTATCGGACTGGGGATTTAGCTCAGTTTTTCTGCCACCTGCCTTGCCAGCGCAAGAACCCAAATTCAGTGTCCAGTACCAAAAAAACAAAAACCATATAATAGAAATTAAGTTATAGCCTTATTGCCCCAAAACTTTGATGAATGATACTCTCTCTATCAAGGCATGAGTCACTATTATTGTGGCACTTAGTTTGGTATTATTGGTGATAAAGAGAACTAATTTGTGTTTTGTCCTTTATAGATCAAAGTATTAAAGGACACCAGGCTTCTTTTGAGGAGTCTAGAGAGAAATATAGGTCACCATTTATAAATGAAACTCTAGAAGTAGTAGCAGCTGCTCTCAAGTGTACTCCCATGTCATCTCCCTTTTCCTCTGGTTTTAGAGTCTAAATATTAGATGTATATAAGCAGAAATTCGATCAGTTTCCTGTAATATAAGAGGATATAGTATTTACCTTGGATGGTATTTTTGTTTTCAAGCTCCTGCAAATTTATTATATCATTTTAGGCTGGGGATTTAGCTCATTGGTGCTGCTGCCTGCCTTGCAAGTGCAAGGACCCACCCGAGTTCTATCCCTGGTACCTCCCCGCAAAATCAATTCTATTATATCATTTTAATTCTGTGGTATCTAATGCTAATAGTATAGTTAATGGAAAAAAAAACTAAGAGCATTTATTTATATTTTTAAATCACCCTTAATATTATTATAAGTATTAAGTAGTCATGTGGTAATTTTTAAATACCAGGAAAAGATATGGAAAGATAATCATATGTTAATGTTTTGATGCATATTCTTTAAAAAAATTTTTATGTGTGTTTGCAGTTTTATAACTGGATTGCTTCTACTCAATATGTTATGATTTTTTTTTCTGGGGTTCTTTTAAGTCTACTTTCAAATAGTGTATATTCCTTTGAATGTGCCATAATTTAATCCTTTTGTTTCACACTTCAGTTCCTTTCGAATTTTGCATTACTATAAATAACATTCTTGTGTTATTTTTCAGTGTACCTCTTGTTTCTTTAGGAAGCCATTACTAAGACATTTTCTTTAAATTTAAGAACAAAACCAAAGTGATAATAGGCAATATTATTTAATTCTGGTTTAGAGGATCCAAATAGTATTATAATTGGGCTGGGGATTTAGCTCAGTCGTTCTGTCGCCTGCCTTGCAAGCACAAGGACCCAAGTTGGATCCCTGGTACCAAAAAAAAAAAAAAAAAAAAAAAAAAAAAAAAAAGTATAATTATAAGGAGAGAAAAATGAAAAAAAGCCACGCAAACAAATTACATTTTTAAGCAAATGAGGGGGCTGGGAATTTAGCTCAGTGGTTCGGTGGCCTGCCTTGCAAGTGCAAGGACCCGAGTTCAATCCCTGGTACCAAAAAAAATAAAATAAAGCAAATGAGTATATTTTATAAATTAGAAATGAATTCAGTAGAACAGAATTTAAAGTCCAGAAATAATTCCAGTTAAAAATAAGACAATTTAGTATGTGATGAACTTAGAAGTCTCAAAAATGGAATGAAGAAGGGCCGGGGATTTAGTTCTGCGGTTCGGTGGCCTGCCTTGCAAGCACAAAGACCCGAGTTCAATCCCTGGTACCAAAAAAAAAAAAAAAAAAAAAAGGAATAAAGACAACAGGTGAACCAAATGGATGAAAAAGGTAAGTGTTTAAAAAGTTAAAAATAGATCCAATTATTTGTCAAGTATTTGAAGAAATGTTAATATTCCCCAATTTTTAATGATAGAAAAAACATACAAAAATGACAGATTTGAATATTTAAAATTTTCGTACAATGAAGCCAGTTGTGGCAGCACATACCTCTAATCCCAGTGCTTGGGATGCTGAGGAATAGGATCAAAGTGAATTTGAGGCCAACTTAGTCTGGCTATGTAATAAGTTCAAGGCCAGTCTAATCTATATAGTGAGAGCCTCTCTTTAAAAAAAAAAAATTCATATGGTGAGAAATAACTAAAATTAAAAGAAAAATTATTCCCATGCCAAGTTATCATCATTTATATAAAGAACATAGGCACATTGATGATTAATACAGTACCTACTAAACAGATAAATGAGCGTGACATAACCAAATAAGGGAGAGCAGAGGGGAGTTGATATTTTTATTGAATACTGCTTATTTGCCATAGTGATACAGGTATTGTTAGTCATATTTAACAAATGATTTAAATAAAGCCCAAATTAAACCACTAGGTCAACAATAGATTAAGATAAAATTAAGATAGAAAATTGTTCAACTAAGCAGCAAAATATAAATTAAAGCAATGTGTAAGGAGATATTAAAATTATTACCATTTGGGTTTTGAACAAAAAACTGAGGCACCAGGCTGTACAGATTCAAAGAAATGTATTTTGTTTGTTTGTTTGTTTTTTGCTACTGGGTATCGAACTCGGGTCCTTGTGCTTGCGAGGCAGGCAGCAGAACCACTAAGCTAAATCCCCGGCCCAGAAATGTATTTTATTTTGGCACCTTTTTTTTTTGGTACTGGCGATTGAACTTGGGACCTTGCGCTTGTCAGGCAGGCAGCAGAACCACTGAGCCAAATTCCCGGCCCTTTGGTGCTTATGTACTACATTTCACTGTCTATATTTTACATTTTGTTAGCTGTAGCTCCTTTATATGTTCATTTTTATCTGCGTTGTTTATTGTAATGAGTCAGCATCTTGATAATTGGTACACAATTTGGCAAATGCAAAATATTCAGGAATTGTTTTTTAAACTAACTTGCAGTAAATGAAAATGTATTAGAAACAGTATGTATTTTAAAAATTGGTTTAACAATAGCCCACAACCCTCGGACCAACTATTTTACAAATTGGAAATATGTCAATCAAAGTTAGAATATACTGTGATTCTCATGATGCATAATTTAAGTAGATATGACACTTTAATGGAGATATTTCACATCAGATGAACATCACTGCATGATATTTTTTACTAAAAGCTTAGGTTTATAAACTTCTGGCTTTTCTTTGTTTGCCTTTGATAACTCAGTAGTCACATATTTTACTTTTAAAGTTCAAATAAATAAATATATAAAATTATTTTACCTATGAAAACTAGTTAAGTAATAAGTAGAAAATCCTTAAGTTAATGGAATCTCAGTCTGACACTTTTCCTTAGTATTCTTTCCCTTTAAGAAATAGATCTCTCTGGGCCAGGAATTTAGCTCAGTGGTGCCTCTGCCTGCCTTGGAAGTGCAAGGACCTGAGTTCGATCCCTGGTACCACCCCCCCAAAATAGATCTCTCTGATCCTCACCCATCTTCTCAATTTTTTTCCTTTTCAAACCGAATATAAATGCCTTAATTGCTCTGTACTTCCAAATATGTTCAGTTGCTTAGATTTAACACATGGGAGTAAATTTCTTTTGTGTTGATTAGCCTTTGTTATTCAAACTTTGGCTTTTACTATTTATAAAATGAACAGGATTAAATCTCATTATTTTTTCCTGCTCTAATCTTCTAAGAGCGTATTGATAAACAAGTATTTACTCAACATCTACTGTGTATTTATCAATATATAGCCTCTGTTAAGTTTTAAATATATAAAGTGAGTTGTCTTCAAAGGCCTTATCTGATCTGACATTTATGAAATCGTTAGAAAAAATCATGTGCTATATCATCCAATATAAAGTGCTATGAAAAATTTTGCAAGTGCTCTAGGAACAAGCAGGAGAAGAAATAAGTGCTCAGTGATTAATATAGAAAAATAAAACATTGAACTGGGATGGAATGAATTGAAAGTACATATAGAAGAGTATTCTGTATTGAGAAGGATATTCAGTGAGTAGTAAGATCTGAAGACAGTATGCTCTGACAGGAAGAGTCTGAACCAGCTGTGGGAGGTTGAGAAGAGAGTAGTGGGAAAATAGATCAAATGAGGTCACATCTGTGTGCAACTTGAAAATAGAGTGGGTTGAAATTCAAGCAGCATGTAAAAGCTAAATGTGCAGTGAGATGTGGGATGGATGTAGGAAGTGGAAGCATCTTTAGGACAGGAAATTCCCTGGGGAACAGGATACTGTCATTGAAGAAAAAAAATTTAAGACTATGTGGTAACAAAAACTGCTGTGTCTTTTTGCCTCCTTCCCTGTCTTGATCTGAGGACATTGAGATTGATAGCCAAATGTATGTTCTCCATTCAAGTGACATGGTTTTATACGTGTACCTTTGGGGTTTTAGAAATCCTTGAAATAATCATTTCATAGAGTATCACCAGGTCTGTTTCCTGTGTGTCTGAGACTGAATCTTATCTATGGCTGCATTTGGCCTTTGATCATTGACAGTAAGATTAAACAGGATCACGCATAACTGAAGCACTAAGAAAAGGAAAAAAAAACTTGCACACTTACGTATTTTTTCCTCTTTGCTAATGCTTAAGAAATATATCAGTGCTTTTGTTAAAATGTAGATCTAAACATACTTTAAAAATGTTTTCTTATGGTATAATTCTGATCTTTTACCATTGTTCTGAGGAAGTGACTGTCGAATTATCTTAATACATATTTTTGAAGGAGGTGGTATGAATGTAGAAAATTGGCCTTTATATTTTTAATGCATTTTTTTCCATTTTCTTCTCATTTCAAGGCCTAGTAAATGACAAAGAGTCAAAAGATTCTATGACAGAAGGAGAAAATCTTGAAGAAGATGAAGAAGAAGAAGAAGGGGGAGCTGAAACAGAAGAACAGTCTGGAAATGAAAGTGAAGTAAATGAGCCAGAAGAAGAGGTGATGACTTTTATTTATAGCAAATAGGTACATTTAGAGTATTTTGATTATATGAGCCAAGACTTTCTTAAAACATAAAATGATATCTTCCTCTTAGTTTTATTATAGTAAATGTAACTAGTTGTATATTTCCATTACAAAATCACTTAAAGGTTTTTATAGGAATAAAAGATTCATATCATAGGTGAATTAACAATTTGAAGAAAAATACTGATTTCCTATCTCTTTAGTGAATGTGGATTTTTAACCTGTTGGTTTTACAGTCTTAAAAAACAAAATAGCTGACTAGATATGAATAAGCTTTGCTTTTATTTTTTCCTAGCTCTAGTAGTATATGAAATCTGAAATTTATGGTGTATCATACTCTTTTTGTTTTTATGATTCTGTTTTATAACCATTTGAAATTGCTGCTCCAGTCTACGGCCATACCACCCTGAACGCACCCGATCTCGTCTGAAATTGCTGCTCCACCATTTTTGGCCTGCTAAAATGTCATTTTCATAGGGTTGAACATAATAATTTTAATACTGTCATCATTTTTTTCTTCCATATCTGCTTATGCTAAAAGTACTATCAGAGTAAAAGGATATCTGAGTTTGTTTCATAGGCGAATGAGGGGAATGAGTTAGGAGTATAGAAGAAGTAAAACCATGGATCAGTAATTGTTGTGTTGTATAACAGGTAAATAGGGATTCATTATACTAGTCTCTGTACCTTTATATATGCTTAAAGTATAAAATTAAAAATAAAGTTTTTTGGGCTGGGGATTTAGCTCAGTGGTTCTGGCGCCTGCCTAGCAAGTGCAAAGGCCTGAGTTCAATCCCCAGTACCAAAAAAAAAGGTTTTTTAAAAGTAGGAATAGAGTACTAGGAAAAATAAAACTTAAACCAAAAAATTAGTAATTGTTCATTGAGTTTTGGGTATACATTTCAATTATGTGATCGTTGAGTTAGTACATGTGCTGACAAAGTAAATACTACATCATTATAATTTAGTGGGTAAGATTTTTTTGTGTGTGTTCCTTGGTGCTTAGCATTTAGGATAGTTTAATAATTTAAAATATGATCTAAATTAAATATTGAAAAACATTTACAGTTAATATTTAAATGTTAAGAAACTGAATTTAAGTTTTAAATTATCTGAGTAAATCCAATATAAATATAGAGAATGTAGGCTGCTTAATGTTTAAAAGAATATCAATTGTTTAAAGTGTTAATAAAATTCATGAAGTAGACTTTAAAGCCAATAAGAGTCAAAGTAAAAGGGGATCTGGTAATTCCAGTGATAAAAAATTTTTACAGTTAAAAGTAAAAAAAATCCATGAGCCTATGTTTCCTTTGATGTGTAATTATTAACAAACATTTAGTATGATTTGATTACTACAGATAGCTTTGAAAATGATTATTTTAAAATGTGGTCATCCCCCCTGTCCCCAGTAAGGGGGATCAAATTCAGAGCAGGCGCAGTGCCACTGAGCTAATTCCAGGCCCAACGTATGGTTTTTCTGATGGGCTAATATTTATTGGCAGTGGAAATGCACGTTTAAGTGTTTGTGTTATTTGCTGCCCACTCATTCCAGCCTTTAAAACTCCCTCAAACTAGATAAAAACAAATTAATAAAAACTTAAGACTTGACTATATTTCTGCAGTTGGATTCAGTAAAATAGATGAGCATTATGTTGATTTGTTTACAAAATGAGATTGTTATAGAAACATTCTGTTATATAATTTAAATTGCTTATGAATTATAACAACAGAAATGAGAAAGTTTCCATTTTATATAGTCAGACTAATCTTATGGTTATCTTTGGGTTTTGCTGCTGTACTTGAAATTAGAGGAACATAATCTGTTAAATCCAACATCTTTAGTAAATGTGACATCAAACAAGATTAATGTTCTTATAAATTTTTCATTTGAAGAATTGTAAGTTTTTCTATCAAAATGCATTTCCTTATTTTCAGACTTGAACTTTACAATTTTGTCATTTTTTAGCTATTATTTTTCTAGTTGGAAAGTGAATATTGTCCATAATATATGTATGTTTGCTAAAGGAGAAATGCAGACAAGATGTTCACATGGAGGATCCATATGCCTGTGTCTGGGAGGAGGGAAAGTGTGGTATACTTTAGAGGAGTACAATTAGAATGATTTACTTCTCTTCCTACTCCCAAGACCACTGTTTCCCATGACTGCCCTCCAGGTATAAGGAGGAGAAGTGTTTTGAAGAAAGAATATGTGTTATGAAATAATAATTTCAGTGAAGGATATTCTACAGCTACTTACTCCAACTGAAAAAGAAAAGTATTAGAATTCAGCTCTTTAAACAAAATGTAGGACAGAGATTATAGCTCAGTCTTAGTGCACATATTTAGCATGCACAGGCTCCTCCCTCCCCAGCACCCTCCTTGTCCCCAAGGTGTTTTGTTTTCACCTTGATCCCAACTTCTTCACTTGATCTTAGCTAAAAGGCCAAGAAGTGATTGATCCCAACTTCTTAAAGCTATATATCTTAACACCTGCCAACCACAATATTTTCTCCTGCATACCAGCTGTGCAACCCAAAGGTAACTGTTTAAAGGTTATAAATGTTCTTCTGCTGAAACTCTTAATTTTCTACAGCATTTATATAATTTATTATCAGAAAGTACAAGATTTATTATTACAGTAGCAATAGTTATTTACTGAGCATTTCTTATTTATGGTTTCTGTCCAATTCATTATTTTTATATTACTATTTCTCATACTGCCCTTGACATAAATGAAACAATTTAAGGCACAGATTAAGTAATTTGCTAAAGTCTCACAATAGCAGGGAGTATTTGTACTTGGGCTGTTTATCATTTGCTGTGCTGACCCTCTTTTTACCCTAGTCTGTTTAGATTTTGTAGTACACCTCTTCTCAATTCCACCCATTGTTAGTGTACAGTGGGTTAAGGACAAATGAAATTCTTGTCCACCTTTTTACTTTGAAAAATCAATGTACTTCATATAATTGACTTTCTGCATCCAAGGGTTCAGTTGTGAGTTGAAAATATTCAGGGGGAAAACTGCAGCTATGCTGAAGATATGCACACTGTTTTCCTTGTTACCATTCCTTAAAGAATACTATATGACAGCTATTTATATAGCACTACCATTGTATTAGGTGTTAGAAGCAATCCAGAGATGATTTAAATTATGTGGGAGAATGTGCATGGGTTATGTGCAAACCCTGCACCATTTTATATGAAGGACTTGAGCATCTGTAAATTTTAGTATGCAATCTCCCTTAGATACCAAGGGATAACTTTATTGCCCAAGTAGTAAAACAAATACTGTACAGGGAGGGGAGAGAAACTTAATGCATTTTAACTTAGCTTAGGTTAGTTTTTTAAGAAGTATATTTTAAGTGTTACAGGTGATTCTTTTTTTTAAGGGCAAATTAATGAACATCTTTTGCAAATTTAGTTTTTGATTACAGAATTGCCTCAAAAATTGATGCATTTGGAGGAAAAAAGTGTGTACTTTTTTGAAGTGTTTAGTTTCTAAAGAAACTAAAAATCTGCAAATGTCTATAGTAAGTAATAATATACTGCTGGACTTTGGGAAATAATTGCCACACAAAAATATTAAAGATTTAAATCATTAGTTTTAGAAATTATTTCTTAATTATCTTGCCATGATGAGCAAGAACTGGGATTTTATACATATTTATGGGCCTACACGTGATCAAATTAGGGTAATTAGCATTTCCATCTCAAATGTGGATCATTTTTGTGTTTGGAAGAAAATATGATACACAGTGGAATATTATTGTGCTATAAAAAGAATGAAATCCTGCCATTTGCCCTCAGGTGGCTTGAGCTGGATATTGTTATGCTCTATGAAGTAAGCTAGGCTCAAAAGGATGAATATTACATTTTCATTCATTTGTAGAAGTTAGTAAGAAACATTTTATAGAAGACAGTAGAATAGTGATGAGACGGGGAGAGAAAGGGAAATAGAGAAAAATTAGTGTGGCTTTTTTCTTTCAACTTGAGCATGAAATATATTGTTGGAGTGGTGGAATAAATAGATGGAGCTCCACTGGGTGCTTTGCACCTTTGACAGTCCATAGGGGCTCTGCCTGTGTTCCACTAAGTTAAGAATTTTTAGCTGATGGGAGGAAGTTGTGCTTGAAAGCCACGGCTTAAATGAGCAGAAAAGCTTGCTCTTCTGTTTAACAGGAGTGCATCCTTGGTCAAGTCACTTAACTTTTCTGAGCCTTTTTTTAAAAAAAAAAATGTATAAAATAGAAACAGTAAGACTTACTCTTCCATTCTGTTGTTCACATTGCGTAGAGCAAAGTATGTGAGAGCACTTTCCAAACTGAGGTGCTGAATCATTTTCAGCTGGTAACTGTTAAATTTGAACTTTGTAGAATTAGATGAGTATGAAAGAACTACAGTGAGACAGTCTGCAAGATTCGTTTCGGGGGAGAAAAGTACCAAACTTCAGGGTACTGATTCCTTACAGAAATCAAGGAAGAGTTTCTACAAGGAATCTGCATTATTAGAAGAGTGGGAAGCTAGTGCAGTGGGTTTTCAGCTACTGTTATGTAAGGAACATTGCCATCTGACTGCCATACCAGTAAGACATTTTAAAATCTTTTCAAGGTATAAAAAATCTAGGAACCCTCTTCAAGTGTTTTAATCTTTCAATGTTAAACAATTTCAGGAGGGTTCTGATGATGATGATGAGGGAGAAGAAGAGGAAGAGGAGAATACAGATTACCTTACAGATTCCAACAAGGAGAATGAAACTGATGAAGAGAATACTGTATGTATGCCTGAAATTTTTGCTTTTTGAATGTGTAGCACTTTCATAGTATTTGAATTTTGTCCACTAAAGTTTTGCTTCTTTTGAATATTGAAAGGTATGTGTTTGGAAGTTAATTTTCAATTTATTTTCCTATCCATTTACTTTATTAACAAGTTATTTAACACTTAATAAGGTTTTATGTTTTATTCACTTATTCCTTTAGTTATGTTGAACACATTAATACAAAAAGGCTCTGCTGTATGAAACATTACAGTTAACATCTGTGGTCTCATTTTTATTTTTTAATAAGGAGGTAATGATTAAAGGAGGTGGACTAAAGCATGTACCTTGTGTAGAAGATGAGGACTTCATTCAAGCTCTGGATAAAATGATGCTAGAAAATCTTCAGGTATTAAATATCACTATTTCAAAGAATCGTTTCAACACAAAATGTTGTAGCACACTGAATTCTGGCTGATATGGAGTCTCTATTATCTAAACATCTGCTTGTGATAGCAGCTTTTCCTTTTGTGTATACAGCTTGCAGCTGCCAAGTCTTGCATCCCAAATCTTGATTTTCATAATGTTCTGAGGAAGAATGGGAGAAAATATAATAAATATAAGACTCAGAACAAAATAATTTCATTGTGCCTTTTCTCTCTTAAGTCCTATCTATTTTGAAATACTTTTTCTTATACTTTGCTTAGGAGCCAAACATCGCAAAAGATAAATAATTGAATTTGGTCAATTCTTATATTGATTTATTTTTTGAATAGTTTCTATGTAAATAGAAAAGTATTTAAGGAAATGTTAGTTTGTAGATGTATTGATAGCATTAATAAAGTAGATTCTATAAAAAGCTTTATCTAGCAGATCCTGATGTACCGCTGTTACTGGGGCCCACTTTCCACCTAGCGGTTTTTTAAATGTCACAGCAGTTTGGAGTAACTGCATTTTCTGTAGTGACAGGTAAAATCTCTTCAGTGTTTGATACCTATATGTAGTTGTGATGCTTTTTGGTGACTTGAAAAGATTGCTTTTGTTGGTATGAAGGGTTATCAGCCTCTGTGGGTAGGGTCAGTGGAGAATGGAAGGAAAGGAGTGAAGATCTGAATATAGGTAGCTATTGGGGAGTTTTTTTAGAAGCTGAAGAGAAATAGAGAAGTAGCTAGGGCAGATCTCTGAGTGAGGGTTTTTAAAGGTAGAAAATACTCAGTATATGCTAATGGAACAAACCTTTTTATAAAAAATAGTGGGTTTTACTTGATACTAGTACAGCCAAAGTAATAAAGCACAAGTTCACATAGGCATGTTAGACCATTCTTCTGCTCCTTTCATATATTGAAATACTTCTTCACAGATCTAGAAACCTCTTAATTTATAAATCATATCTATATGTATGATGTAGGACTGAGTCATCTAATAAATCATAATCATTGTAATCCCCTTAAAGAGAAACGAAAGAGTTTATTTAAAGACACTTTTCCTGGGCCAGGGATTTAGCTCAGTGGTGCTGCCCCTTGCCTCACAGATGCAGGGTCCCAAGTTCCATCCCCAGTACCAGAAAAATACAGACACTTCCTATCTTATGTATGCTGTTAACTTTTACTCATGCAGTGGTTTGTTTGGCAAATGTTTTTTGAGCATCTACTATGTGCCTAGCAGTATACAACCATCATTGTCTCTATTCTTAGAGAAACTAAGCAAATACGTAATTTCAAATTCTGGTAATTGCTAAGTACAGAATATTTTGTTGCTAGAAAGGGAAGGGCCTCATTTAGGTAGAATATTGGAGATGATGTTGCTAAGATTGTGAATTCTAAACACAACAGGTAAATTGAAGCCATCCAGGTGAAAGATTAAGGGATTAATGTGTCAGAGGTTCTGAGAGAAGAACTTGTATTTAAAAAGCTTAAAAAAGACTGGTATTAATAGAACATGCCCAGAGGGTGGTGGTGTGGTTCAAGAATGGAGTGTTGCAGTGGAACCCCTTGGGGGCCCAGTGCTGTATGAAGGAGGTTCAAATTGGGGCCAGACTAAAAGGCAGGGAGACTGAGCAAAGGCTGTTGTGGTGAGCCAGCTGAGCAGTGGTCCTGTGTCTCATAGTAGCAGGACACTCTGAAGTTGATTTTAAAGATCTTTTGGAGGTAAAATGAACTGGATTTATGTGGTGCTTCATTGAATATGGGTTTGTAAGATACAAAGAGTCAAGGATGACAACTCAGTTTTCTAGGTTGGGTCACTGGCTACTCTCCAGGAAAGAAAGAGTGAGCAAGATCTACTTCAGCTGTGCTAAGCTTGAATGGCCTGAGGGTTGTCAAAGTATCTGGAGGAAGAGTTGCATAGAGTGAAAACATAAATGTGGTATGCAGAGTATATTTAAAGCCATGGAAATAAATTAACCAGGTGTACAGTGTGGAGCAAGAAGGGAAACAGTTTCAGGCTGAACTCTGAGAATCCCCAACATTCAAAAACAAAGTTACAGCCAGACAGGATGGCGCATACCTGTAATCTCAGCTTCTTGGGAGGCTAAAGTGGGAGGATTGCAGACTTGAGCCTCATTTGGGCAATTTCATGAGACCCTGTCTCAAAGTAAAATAAAAATACCCGGAAGTGTGTAATTCAGTGGTAGAGAACTGTATTCAGTAACAGCACTGCTCCCCCCCAAAAAAGGAAGAGCTGATGAAGTAAAAGAAATAGAAGCTTTTGATATGGTCCAATAATTAATACTCATTGCAAGTTCTTAGAAGAAGGAACTGGAATTATGTAAGATGCAGGAGGGAAGTACAAATTCACATTTTTGCAGGAGATAGTGTGTTAGAGAAAAACTCAGTTCTCTACTAGGACCTAATTTTTTTATGCATTATCAGATACTGAAGTGAACAGCTGTACAGGCTATATTGTGATGAAGTTGTCAAAGGAATATGCCATGTCTGCACTGATTCTTTAAAAATTAGGTCCTTAAATTTAATGCAACCCTAATTATATCCCCCTGGGAGATTTTTTTTGGGGGGTGGAAGGACAGAGAGGAATTTAGAATGAACTTAAATCATTGTTAAAAACATCTATAAAAAAATAGCTAAGTAATTTGCGGAAAGTGAGAGTGAAATGCTGTATAAGATATCAAAGCATTTTTAACTTACAGTGATAATTTATCACAAGAATAGATCTGTGAAACAGGAGTCCAAACAAGACATAAAACATGGCAGTTCAATGTGATAATGATTACATTTCAAGCCAAGTATGATGGTACATGCCTATGGGAGGCTAAGGCAGTAAAATCACAAGTTGTAACTCACCCTGGGCAACTTAGTGAGACCCTGTCTCAAAATAAAGGGCTGGAGATAGCTTAGTGTGAAAACCCTAGGTTCAATCCCCAGTATGCCACCTCCCCCCCCCAAAAAAATAACATTTCAAGTCAAAGGGAAAAGTTTTAATAAACAACAGCAACAAAAAGCTGGATTCTCCAAGTGGTCTGTAAATAAAAGTTAATGTGCATTTTAGTTTTACTTTCAACTAGAATTAATAATTGCTCTTTACATACTTTTTTTCTTTTTCTTTTTTTGGTAATGGGGATCGAACTTGGGACCTTGCCCTAGCAAGTCAGGCAGCGGAACCACTGAGCTAAATCCCCAGCCCTGTCATATACTTTAATAAGTACAGAGACTATTGGGTTCTGCATCAAGTGCTGCCAGATAACTATTAGTATTCCTGTTTTTTATATAAAACTATGTTACCTTAGAAAGGCTAGAAGCATACATAGCTACTTAGTAGTTGATCCTATTTTATTTTATTTTATTGATGAATCAAATTTGCCCTGTTAGGGATCAAATTCTTGTGCTTGTTGGGTAAGTCCTCTACTGCTGAGCTCTTTTTGGAACCTCTGCTCTGTTGTTTTAGCGTTCAGAATGCCAAGTATCTTGAAGAAATGACAAGTTGGGGGGTACAGGGAAAGTAGCCTATACAACAAAGGGGAAAACCTGTACTATATATACAGCAAGAAATTTTTTAAACCAATGAGAAAGGATAAGTAGTCCCCTTTTTTTATTGCATGAAAGGTAATTGGCAAAATCATTTGGAAACTCACCAGTAATCAAAAGATACGCAAATTAAAATTAGTCTTTTTTGCTTATTGTACCATCAGATACTAAGATTTACATAGTGATAACACCCTGTGAGGTTTGCAGTTTGGTAACTGTGAATTGGTCCAGCCTTTTGGAGTGGGTGGCTCTATCAAATGGTCATATCATTTGAACTAAAAATTTACCTCTGGTCAGTAACTCTTTTTATATGTGTATACAAAGATGTCACATTATTTCTAATAGAAAAAAGTCAGTTTTCTGTCAGTAGAGGCCCAATTAAATAATGGCACATGCATATAATTAGTTCTCTATAGTCAAAGAGACACCCAAGATTAAGATTAAAGAGAAGAAAAATATTTATGTTTACTGTAGAACAATATAGTTAATGGTTGTTTATGGCTATATCTGTGTATTACTAAATGCAAGAGAAAATCTGGATGACATACTCCATTATGAACATTGTTGCACTGTGAGATGGGGCAGAGAGAGGTAAACTGAAGGAATTAGTGCTGACACTAATACATTTTATATTTAAATATTTTATAAACAATGTTAATTTTATAATCAGGAACAAATACATTGTAAATGAAGATGTGTTTGCCAACTCTTCAAATTTTAAGTAGAACATTTCATAAATCTTAGGAACCTGGGAGTCCTTCAAGCACATTCTAAACGGGAGCTTTAAAATCAAAACCAATAAAGCCACAGCTTTTTGCTTGATTTGTGAGTCTCTTGAATGTATGAGACCTATATCAAAAGACTATTTAAGTGCTAGGTGAGCAGTTTCAGGACTTTCAAAGCTTTTCAGCATTACCTGCCTAGCTTTGAAAAATTATTCTGCTCTATGCAACAGGACATTGAGAATTATTTGAAGTTCCCTAAACACTCCATACTGTTTTGTGTTGTTTGTGCACCTGTTCTTCCTCTGCATAAACTCCCTCTATACTCCCAAAATTGCTCTTTAACCATCTGCTTGGAAAACGTCATATGTCCCATTTCTATTCAGCCTTTCATGAAATCTCTGTATCCATCTATTTCCAGCCAAGCACAGATACTCTGTTCTGTACAGGTAATACATACCTCTGATACATTGTATTTAATTTACTTAAATCTATCTTAAGAAGTTCTTGAGCTCTTTGGGATCAAAATCTGTCATTTAAATCTGTCTCCAAGCCTAACACACAGAAAGAAATCTTTAGTGAAGGCTCATTTAGTTAATTGGTTGAAAAGTTCATTGTAAATGTTAAAAATAATGTATATTACCAACCAAGATTTTGATGTGAATGTTTATAGATTCCATTTATTCTTAAATATTTCTTGAGCGTCTGCTGTGTATAAAGAAAGCTGAGGCACACTGGGGAAAGGGAACACACTACACTTGCCCAATCTCAGAGGATTCAGATTGATAAATGGCCCATTATGAAACTATAATACCTCTGAAGGAAGACATTTGCTCTAAGGATGCATACAAGGGCAGAGTGATTTGAAGAACAAGGAGTCAGGAGCCCAGTCACATTGTTCCTTCCAAGTAATACATAAAGGTTTTGGGTGGTGGGCAAGAAATAGTCCCCGAATTCATCTATGTTTCACAAAGCATCTCTTGTCTCTTGGGATTGTTGTGTTTTAAGAAATACAGTACCCGATTAATTATTTGCAATTTATATATATACATATCCATGTGTATCTAGGAATATTTATTTACTTTTTAATTTGTCTTTTAAGCAACGAAGTGGTGAATCTGTTAAAGTGCACCAGCTTGATGTTGCTATTCCTTTGCATCTCAAAAGCCAGCTAAGGAAAGGGCCTCCTCTTGGCGTTGGGGAAGGAGAGGCAGAGTCTGCAGACACGATGCCATTTGTCATGCTAACGAGAAAAGGAAATAAACAGCAGGTAAGAAACTGTCTACTGTGTAGTTATAATTGATTACTTATCAAGCATAAGGAGTAACTTCGTTTTATAGATTCTTAATTGCCTTTTGCCTACAAAGAAGGGTTGGAAATTTAAAGTGTTCAGAGGTAGAAATAACTTTTATTATATGTATACAAGATATGTCTGACTTGTAGAGAATAGATATATTTTAATGAAAAAGACATTTTAAATTCAAGCCAGGTATGGTGTTTTACACCTGCAGTGCCAGCTGCTCTGGAGGTTGAGGGAAGAGAATTCATAAGTTTGAGGCCAGGCTGGGCAACTTAGCAAGATCCTATCTCAAAATAGATTTTTCTTTTTTTGCGGGGGTACCGGGGATCGAACTCAGGTCCTTGTGCTTGTGAGGCAGGTGTCAGAACCGCTGAGCTAAATCCCCAGCTAAATTTTCATTTTTAAAAAAAAGGGCTGGGATGTAGCCTGGTGCTTGTCAGCTGTGTTTAATCCCCAGTGCCATAAAAAAAAAAAAAAAAAAAACCCTTTTGTTTTAATTCTTGTATATATATTTGTAAGATTATGTAGATACCTTGACTTTTAGTAGTCTGGCAGCTAATCTGTGTCAAGGAAATAGTAATTTGCCAGAATTGCTCTTGAAACTCCCTGTTGTTCAACCCCTAATTCCTTCTTCTTTCCCTTAGCTTACAGATGACCCCATAAAACTATTTTCTTGACTACTGAGTTGGTTCTTTAAGGATTCATACAGCATACTTCACATATATTTTGAACATCTGCTTTGTTCTAGATACTATTCTGTGTCCTGAGGCTCTAGTAATAAATGAGATAAAGTCCCAGCCCTCATGGAATTTATGTTCTAATAAAAGAGGTGCACACATATATGTGCAAGTAGTGGAACATGGTGTGACGATTAAGGCCAGCTCTCAAACACAACTCTAGGAGGTATCATATATCAGTGCTATAAAATGTTTTCACATTTTAACCTTTCTAAAATCAGGTTTCTTCTTAGAGTTGATGGGATAATTAGCATAATTATAAAAATGATGTGTAACATAGTGATGGCATTTAGAATAAATGGAATGCTGGATTCTTTGAAATGCAGTAAATACCACAGTCATTTCAGTAAGTCCAATATGTACCTTTCCCCACATTCACTCACGTAGCCACTCAACAAACATTTGTTTACCTATCAGATCCTAGGTACATCTGTGTACAGAACACGTAAAAATAGTGAACCAAGTTCTTCTTTTGGGAGCTGTCATTCCAGTTTTGGGCAGCATACAGTAGAGAAATACAAAATATTAGTTTGGGGAAAATAAAGCAAGTTAACAGGGACAGAGACAGGAATAGGGAGGAGCAGTGAGAAGCGAAGGTATCTATATTAGATGCCATGATCAGGGAAGACATCTGTAATGATGCATTATCTGTGTTGGAGAAAAGTACTCTGTCTCTTCCCCATCGGGACAACCTCAAAGAGGTGATGTCTAAATGAAGTTTTAATTTTCTTGTTAACAAAAGGGATTGAAGTTGTGTAGTATGTATTTTGTTGCATTGCAAGGAAATCATGATACATGAACTGCATATCAATTAGAATTATGGAATGTGGGGCTGGCAAAGACAACCTCATGCCTTCTTCTTGTGGAAGTTAATTTTGACCCATGTTCAGAGCACTGCTACATCTTCCTCACGCCTCACGCACTGCCATTCTCAGGCCTTGACTCCCCCAAAGCACTAACCAAAACTAATGATGCTTTCAAGAGAGCCCTATTCCTTCCTCATCCCGCACTCTTAGTTTCTAGGGAAAATGAGAGCTATTTTGGGCCAGCACCTTAAACTTAATGTTATATCCAGATCATTGTCAAAACTGATCTCAGAGCACCTAGTGGAGTTAGTTCACCAGGTTTAGCAGGGTTCTTAAATCCCAGAGCATTTGCTTTTCTTCTCTAGGAACTAATTCTCTGAGCTGGGCTTTCCTATGCCTATTTCAATCATTCCTTTCAAAGTGTCTGTCTGTCTGTCTGTCTGGCTTTCTTTCTTCCTTTTATTTTCTTTATAAGCACTTTGTTCCTCCCCACTCCCAACCACCATCTTTTTTTGGCATGAGAAGAAAGTTTCAAAAGGTCATTAGGTTCTTTTTTTTTTGGTATCTGGGATTGAATTTAGGACCTTGCACTTGCAAGGAAGGTGCACAGCACCACTGAGTTAAATCCCTATCCCTAAGTTCTAAAATTTTAAGGCATATACAATGTACAAAGCCATTACATCTCTTTTTTCTTTCTTTTTTTTTTTCCTTTTTTTTGGGGGGTGGGTAGAAAGCACAATGTGGCAAGTTAGATAGTCCGTGATTCCCATTACTGCACAGATACTAAATAACGGTATTATATTGGTCAGTTCTTGGGTCCTGAATTTTATTAAACTAAAGGGGTTTTAGGGTTATCTTTTTCTAATTGCTTGATAGTAAATAATTAGCTTTCCTCTTTTTGTGAGATACATATGAAAATTCATTATCACTGTTGACAACTTGTGTATTCTGTTCGAGCCCTACAGAATGTGTAGACATTGAGAATAAATTAAATCAAAATACATCTTTAAAAATTGGAGGACTTTGAAAACTAAATTCACTCTGAAACTCTTTTTTTTTTTTTTGGTTTTTGAGACAGGGTCTCACTTTGTAGTTGAGACTGATCTGGAAATCACTATGTAGCCCAGGCTGGTCTTGGATTCATAGTGATCCTCCTGCCTCAGCCTCCCGAGTGCTGGGATTACAGGCATGTGCCACCATGCCCGGCTACTCTGAAACTCTAAATTGTATATGTCAGAATAAGTCTATTTTGGTTCAAAATAGATAAATTATATAAACTAAATATACTTGTATTGAATTTTAAAAATGCTAACAAACATGGAATAAAAGCCCAGAGATTTTGGTTATTTCGCAAATATTCAACTCTTCACAAACTTTATTTGGAATTTTGGAAAATGTTCAATTTTAGGAACATTATTTGAAAAAACATCATGGGTATTTGTGGTCTGAAAAAGAAAGTGTATTTTGTTCTTGTGTGTTTTATTTCTTTATTTGGCTTTTGGGTGTGGGCCTTTCTGGTACAGTCGTTTTTCTCCAAGTGTGAAATGTGTTGCCTTATAGGAATCTTTAGTTCTTAAGTGAAAGATTTCTTTGTGTATCAGATTTGTGTGTAAAAATAACTTCTGTTTTTTAAAAAAAAATTGTACCAGCGAAGTGAATATTTAAGAGAAAGATGGGGATAATGCTCTTTATAATTGATATCTTTCTAAATTTAAATATTGATGAATTAGATAATAAAATAAAATATCTTGACCATTAAAATTAAATTTAACGTAATAGTTATATAATATTCACAGACTTTTAAACAAATGTATAACATATTTATTGCATATTAATATATACTTGCAGATAAATCATTGCTTTTGTAATTAATATTCATAAGGAGTCATGATTTGTTGTTTTGACTGGAGTAAGGTTCTTACCTATTATTATAATTTGAGATAAGATTTCAGCTACTGTTACAAAATAGCTTTAAAGTATGGTCTAAATCACCTTTACTGATGCTACCGTGTTCTAGGAAGTTTAGTTTTAGTTTGAGTGGCTACAATCTTTTTGTCATCTAATTCACTATAAAGTAAATTCTAATAGTAGATCTTTCTGCATTTATGTCTCTCCTGTTCTTTTTAAGTACTTAATACTTTAGAACTTTTTGTCACGTAAAACTTGTCTCAGACATCATTAAATGTGTTTTTGTTCACCTCATAATTGTTTGCTTTTCAAAGGTCGAATTTTAATCCTGAAATAGGCATGGTGTGTCACACAGGTCAGGCAGACAGAGGCCTAGGACCCTGAGCACAGCTCTCTTGCCTTTGCAGACATGCTCTGTCCCAGAGCGATAGATGAGATGTCTTACCACACGACAAAGAATTTAGGTTATGAAACGCCTCCATTTTATACTTAGATGGTAGCATCACTTATCATTTTCCAAGGAGCCATGGCTCAGAAATTCATAGATTTTTATCTGTCTGTTTGCCATGTGAAATCCTTAGCCATGTCCTGTTAAAAAGGATTTCCTAAACAAGGATTCCCTCTCTCCCTGTGACAGCTGCATCGCTCTGGGTGAGTTGCTTAACTCTTATTCCCCAGTGTCACAGTTGTCTTCAGAATTCAAGGCGCTCCTGGGTGTGGTGGTGCACGTCTGTCATCCCAGAATTCAGGAAGCTGAGGCAGGATCGCTGCGAGTTCGAGGCCAACCTGGGCTACATAGTGAGCTCGAGGACAGCCTGAACCACAGAGCGAGACCTGTCTTTAAACATAAATAAATAATAATGGGACAATCAGCAACATGAAATAGGAAGAAAAGGACCGAGGGTGTAGGGACAGTGAGAAGGATGGGAAAAGGAAAGGAAAACATATGAGAAAATGTAAAAATGGAATTAAAGTGTTCGAAGGTGGGGAGGAGAGGAGGAGGTGAAGGGAGGGTGGGGACAAGGGGAAAAATGAGAACCAAGACCTGTCATGTAGAGGTACAAGATCCCGGTAATGAATGTAACTGAACTGTCTACCTAGAATGTACCAATAAATTCAATTTAAATTATAAATAAATAAACATCAACAACAAAACCCCAGAATTCAAGGTGCTAGTAATGCTGAAGATGGATGAAATTTGTCCTTGTAATTTTCAAGGTAGATAGCAACAAAAAGGATATAGATTGCAGTTTGCAGATAAAAAGCCTTTCTGAGAAGTATTCACATGTGACAGGTACTGCAGGATGAAAAATTATCCTCTCTTGTTACATATGTGCTCCCAGATGGGTGCACTAAACAGTTTCTGCTTTTCATTCGGGTTGGACTTGGTGGCCGTTCACTTTTCTTCTAACCATGAAGGGTTTTTGTCTGTACTAGAGTGGTAATAGTATTTATTGTTAGATGTTCTTAGAAGTCTGTGGGTTAACAGTGAAGGGAAAATGTTATTTTTCTAAATTAATCTTCTACTTGTTATTTTATTTGCAGTCTGTTTTTTCATTCTCTTGGCTTTCTAAGGCTATTTTTTATTTCTTTGTTACTTTTTCCCCTCAGTTTAAGATCCTCAATGTGCCCATGTCGTCCCAACTTGCTGCGAATCATTGGAACCAGCAACAGGCAGAACAAGAAGAGAGGATGAGAATGAAAAAGCTCACACTAGATATTAATGAACGGCAAGAACAAGAAGATTATCAAGGTATAAAGTCATTTGTAAAAGAGGTGGAAAATTTTGATGCTTTTAAAGTTTTTAAATATAAATCAAATTTATTCTCTTTTCATATTGTAATTATATATACTGTTATATTGTATATGTATATACTGTTAATTTTTATCTCCATTTTTTTCTCATTTGTAGAATAACATTTTCATCATATTTTGGTAACTATAATTCATTTAGATTTTATGTTATAAGCTACATTTGCAAATGAGGTGATTTTTTAATTGTCTCACATTGCTAGCCAATTGTGAGCAAATTAGTTCCGTAAATATTTCTCTCATTTTATCTGTTTGGAATCCTAGTCTTGAGGATGCAGTGTTTTTTCGGATTTGAGGGTCTATTCAAATTAGGATTCTAACTTTATGCATATATAACTCTGCTTTTTTGGCAGTCCTGTACTTTTTTGGTATCCAGATTTTAGAGCCATAAGATAGCTGATTATATAGCACTGTTTGAACAAACTGCTATATTTTAAGGAGAGTATTATGTACATAGATTCTTTATGGCTTTTTTAATCTCTTAAGTTCTCCTCTACAGTCTTCCCTCCTAATTGTTGCCCAGCATTTTTTGTTGTTGTTGTTTTGTTTTTTGTTTTTTGAGACAGAGTCTCACCATGTAGTTGAGACTGACCTGGAACTCACTATGTAGCCCAGGCTGGTCTCGAACTCACATCGATCCTCCTGCCTCAGCCTCCCGAGTGCTGGGATTACAGGTGTGCATCACCACGCCCAGCTTGCCCAACACTTTAAAATAATAGCTAACCTTTAAGTGGCCACTAATAGTATTACCAGATACTATTTTATGTACTTCTTTCAAAACAGGTAATCCTCACACTGATTCTGTAAGTGCTGTTTTTATTTGCCTGTTATATTTATGGAGTTTGAATCTAAAGTTTCATTGCCAGTAATTGGCAGAGGTGGGTTGTTAACCAGTAGAAATTCTATAAACTGTCTTATTAGCTAGTACCTGTACTGCTTCTTAGGCTGCTTTACCGCCTCCTCGGACACTTAGGTAGTGGCCAAATTCACAGTAGAGGGAGGAACGGTGGGTATTAATCATGTCATGATGTGCTCTTCTAGTACTTCTGTGTCACTTTAATTCATGTAATTGTCATTTTTTTACTGAAAGGACTAGAACTTAATCTCCCTTACATTTAATTTGGTTCATAGAAGGCATATAATTACAAGATTTACAATATTTTCTTTTTTGGTCTTTGTCACAGAAATGCTACAGTCTCTTGCCCAGCGCCCAGCTCCGGCAAATACCAATCGTGAGCGGCGGCCTCGTTACCAACATCCAAAGGGAGCACCTAATGCAGATCTAATCTTTAAGACTGGTGGGAGGTAAAACAATCTTTACCTTCTTGGCTTTTTTTTTTTTGTGTGTGATATCCGTATGAATAAACTAGGGAATTCTGGGTTAAATTTAACTGCTAAAGTCCTCTAATTATCAGCAAAATACAGAAGCCCTTTATTGAAACCAGCCTTAACCACTGCTAAACGTACAAACTGGCTGACTTAATAGGCGAGAAGTAGTAGTTGTTAGTTTCCTGCTTCTGCCTTTTCTTAAAAGTAGCTTCAGGGGATAATATTTCAGCTCAACAGTAGAGCATTTGCCTAGTATGTGATGAGGCCCTGAATTCAATTCTCAGCACCATTACCATTAAAAAAAGAAGAAGAAGAAAAAGGTAGTTTTAAAAATACACTGTAAGTCGGGCATGGTGGTACACACCTGTAATCCCAGCACTCCGGAGGCTGAGGCAGGAGGATCGCTGTGAGTTCGAGACCAGCCTCTGCTACATAGTGACTTCCAGATCAGTTTCAACTACATAGTGAGACCTGTCTCAAAAAACCAAAAAAGAAAGAAAGGAAGGAAGGACGGACAGACGGACGGACTAGTATTCTTGAAAATATCTCTTTCCTCTTGTAACAGACCAAAACTATTAAAATCTTTTTATCTTGATACTTCCCATCATCTGTGTTACAGTCTAACATCTCTGAATAACATGTTATTTTTAATAAAACCTCATCCCGTCTCAGTTCAGTATAGTGTCTTTTCCTAATGTTCAAATGTGAGAATGTCAAAACCTTACAGAATCTGTATGTGAACACAGAGTTACGCCTTTCTTAGTTTGCCACCAGAATATTCAAAACTTTGTTAATTTCCTGTTTTCCCTTTTTCTCTCCAACTTCCCTTAGAAGAAAGGGCCACATTTGCTCCTTCCTTCCCTGTCTCCCATTCCTTGTGTGACTTACATCTGCATTTCTGAAAGCTGCTTCTCTGGGGTCCCTAACTGCCTCGCATGTTATCTTCAGAGCACTTAATATTATAGGCCCTCCTCATTTTCTTAACGTGCTCTTCCCTTGGCTTCCGTGACCTTTGAGCTTTTGGTTTTTCCTTTATCTTTGGCCCCTCCAGCTCCTATATGACTCCCAGCTCCTTTATGCATTTGTCCTGCCTAGAGATATCCGCATTTCTTGGGCCAGGCTTCAGCTCTCTTCTTACCCTTTTGCTCTCTGCAGGAGGTAACAGCCCTCTCATGGCTCAGTTACCATTATAGCTCCAGCCTAGACCTCACCCTTGAGTTTCTGATTGACCATCTGTGTGTCTCTCAGACATAAACTTCAGTGTGTGCCCTTCCCCAAGCCCCTTTCTCCCACTGCTCACCCGAGAGTCCACATTGGAAAAAGGTTTTAGTTTGAACTCCTCCCTTTTTCTTAATTCCCCAATCTAAGTAATAAATTTCTACATTCTGTTACTAAATCCTCTGTGTTCTACTGCTAAACAGCTTTTTTCCCACCCTACGACCAAGACCCTGGATCACACTACCATCACCTCTTATGTGCATTACTGCTGCAATCCCTCCCAGCCTTTTGGCCAAGATCAAGTGTGCTTTACTGCTACAGCTGCCTCGTGGACTTCTCAGTCTCTTTCAACTCCTTCCAGTTCATTCTCTCTGCTGTACCCAGTGTTCTTTCTAACATGAAAATCCGCCATCTGTCTATGTGACTCCTCCTGCTTAAAACCACTCCATTGCTTCTCATGGCCAGTAGGATGAAATCCAAACACTTCAGCTTGGTTAGCAAGCACCTGCATGATACACATATACTTAGCTCTCTTGGCTTCATCTCTTGCTGCTCTTTCCCCTACTCCCAACCAAGCTGGCCTTTTTATTTGTTGTTGTTTTTGTGGTTTTTTTTGGTTTTTGGGTTTTGGGTTTTTTTTGGCACCAGGGATCGAACTCAGGACTTTGTGCTTGCAAGGCAGGCGGCAACACCACTGAGCTAAATCCCCAGCCCAGCCTTTTTAATTAACTGTATTATTCTGGCCATTCTTCCCCCCACTCCACCCCAATGCCAGGGATTGAATTTAGGACCTTGCGCTTTCCAGGCAGGTGAGTGCCACTGAGCTAAATCCCTGGCCCTGGCCATTCTTTTTGTACTCTCTGAAGCAGTCTTCCTTAGATGATTCATTTCTCCTCTTCCTTTAGGCTCACCTTGGTGTTCTCAAGACTGATGTAGGTCATTGAGAATATGCTGTCACGGCTCACTGCAGACCACACCCTATTACCCGTTAGCTTGTCTCCATCCCCCATGAGATTAAAGACTGTGAGGACAGTGACTTCATCTTCCCTGGCTGTTCCTTTCCTTTTTAATTCACATTTTTCTTACTTTTAAAACTTTTATTAGTGCATATTTGCAGTACATAATAAATACATTCATCGTGGGTATTGGTACGTATATCATCACACGTCTTGATTCTTTGTACTTCTCCTCCCTTCCCTCCCATCTCTCCCCATCCCAGTTCTCTTTCCCATCTCATTATATCTCCTCAGTAGCTCAGTGCCTGACACCAACTAGATGCTCAGTAAATATTTGTTGAGTACACAAAAGACTGTTTTGTTTTATTTTTTGAGGCAAGGGCTTTGGTATGTATTATAGGCTGGCCTTAAACTTGCAGCAGTGCTCAGCCTTGTCCTGTCATCCTTGAGAATGGTACTTTGTAGCCAGGCCTGGTGGCACGTACCTTAATTCCACATACTCAGAAAGCTGTGGCGGGAGGATCACAAGTTCTAGGCCAGCCTGGGCAATTCAGCAAGTCCTTATCTCACAATTTTCAGTAGTTTTAAAAGGTGTAAACATGAGTTGTCTCTCTTGGGGTAACATGTTTGTCATTCTTAAATGTTAAGAGAATTGTAGCCATAGGAAAGGACGAACTGGTGAGATAGAGCTTCCTGGTGGTTTGGCTCCTCTTTATTTCTTCTGCTTTTCACCATGGGCCAGATAAACCATGAATAGATATGTGAGTGTGGAGCAGTGGCACCATTAGGAGTCAGAAGAATGAGCTGGAGTGGGGATTTCCACGTGAAGGAGCAAGACTTCAGTCTGCGGATACAGTCCTGAGAAGCTGCTTTCGAGCTGATTCTTAACTTGGCGTTTTTCTTTTTAAAAATCACTTATTAATGGTGGTAATATGTGCTGGGTAAAAGGAAATTTGAGGGGGCAATCTTGTTAGTAAACTCAAATTGCTTTCCAATGAGGATGTGTTAATTGATTCTTGTCTGGTGCTTTTTTAATCAGTTAATAATATTGATATTGTCAGTTAAAGAAATTTATTTGCTAACTGGTTATTGAAGTTGACTGTTTTTCTAACCTGTGGATTTTTATAGGCCCCTATACATTAATTATGATTTTATAATATTTTCTAAACAGGGGATCCTTGAAATAGAAAGTAAACTTAAGCCCTTTAACAAATTATAAGCACTTACCCTCAGTGAGGTAAGATGGAAATCATTCTATAAGTAAAACTCTTTTCTCAGTTTTCTGTAATGCAAAACAAGGTTGTTTTCCACTTTGTTAGTATTGAAAAAAACTGAAACAATATCTTTGGCAAATATTAGTACTAATATGATTTAGATGAAATACATTCATTTAAATTACTCTGGGGCTTCTCAGACTTTTAAAATACATACTAGTCATCTGGACTTATTAAAATGCAGGCTCTGATCATTTCTGACAGTTCCTAGGTAACATCAAAGCTGCTGGTATGGAGGTTACACTTAGAGGAGCTAAGGTTTATACTATCAGACTTAGAGTGTGTGTGGGTGCGCGTGTGTGTGTTTGTGTTTGCAATACTGGGGATTGAATCTAGGGCCTTCGCACTGAACTACATCCCCAGCCACTCTTCCCCTTTTTGAGACAGGAACTCACTAAATTGCCAGGTCTAGGCTTAAATTCATAATCCACCTTGCTTCAGCCTCACAGAGTGCCGGCATTACAGGTGTGCACCTCCATGCCCTGCCAGACTGTTTCGTTTTTCTTTTTTTTAAACATATGTTAAGGTGGACTTCATTTTGTTATTTGTTTTGAGATGGGGTTTCATTATGATGCTCATCCTGGGCCCAAGTAGTCCTCCTGTCTCACTCAGCCTCCTGAGTAGCTAGGAGTACAGGTGTATGGCACCAGGTCCAACTTTTTTTTTTTTTTTTGTTACTGAGGATCGAACTTGGTACCTTGTGCTTGCAAGGCAGGTGGTGGCACCACTGAGTTAAATCCCCAACCTCCTGAGTCTAGGAGTACAGGTGTATGGCCCCAGGTCCAACTTTTTTTTTTTTTTTTGGTACTGAGGATCGAACTTGGTACCTTGTGCTTGCAAGGCAGGTGGTGGCACCACTGAGTTAAATCCCCAGCCCTCCAACTTTTTTTATTAGATAATTTCTTAATGTACTTATTATAAGGTTAAGTGAGTTTTATTGTAAAATGGTACCTCCAAGAATAACATTTAATCTAAAGTATATATAGTAAATAGTTTTTGAACTCTTAATTTTTAAATCACTCAGAATTATTGTTTGACCTATGAACTAGTCACATAATACTCTACAGTATAACTAGAGGTAGGTAAGATTTTGAACATGATTTCCTACCATTTCTTGGATTTAAAGTATTAGGTTTTAGACAGCTGCTCTGTCTTGATTTCAGGAGAAAGACTTCTATCTTCTCATTAGGGAATGATTATATCTGATCTGCTTTTCATTCATTGCAGTTCTGGAAGCATTGTGGATATATGCAGCTGAGGATATACTTTTCCATATTCACATTTTATTCCTTAAAATCTCTTTCTAAAAGCCGGGCATGGTGGCGCACGCCTGTAATCCCAGCACTCGGGAGGCTGAGGCAGGAGGATCACTGTGAGTTTGAGACCAGCCTGGGCTACATGGTGAGTTCCAGGCCAGTCTCCACTACATAGTGAAACCCTGTCTCCAAAAAAAGAAAAAAAAAAAATCTCTTGCTAATGTAACTTGCTCTGTGAAAAGCAAACTGTATGAGTCCCCTCAAACTCTTGTAACAAAGTGACACAGGCTATCTTAAACAACTGAGGTTTGTTGTCTCACAGTTCTGGAAGCAGGAAATCTGAGATCAAGGAGTCCCCCAGGGTTGCTTCTTTCTGAGGCTGTGAGGAAGAATCTGTTCCAGACCCTCCCTTCCAGCTCCTGGGGGTTAGCTGGCAATATTTGTGTTCCTTGGTGTGTCATCTCTACCTTCATCTTCACACACTGTTCTTCTGTGTGCGCATCTGTGTCCAGCATTATTGTTTTGGATCAGAGGCCCACCCAACACCATATGGCCTCATCTTAACTTATTACCTCTGCACCAACCCTTTTCCAAATACCGTCAACATTTTGAGGTGCTGGGGGTTAGACTTCAGCATACACATTTTGGGAATACACAGTTCAACCATGTCACAATCATGAATTCTTGGCACCTTTGAAATCAGTCACAGAAAAGATCCAGGAGTCACTTCTTTACATTACTGTCAGAATTGCTCCTGTTTTGTCTTAGTCAGGTGATAGCGCTTTTGCTCTTTAAAATCATTAGCTTGGAGAAGCTACTAGATGATACTTGACAGTGTTCGAGGGATTTTCTTGCCCCAGCTTTGCCCTACAGCAGTAAGGTCTCTAATGTCACCCTGTTTGTCTTTAGGAGACGTTGATCCAGCAGCACGTGTCATTTCATTAGGTCCTGTATCTGATGTTGTGGATAGTGGAGTCCTCCAGCAATTGAACGAGAGCAGTGGACACATCTCAGCATGTCGGTCTAGAGAGTTGCGAATCTAAACCTGGGACAGGCTGGGGCCATGGGGCAGAAACACCAGCCTCTGCCAACACCGGAACAAGCCGACGCTTCCAGACAAGGCAGAAAAGGCCTTTTGTAATGGAAATCACGTGAGGGTTAATCTTCTCTTGAGAATGGCAGTCAAGAAATGAGATGGTTCACTTGACTACAGAGCAGCTACACCAAGAACGCCAATGAGATGACTGAGCCAGAGAAGAAATAGATATGATGGTAATGGTATGGGGAAAATGAACTTGAGTTTTAAACTTAATTGAGTTACAGTGTCTCTGAATTGAACATCCCATGTTGGAAGAAGATATATTTGGGGGCTCCAGGACTACAGTAGAAAAGTATAGAGCAAGCAGTAAAAAAATCTTCTAGGAAAAACTTACATGCAGGACAACAAAATGATGAAAGATACCCAAATAGCAGATAATCCACCAGGAAGGCTTTTGTTTAGGAATTTGTTTAAAGAGGAACAAAGGATGAGGGAGGAAAATCTGTTTTATCCATCAGTCAGTGATAAAAAATTGCCTATCTGAGTGAAAGAAAAATGTGAAGATTGTTAGTATGCAGAGAGCTTTAAGTCAGATGGCTTAAAAGTCAGATACCAGCCTAAGAACAGGGATATAGTTGAGCCCATTGTAAGTATCATTGAAAACAAAATGTGCCAGTCAGCATGTCACAAAAGAAACGAAGGACAACAAGAAGTAGATGAGAATATTTTGTTGACCTTCATGGGTTACAGCCTGTGTCTCTAAACAAAATACAGAAACAAGTAGAGCTTTTTTTTTGCTTTTGTTTTTGTTTAGTTTTGTTCCCCACACACACACCCCACTGAATAGAAATGAGGGTTCTTAGTCTGTTTCTGACAATCTGTTAATTTATTAGTATAGTTGTCTTTCGTTTGCTTTCCAGTAGGCATAGTGAATTTAGTTAAAGAGCACTTCTGTATGCTACAACTTGATTACATCTTTTTTTCTATTTTACATTTTTCTTTTACCATGTTTCAGTTTCTGCATGTAGAGTTAAATAAAAAACAAAAGTTGTAACATTTCACATGGAAATGCTGCCCAATCTTCACCAGCTTCAGAAATTTGACCTTTGCCAATGCTGCAATAAAGTGTTGTAATTTGGGTTTGGTGTGATTTCATTTTTGCTTGGGACTTCGGAAAACTATTGAATAGGTTAATCAGCGTCTTTCAGGGTGATCTTTGTACATAATAAAATATTCTCAGTGATCATTTCTTTAGCATTTTACTGTTAGTGTTTTCACTTTCAGGATTCTATATTGTCTTAATCTTATTTGAGTTAGAATAAAATTTGTTCTTAGAATTAACACCAATTAGAATGGAAAATGTTGGCGCAGCATAGTTTAGCCTGAGGCAACATGTAATATTTTACTGAAGCATATTCAAGCAAAGTTAGTAAAAGCTCCCTAAATTAGGCAAGTCAAAAAAGAGACACAGAGGGCCTGGGATTTAGCTCTGGCTTTGCCATCTGCCTCACAAGTGTAAGGTCTGAGTTTGATCCCCAGTACCAAAAAAGAAAAAGCCACAGAATCGCTGCTTTATTTTTCTTTCCCAATGTTAATCCTAAAGCTGATTTACACAATCCATATCCAGTAACAGTAATCATTATGGCTAAAATTCAGCTTTACAGTCACTATAATTTGAAAAGATTTAAAATATTCTTTTAATTTTAAAAAAAGTTTCAAAACTTCCTTTCCTGATGGAAGCCTATTACCCACCCTTTGTCTCTATATTCATCACTAACCTATATACTGTTACTTAACTATTCTCTTGTTAACTTTCTCTTGGAAAATGTTTTACAAGTTTTTAGCATTTTTATATTTTTCTAGATTTAAAATTATTGCAAAGAGCTGGAGATAATTTTAAATTTACCCCTTTTAATATATACAATGAGCAAGGCAGAAGATGTGTAAAAGTCAGGTATGTGGTGGTCTTGATATAAGATCATGAGCAGATGTGACTCGTTTTGGGAACAACAAAGTACCTCAAGTGTAGGATTCTTTGCAGCATTGTAGCTTCATTTTGCTCTTTTACAGGAACAAAGATAGGTTACGAATGACAACAAATTACTCATATGCAAGATAAAATTTATGCCACCCCCAGAATGTTTGCTTACGCTTTTAAAAAAAGGTCTAGGTTAGCCTCCTGAAGTGATTCCCATAACTTTGTCAGTCTTGTAGGTACGTTTTCTCTCTGTTATCTGCCAAAGATAAGTAAATACTCACAGATCTCACTGTCAGACTTACTCCTTGCATCTTGTGATCCCTCTTTAATGTCTGATGAGCTGAGAAGGCCTGTGGGAAGCCTGCGGATCTGTCTCAAGGTAAGTCCTTGCCCCTTTCTAAGTTGTGCAGGCCTTACGTAAGGCCTGACCTCACAGCTAGCCATTACAAACATGACCAATTTAAAACCAGACGGAGGAGAAGCTGTAGGTAGTACTCAGTGACAAGTTATGAAAACTTGGTGGAGAGCAGGCTGAGGGGTTTGGGGGTGGGTGGAGGATGATAAGCAAGATACAAAAACAGAAGAAATACCTCTTAGAGCCAAAATCCAAAAAATCCAGTATATACAATGAAACATAATCCTAGCATATATAGGTAGGTATTGGAAGAAACACTCATTTTGCAGATGAAGAGTCATACTCTTGAGAGGTGCACCTTTCATGACAATAGGATCAGTAATTGAAGTTTTAGCATTTTTTATGTATAGCAGAGATAACTTCACCGTGGGAAGGAAGTAGTCCCAGAGTGGTGAATCCAACAGTACATAAAGGTAGACTGTATTTCCTAACGACTCCAACTACATATGAAATGTTTATAAGGTTTGTCAGGAAAAGCCTAGGATACTGTAAAGGCTGAGATGAAACACATCTGGAGTCCCCCATAATGGTTTAATTTTTATATATTCAAGAGTTAATTTTCAGCCATAGATATCCCAATGTATTATGTACTTGCAAATGAGAGACCCAGCTTAAATGCAAAGGAAATTATAAGGATCCTAAAGTATGAAACCAAGCATAGTAATTATTGTTGGGCTTTAGGCAGAACTAAGTTCTGTTCCTTAGCTTTATTTTCCCTGTAGTAGTCATTTCCACTCACTATAACAGGTATACGGACTGGGTGGCTTAACTTCTGGAAATAGAATGTCCAAGATCAAAGAACCAGTGAGGTCGGTTCCTCCTGAGGCCAGTCCCTATGACTTACAGAGAGAGGCCCTTTTCAGTGAAGCTGCAGAGCCTCATGGCCCCTGGGCAGTGTGCAGCCTGGATCTTCTTTGGCAGTCCAGACCAGCACAACCTTGGGATGCCTCCTGCTGGGTGAGCTCCGAGAGGCCTTGCTGGTTTTCTCAGTGCAAGGGCTGCTGATGGCGGTGGTCAAGGAAGGAGACTCATGGGTAGAGGACACTACCCTGGCCTCAAGCTTCCTGTTGGACGGCACCGAGTCTGCCCAAGCCCTGAGCAGGCAGCATGTGCAGAGATGCAGTTGCTTGTCACTTCTCCGGGGAGAACTTTGTGGGGGCCTCCTGGATGGCCAGCATGGCATCTTCCCTCAGACTCTGGATGTGCTGCGCTCAGATCTGGCTCCTCACACCTCACTCTACCAAATACTGCTTTGGCTTTGCCTGCTCTCTGCTTATCACCTAAGGTAAAAATGTTCAGAGTGACCTTTACACAAAGTAGCCTTCAACTTGCTTTTGTTCTTTATCTGGGATGTCAAACTTTCTATAGTTGGATGATTAAATAGGAAAACCTTATTCTTTTGCTCCCACAAAACTCTAACCATGGAGAGCAGTTCAGTTCTTTTCCACTTGTAGAAAGTAGCATCTGCCCAAATGTCAGCACACACCTGTCTTTTCAGCTGCCCTTTAAGTGCATGATGCATCCTCTGCCTCCAGAGAACAATGCTGTCCCAGAGCCCAGTCCCATTCCCCAAAGGAGGATTGACCTCAAAAACTTGTGCTGAAAAGTTTTAGACCCTTTGTTTTAAAGATTTCTAGCCAAGGGTGATTTGGGCTTTGTTTTGTTTCCTATCACATCCCACAGTCCTGTTTTGTGAACCTTGGTTTTTCTTACTTTGATGACAGCAGCGGGCAGCACACACCATCCTGTTCCCTTCTATCTCCATCTGTTTCTGGACATTTTCCTAAGGTGGGGTTTTCTTTGTGCACAGTATCCTGTCCCCTTAAAAGGAGACTTGTCGTAGCTGAGTTATTTGGCACGAGGATATTAGCATATAAACTTTGTGGGCAGGAATGTAGGAGTCACTGTTTGGCCTATCTGTGACATACCCTGTAAACTTGGTGCCAATGTCTAAGTTTTTGTTTTGTTTTTCTTGCACAGGTGTGGAGGCTGACTTAATGGGCTGTACAACCAAGTCAAGTATTCTGGGAATTGCTGGCCCTGCTTGCCTCAAGTGTCTGTCTTTGGACCAGTGGTCTGATCCAGGAACTATGTGAACTGTTTGAGGGAGGGGCACTTCCTACATTAATTCAGAAATTTCAATGGGAAGTTTCCACATAGCTGTAAGTTTAATTCATTCTAATTAATTTGTTTTTTTTCTTCTCTCATTGAGTTTATTGGTACATTTTAGGTATACAGTACAGTTATTTTTTTTTTTTAACTCCCAACTGTTTTACATCTATGGCTTCCAAACATCCTTCTACTATTTATGACTGGCTCCAGCATTTTATTTATTTATTTTTATATTTTTATTTATTTTTTTGGTACCAGGGATTGAACTCGGTGGCCCCAGCATTTTTGGTGGGGGGGTTGAGACAGAGTCTCACTGTATAGTTGAGACTGACCTGGAACTCACTATGTAGCCCAGGCTGGTCTCAAACTTACAGCGATCCTCCTGCCTCAGCCTCCTGAGTGCTGGGATTACAGGTGTGTGCCACCATGCCCGGCACCCCAGCATTTTACATTAACAGACCAGCACTTTTCTCCAGACTTGTTTTGAACAAAGGTAAAATCAATTTAAAATAAATTTCCTAAAGCACACTATAAATAAAATAACATTCCTGCCATTCTTAATTTAGATGAACTTTTCTTTTAATCATTGAAATTTGAAAGGATGCTCAGTCATTTGTTCATCACACGTTTCTTTCTGGAGAAGTAACTGAAAATTTTTGGGTAATTATGTATTTGTTGCCTTGGAAACAAATATTTGTCCTTATATAGTTTTTTTGGGGGGAACAAATTCTGGGTGTGCATATATATGTGCAAGTACTAAATGTTTTCACTTTCTTTGGTTTCTTTTTTGACCCTGGGAAACTTTGTTTTCAGATAGTGTGGTCCATTTAATGTTGGATGCATGGATTCTAACATTTATGTACTTGGAGACCAATGGGAAGACACAGTTTCATTTGATAACTGTTTATTGATCCCAGTCTATATTCCTGGCACTACTCTGAACCCTAGAGATACCGAAGTGGAGGGAAAGCTTTCTGTTACCAGGGAGCTAACATTCTAGCAGAGACACGGAAGAAGTCTGGACATTGCGATGAAATTAATTGATGTTATCCATAAAGTGCTTAGCACAACATTTGGCATGTAGGAAGGATTGGTTTAAGGGTTGCTACTACTATACCTTTGCATGTGGTGTTTTCTCAACCAGAAAGCCCTCCTTTCCTACCTGGCTCTTATAACTTGCCTTTCAACCATCACCTCCTCTAGGAAACCTGGCTGTCTTGTCCTTCTCCAAGTTTGATTTTGGGGCTCCTTGTATTGAACTTTGTTAAAGATGCCTCTCTGCTTGCGTGCCCATCCCATTGGTGGACACAGGAGCTTAAAAGAAGGCTGGTCATTTGGTTGCCTTTGTGCAAGTGAGATAAGCACAGCCCACATCCAGGAGTGGAAGATTAGGAATAGGGGCCTTCTGGTGAAATGTTGGCAGATACTTTTGTCTTCTGGAGTAAGTATTTTGAGAGAATCTGTTCATTTCCAAAGAGTGGGCACAGCCATGTTCCAAATCATGTACTCCTCCTTTGTTTGTCATAGGAGTTTATTTGACCTCAGGCTGGCCTCTCCCTCCTCTTGTCAAATTGGCCAGTTGAGCTCAGGAATTTGTAAGGTGGGAGCAGGTCCACTGGTATGTTTTCCCCGGTTTCCCGACTGGCTGGCAGCATGGCAACTTAGAGCCTACTAAGGTCAATACTGGCAAGAAATATCTTGTCTGGACCCAGGGACAGAACGGCATGCTAGTGCCATGAACTATTGACTTTATCTACAAGGTGAGCAGAAGGGTTTCATAGATAACTTGCCAAGAACCTATTCTCAGTAGAAGCCCGGAGGTAAGAAGCACCTGAAATTCTTTCTACATTCAAAGGATGGTAGAGGGTCCAGGCGGGCCACAGTTCACCCACTTGTTAGATGTGCACTGAGCCTAGCTGCGACACTATCTACCTTCATGACCTTGGGTGGTTTTTGACCTCTAACCCTCAGTTCTCTCATCTATACAGTAGGTGTAAATTAGGGTTGTATGAGGAATTAACTAGTGGGATAATGGACGTAAGAGTCTTAGCACAGTGGCTGGTAGAGGGTAAGTGCTCCAGCCAGCTTAATTGAGCTGTGCTATTACCACCTCCGTGTCTGTGCCTGTTGCATTGTCCCGTGCACAGTGAGCCATGCAGGCACTGTCCTTGATGATTGCACAAACTGCTCTTGCATGCAGGGCATCAGTATCAAGTTCAGACCTAGCCCCCCAAAATCACACTAATTCCAACAACTGTCTTGCCCATAGAAACGTGTGCCTGAACAGCCGTGGAAATGCCAGTCTTTGGGGGAAGCTGGGCTGAGCCAAGTTCTGGTTCTTGACAGGTAAGAATGACATCTTCCTATAGATAACTAGATGGTTAAATTCAGCATCAAATTTTCTCATTAATTTTTTTTTTAATTTTGTTTGGTTTCCTCTGTTCTTCCTCCCTCAAAATGCCCAGGTCAGAACAGGCTGTTGGGTCAGATCACCTCAGTGATTTTCTGAGAATATACCATTGTTAGGGGTTAGGATTCAGAAAGGAACCCTTTGGAAGAGGTGGGTGTCTGTGAAACCCCATGAGCTAGAGGTTTTTTCTTTCAGCAAACAGAGTAAGCAAGGGAAAGACTTCAGAGTTATCTTAGGACTGAATTCTGGTTTTTACCAGGATTCCTTGAGAAGGGATTTTTAAGAAGTAAAGAGCAAAACAGGAAGCAATTTTAAAATAAACAGAATTGTTTCTTAATTTAATGAGTTTGACCACCCATTTGTTAACCCATTACAAGAGGATGTGGAGGCTTCCAAATCAATGAGCCAGTGTTCACCATGTTATAGGGGGCATTTTATTAAAAACTGAAATTGTGAGGAATGGCTCTCCTCCTTAGTAATTTGTAACCTGATTGGAGCTACATCTGGAAACCAGATGTAGGTATAACTACCCCTTTCCGTCACTCCAGTGTAGTACAAGTGGTGCTGGCTCTGGAGTTCAGTGGCCCTGCCACTTCCTAGTTAAGGTTTTATTTTATTTTATATTTACCTAAGACTCCCCCCCTTCTCTTCTGATAATAAAATTCTGATTGTCCTATGGGATTGTGAAAATGGAATGCAAAGCATTCTTTCAATACTTAGTACATGTCATGTGGAAATTACAGTAAGATGCAAGGCTGAGAAAGACGTGCTTCTGGAAGCATTCTCAAGGGAGCAACACAGAAGCAATAGTGAAGACTATCAGTCAGTGGTAAGCTGTAACAGACACTGTCGCACTCTGCCCAGTCTGCCTTTGCTAAAGGACTTGTTTCGGGAGCTGTAGGGAGTGTGCTTGGCACCTAGCTTTGGCAGCCAGTCCTGGAACAGAGATGGCCTGGGGAGGTTCCATGCACACTGATCAAGGCAAGACAATAAGGTCCTGGCTATCTTTGGCCCAAGTCGGCAACTCTGAAGGGCTTTTTAACCACAGAGCTCCTGGAGTCTGTCATTGGGCCAATGATGACAGCTGAATGGTTGCCTGAGGTTGAGCCTGCATAGGAGGAGTCCTTCCTTTGAAGAAAGGGCTGAGCCAAGACCTTAACTACAGGAGTGCTCCCCTTGGATAGGAGTGCACATTCCAGGTGAAGTGGTCAGAATAGAATGAGCATGGCCCTCAGAGGAGCCTGGAGAAAGAAGTTGGAGAATGGGACAATAGGCAGGGCCCAGGTCAGAGAGGACCTTATGAGCCAGAATGAGAAATTTGGATTTTCTCTAAAATGTAGGATGGATTTGATCTGATTTTTTTAAACTGTAGCTCTTATGTCTTTACCACAAAAAGCAGCTACGTTAAATTAGCTTCCCCCCTTCTGTATTAGAACCTGTACAATATTATCTCAATTATTTATAAAATTTCACTAAATAACACTTAAATTCATCCACACAATGTGATCTGATTTTATTTTTTTTATTTATTGTTTGTTTGTTTGTTTTTTGGTACCCGGGATCGAACTCTGGTCCTTGTGCTTGTGAGGCTGGCACCAGAACCACTGAGCTAAATCCCCAGTCCTGTGATCTGATTTCAAAGGACTGCTCTGCTGGCTAGTGGAAAGCAAGCTGTAGGCTGAAAGTGGAATAAGAAAAACCAGTGAGGGGACGGATGGCAAGGGACTATGGGGCGTTGACAGTGGATAGGAGAGACAGATTCAAATATGTTCTCCAAGTAAGTTGTCGGGCCTTGATGGATGTATGAGGGTGGAGTGAAGGGCCTTGGGGTTCCTGGGTTGAGTGATAAGGGTGGAGGGTAGAGTGGAGTGGATGTGTGGAAAGTTCCCAATGGTGTGGTTGATTGAGAGGGATAGCTCATAGAAGCTTCCCACTTGCGTTTTTGTAGTTTCCATAACCTGGCACCTTGTCTGATGCTGCTATAGGCTGACAGTAAAAATGGCCATTGTGGGGCCAGGGAGGCAGCTCAGTGGTTCTGCTGCCTGCCTCGTAAGTACAAGGACCCGAGTTTGATCCCCGGTACAAAAAAAAAAAATGGCATTGTCAGATGAACCTGGTTTCTGGAGACCTCCCAGGTTTACAGGTGCGCAGGCAGAGTTCTTGCCAGAGAGCTGAGGAAATTGATTACATGTCCTGGAAAAGACAGAGGACACACTGTGGGGGGGTTCTTCTCTGAAACTACTGTTAAATCTGCCACTTTTAGAGCTGAGTCCCTGCCTATCCTCTTGAAACTCTTGAGCCTGGGCCTCAGGCTTGAGGAGCAAAGAGAATGCCCCCTGTAGGGACAGAAACTGCAAGAAAAGGGCTGACTGTAAGCTGATGCTTCTCTGTTCTGCCTGACCTGGATTTTCCTTTCCTTTTAATTTGACTTGTGCTTGTTTGCTGTATACGTGCTTTGCATTGTCCCTGAGAAGCTCAGAAGACCCAGGTGGCTTTTGCTGGCAGCATGTGTGCACCCCCATCTGTATCAGGCGGGACTCCCCTCCACAGCCCGCGCTTGTCCCTCCCACACCTCAACCTCACTCAGCAATCTCAGGCTGCCCAAAGCTCAGGGAGGCAACCTTTTCCATGGATTATGCTTATGGTACCAACAATAAGTCTACTGTTTGACTAACCCTACATCCAGAGATTTCCTGCTTTTTGTTCCCCCATAAAGTTTTATGTTGTACGTTAAGTCCAGGATCCTTTTGGGTTAATTTTTGTATTAAGTGTGAGGTTTAGATGTAGTATTTTGTGCCAGTGGATGTCCAGTTGCGCCAGCGCTATTTGTTAAAAAGCTGTTCTTCCCCCACTGACCTACTTTTTGCACCTCTGTCAAAAGTTGGTCGATCCTGGGCACATCCACCCAGCACTCAGGAGGCTGAGGCAGGAAGATAGTAAGTTTGAGGCCAGCTTGGGCTATATTGTGAGTTCAGGGCTAGCCTGGACTACTTGGAAAGAAGCTCCTGTCTCAAAAAAGAAACACAAAAAACCAAAGTCAATTTAACCATACTTGTGTGAAGCTGTGTCTGGATTCTTTATTCTGTTTCAATGATCCCTGTGTCTGTTCTCCATAAATACCACATTGTCTTGATTATTATCACTATACAGTAAGCCTTAATAATAGAGTGATTAAAAAAATAGAGTGATTGCTCCTGCTTTTTCTTCTTTGTCAAGATTATCTTAACTAATTTATTTCCTTTGTCTTTCCTTTTACATTTTAGAATAAGCTATTTATGTCTAAAATATCTTGCTGGGATTTTAATAGGTATTGCCTTAATGTAATTGTTATTATTTTTGCTGTGCCTAGGGACCAAACTCAGAATATACATGCTAATTAAATTCTCTAGCAATGAGCTGTACTCCTAGCTGTATTTTTTATTTTTTATTTTTTTTGGTACCACGGATCGAACTTGGGACCTTGAGCTTGTGAGGCAGGCAGTGGCACCACTGAGCTAAACCCCTAGTACTGCATTATTATTTTTGATACTATAATGAATGGAATTATTTTATTAATTTCATTTTCAGATAATTCATTGGTGATAGAAATGAAATTGATATTTTATATTGACATATCTTATAAATTTTCTGAGTTATTTAATTAGGCCAAGTATTTTTATAGGTTCCTGAGGATTTTCTTATCATATTGTATCATTTGTAATACAGATGGTTTCACTTGTTGCTTTCCCATCTGGATATCTTCTGTCTCTTTTTCTTACTTGATTGCAGTAGCTAGACTCTCTAGTACAATGAACAATAGATGTGGGAGTGTATATTCTTGCCTTGTTTCTGATCTGAGTAGAAAAACTTTCCCTTTTTTCCCTGCAGTATAAACAGAAAACCACATACCTACCAAGTGCCAGGATCCTGAGAAAGGGGATGTTGGATGAGGGAAATCTGGGAAGACTTTGCTGAGGAGAGTTGGGATGACAGGCCTTCTCAGGGCAGGAAGTTTATGAGTTTGTCACTACAGTACAGTACTGGAACTGGCCACTGAAGAGGGCAGATTCAGGGCTGCTGCCAGCAGAATGGCTTTGCTATGTGTCCTCTGATGGAGTCAGTCTAGTCTCTTTCCCCACTATATCTACAAGAAGGATGGCCACACACAGCCTCCAGGCTCCTGTGCCATCCCTAGGCTGCATCTCATTCCCCATCCCTTGGGCTGGCTCAGGACAGCCAAACTGAGATGCTCTCTATCATTTACAGGAAAAAAGCTGGGACCAAGCTCATGAAACTCTTTCCCCAGGGTGCCCGATGCAGCTGCTACCAGGAACCTGCAAACCTTTTCGTGTTAAAAACCTGACCTTCATTTGTTCCTTCCTCCATTTAACCCATTCACTTGTTTAATGCATCTGAACAGCACAGGTCCATGCAAACCATCTGGCAAGACATGGCATAGCATGAGGTCTATTAACAGGGTCTTTATTCACCAGACATTCACCCTTTATTGTAGAGGAATGAATTTAAAATACACTTCAGGGAACAGTGTGAGCTTTGGGACAAAAGAGATAGAAACCAGGATAAGGTGGGGTAGGGTTTGAGAATCTGCATTTCTGACATGCTCCTAGGTTGGAAGGTCACACTATAGCTAGGCCCTGGCTGGGGATGTAGCTCATCAGCCCAGTCAGTGCCTGCCTGGCAAATGTGAGGTCCTTAGTTCAACACTACCACCACCTCCGCTGCCAATAAAATAAATACATTTAAGTAGCTAGGCCCTAGAGAATATTTCATATGATTTAGCTGGAGAATAATGGTAGAGAAGAGCTGGAAAAGTAGGCAGAGGCCAGGTTCCAGGCTTAGGAGTTTGAACTGTATTTGGCAGGCAGAACACAACCTCTGAAGGTATTTGGGTCATGAAGTGAACCAAGCCTGACTTAGGAAGATTAGCCTGGAAATCACTCAAAGGAAAGACTGGAGCAAGAGCAACTAGAAACACAGTGATTTGTCATTCACCTACATACCTAACCCTCTACCCGTCTTCCAATTACATTTGTTGCATGCATAGTCCAGGGAAAGGATGAAGAAAAGCCAGTCTTCCCCCAGAGGGATCCCAAGCCTGAGCCCATACTATGTACAGGATTGCATAAGAGCATGGACACTTAGCACACCTGGAGAGGGCAAGAGGCTTCCTGTAGGAGGGGACCCTTGGGGAGCTTTGGAGGAAGAGAGTTGTTTGGGTGAGAAGGGCCCAGTTAGAGGGAGCCGCTTGAGCTAAGGGTGGAGGCAGAGAAGGCCAGATGTGGAGCCAAAGAGGTGAACTAGTCAGAGTGTCTGCTCACATACAACAGAACTGGTTCTAGTTACATCAGTGTATCGGTAGCTCATAGTATTGACTCAAAGAATGGAGAACCAGCTTAGGCAGGAGCCTAAGGTCCTGCCCTGTTCCTGTCTCTCTGAGGAATATCTCCAAGAGGGAAGGATATGGCCAGCCGAGATGACAGTGTCCACCATCAGCAGGCAATAATAATAACTAGAATCTGGTACACTGCACAAAGGCCCTGTGTGAGGTGTTTCACACAGATCATCACATGGGCTCCTCTGTATAATGCTAGAAGAGGGGTCTCCACGTTAAGGATGGGGAAACTAAGACTTAAGGAGGACCAGTAGTTTGCCCAAGGTCGCCCAGCTGCCAAGTGCTGGAGGCGCAATTGAAGCTGAGTCTGTTGAACTTGGAAACCCAGGGGAGTGAGGTGGAAGGGGACAGTGCCCAGGACTCCTTGAAGTGGGGGAGGGTCTGCAGCAGGGCCAGGCCTGCAGGAGTTAGAAGACTAGGGAAGATATAGTAGCAGTGTGTCTTCAGGGTTTCTGATAGAGATGTGGTGGCCACTGATTCCACCATAGAGGGAAAGACAAAGATGCTTGTGGGGGAGGGACTGTGAGCCTGAGGCTAATGGAAAAGCAGGGCTGCCAAGAGCAGAGGATTGTTCAGTGAACCCTGGAGACATCAGGCTTCAGACTTCTGGGATGCAGGGGTGAGAGAGAGGTCAGGGTCCCCAAGCCAGAGGGGTCCTGATGTCCTTAGAGGATGGGAATCAGGAATTCATGTCATCGCTGGGAGGTGGGCTGCTTTTATCCCTGATGGGTACTTTGAGCCAGCAGAAAGATTTAGAGATGTAATCCCTTTCTCACATGACAGTTTATACTGCAGGACTGGATTGGTTACCAGAGGAGCAGATTTTTATACAGCAGGGCTTCCTGCCACATATCTATTTCCCTTATGTTTTCTACTGTGAGGTGATGCAGCACAAGACTTTGCTGGCACCATACTTGTGGACTCTCAGCCCCCTCCTCCTCGAACTGTGAACCAAAACAAACTTCTTCACTTATAAGTTACCCAGCTACTGATGAGGCCAAGGCATACTTCTAAGCAAAAGAACAAGACCCTGTCTCAAAAAAAATACAGTGTCTGTCTTTCTCACCCCACCGTCCAGTCTGGGTCAAGGCCTTTGTAAAGGAAGAGATATGAGTAAACTATAAAACTATAAAAGTAGAAACTGGTTGACATGACAAATAAGAGCTCTGGCTAAGAATCTCTGGAGAGGCTGGGATTTCCGGGTATCCCCATAGGAGCTCAAGCCATTTCTATGATTCAAAGGTAGAGATGATCAGCAAACACCTGACTCAACTTTACCTCTGACCAGAGACCAACACACGGGAGAGCTGGCAGCAGGAGGAGAGGGATTAGTCTGCATGGGCTGCTGTAACAACAGACCACAGGCTGTTATTGTCTGAGAGCTATAAGCCCAAGATTAAGGGGCCAGCAGAGCTGGGGGCCCTGGTAAGGACTTTCTCCTCAGATCACAGATGGCTGCCCTCTTGCTATGTCCTCATGTGGTCTTCTGGGCTTAGGTGGAGTCAGAGGGAGGCCTGTGGTGTCTCTTCCTCTTCTTAGGAGGGCAGCAATCCTGTCTGATTAGGTCCCCACCCTTATGATCATATTTAACTTTGATTACCTTCTTTGAGGCCCCATCTTCAGTAAAATCACATTGGGGCTTAAGTCTTAAAAATGAATTTGGGGAAGACACAAATTATTGTATAACAAGGCCCTGTAGTTGAGTGCCTTTATTTTACCAATATAAGAACCAAGGTTCAAAGAGGTTACATGATTTGCTTAAGGTCACAGCTGGCTAGTAGCCCAGCCAGAACTGAAGCAACAGTGGCTTCTGACCATTGTAGTGTAAGTGGTGAGGTGTGCCCTAGGTGTGTCCTTCAGGAGCAAGCCTCTGTTTACATGAGAGATGAGAGCAGAGGGGAGCAGGCCCACCCTGAAACCTGAAGGATTTGGCTGAGAGGACAGGAAGACTTCCTTTTTGAAAAGTTGTGTCATTGGAATGTCTAGACAAAGGCAGTTGTGAGGTTTCTTCTGAAGTTGGCAGAGTTTGACAGTTTGGAAATGGACCTCATGAGTGCTTAAGATTTTTGTAGACCTAGGTTTTTACAGTGGCAGTTAGAAAACTACTGAGCTGCAGCCTGCTGAATGCAGAAGTCTTGCCAGGAGGAAATAGGCATGGGAAAAAAATCTCCCCATGCATATCTTTGGCTCAGGAGCTCAGCCTTGTGGGGGAGGGCAGGGACTGGGCAAGAGCTGTTTGCCCTGGTTGAGTAATGTAAATAAGTTGCCCTTTCTTATTGTATTTGCAGGCTCGAGGGGTGGGGTATAAGGGTGAGGGCAAAGTTTTGGTGGGCAAGGTCAGGACCCAGAGTATGCAGGAGAGGCTAGGGAAGCTGGCAGCACAGGTTGAGGCCTGCCATTGGCAGACAGTCCCTGAGGGCTGGGGTGGGAGGGAGGAGAGCCTAAACCTAGCTCAGGGGCCAGATTCTATTGCAGGAGGCCATTCTCTCTGTCTTGTGCACAGACTTCTCTACAACACATCCCTGACAGGTTGGTACTGATTCAGGCCAAAAAGACTTTCTGTTTGGAGAAAATGATGTTTGTATTAAAAATATTTTTATTAGGGCTGAGGATTTAACTCAGTGGTACCACGCCATCCTTGCAAGTGCAAGGTTCTGAGTTCAATCTCTGGTACCAAAAAAAAAAATTTTTTTTTATCAGCTGGATGCAGTGATGCCTGTATCTCAGCACTCAGGGAGCTGAGGCAGTAGGATTGCAAATTGAAGGCCTGTCTGAACTGCAAAGCAAGTTCAAGGCCAGCCCAAGCTACATAATGAGCCTCTTAAAAAAATGAAGAAGGGCTGGGGATTTAGCTCAGCGGTTCAGTGGGCAAGGAACTGAGTTTGATCCCCAGTACCGAGAAAAAAAAAAAAGTTTATCTTATAAAATTGAAGAAAAGTTTTTAGTAAAAAATGAGTTTGGGCAATCACTTTCAGAGCCATATATGCCATTTTTGGGAGAATGAGCCTCTGAGACCCTTCTGGTTTGTCGATATAGCAGCTGTTGTCCTCTTGATCATGGTCACTCACAGCTAGTATTGCAGAGCATGGTTTTTAAAGAAGTCACATGAAAATATAACAATAAATTAGCTTATTTGTTCTTATTGTGACCTTTGTTGAGTGTTTCTAGCTCAGTGTAACATCAGCCCATTAGAAAAGGAGCGAAACAGGTAAGTCAAAGTGTCATAGGGCAGCCACCTGTTACTGTGACCTCCTCTACCCCATGCCTGCCCTGTACAGTTAAAAGATATCCCCTCCTCAGGTAAAGACACCAAAGAACTTCTTATAAAACACAAATGAGTTCTCTGGAACCTTCTTTTAGGTAGAAAGAAATCATACTCCCCGGGACTCCACACTTCACCAGCTGGCTGTGGTGGTGCATGCCTGTAATCCCAGCATTGTGAGTGCCAGGCCAGTCTGGACTACATAGTGCATTGAAGGCCAGCCTGAACTGCGTAGTAAAATCTGTCTCAATAAAAAAGAAGAAAGAAAGCTTTGCTCTACCCAGTGAGGCCCCATGGAAGCACAGTACAGGAGACCTAGAGGACCCTGGCTGTGCCTGCTTTTCAGTGCAGATGAACTGAGTGGAAGTGAGGAGAGATCATGTCATATCTGATGACCATGGACCCAAGTGTGATGCAGTGTTTTTTGTTTTTGTTTGTTTTTTGTTATTGAGTGTTTGCAATACTGGGGGTTAAACCCAGGGCCCGTGCACTGAACTACATACATCCCATTCCTTCTTAAAAAGTTTTACTTTGGAACAAGTTCTCGTTAAGCCCGTCACCCTCCCAGAGTGATGGTATCACGTGCATGTGCCATGGAAGCTGGCTAGTTCAGTCTTGATTTCAAATACTCGCTGCCACGCTTACCGGGAGCATCTCTTGGGTAGCCACTGTTGCTTGCGGACATGTGCCAATGGGTGACCTTCATTCCATGGAGAAATGAGACCAATTGAGAACCAAGGGGCTTTGCAGAAGGCAGCCAGCCCCTTTTTGTCCTGACAGGGCAGAAGCTGTTTTTGTTTACCTTGTGAACTTGGGGTGCTCTAGGAGTGTGTGATCCTTCCAAGTTCCTGGGTCTTCACCTCTCACCTCAGGTGCCTGACTTAGCCCCTTGTGGCTCAAAGGTGGAGAAGCTGATCTCTTCTAGATAACTCTCATGTAGCCTTTTACTGACATCCTGTCCCAATGGGGACTGGAGCTTGGGTGATGCACTGACTTAGCCATTTGACCTTGGACATGTGTATCCACGCAGCGTCAATAACATACCATTGGCTTTAGCCTGTTGCATGGCCCCGGGCATTCTCATCCCACCTGGCAGCATCCTGGGTCTAGGATGGGGGGAGGGGTCACAGTGGTGCCAGGCAGTTGATTTGTGCCCTGTCCCTACCAGTTGCTGTCTCTGTGACCTTGGACAAGAGATCATACCTTCTAACCTTTGGCCAGCATATCCTTCAGTGGAGGTAATAATGGACCTACTTCATAAGTTTGTCATGAGAACAGACTAAGGTGACCCTCATAAAACCCTTCACTCCGTTCCTGGTGTATACACATTCAGTGCCTGTGTTCCTATCATTGTCAGTCTTGTGCCCTGTCACCAGCACCTCTCCTGCATTGCCCATACTTGGGTGTAATCATGGATAAGTCAGAGGTCTTTGGTTTTCCTTGATAATGAAAACAGTAAGCCTACATGAACAGGCCATTTCATTGCTAAAGGACTGGGAGACCTTGTCAAATTGAGTCGTGGGGACTTGGCTCTGGTCCATCTTACCTTAGGGGGAGTATCATTTTCCCCAGATGATAAGCGTAGCCTGAATTAATGAATTGCATGCCTACTGCCTTAGCACACAGACCACATGGCACTGATGAGACATTGCCAGTTCTCAGCGGGCCCACAGACATCCTAAGCTGAATTGTTCTTGAGGTCTCGGCACGGGCTGATCTCATCTCAGAAAAACCCTGGTCAGGAGCCCTCTGGGTCCTCCAACATACCCACAGTGAGCGTATAAACAACAGTGAGGGAGTAGCGCCACAGTGGCCCGTAAGTTCTGCTAACAGGAGAGACCCTTGAGCATCACCTCCTCTGGGCCCTGGGGATGGAGTGGGTGTGAAGACTCCAAATTCACAAGGCCAAGAACTGGCTGCCATTTTTGGCCTGACCTGTGAGTCATCTTGGGTGAGCCTTGACACTCAGCTAAGAGCCTGCTCCAAGGGTAGAGCGAGGCAGAGCTGAGGGCCGACACTGAATAAGGAGCCAGAGGTGCCTGGAGGCTGGCAGAGGAGAAAAAAGATCATCTAGAGGAAGCTGCTCAGGCTGATAATCGCAGTGGCATGAACTCCTGGCCAGGTCCCAGCAGGGTCTCCATCTCCCTGCGGCCTTCACCCTGTGCCAGAGAATGCAATCCTCTCCTGGCCAGGAACAAGAATGGAATGTTCTGGGGCCGCAGGTGTGTGCTCAGTGATGTCAGAGGGTCAGGGCTGGCTGGGGGCCAGATTCACAGAAGTGAAGGTTGAGTTTGTCAACCTCACCTCTCCCCTTCATTTCCTCCAATGCTCTTTCTCTTTTTTGAGAGAGTCTCTTTTGTGTTGCCCAGGCTGACCTGACTCACCATCCTCCTGCCTCTGCCTACTGAGTAGCTGGGATTACATCTGCTCCTTCTGCTGTTTCTACTCATATGGGCCTCTTTTTCTTTTCTTAAATTTTAAAACTTTCCTGAGGAAGAGGGGCACATTTAGACTGTACAATAAACGACCAGCAGTGCTTTAGTGCCCAGTTCCTCTCTCCTTCTACCAACCCTGACATGGCCTTCATCTTGGGCTTCTGAAACTGGGAGCACAAATCTCAGGGGTTACATGGTGATGTGCCAGGGAGTAAACAAAGCCATAGGATAACAGTGCACCTTTCTAGAACAAGAGTTTTATTAGATGCTGAGAAAGCATTATTTGTTAACTAGTCATGTTGTTGAGAAGAAAGAAGTTGCATGCATCTTAAAGTTTTCTCTCTACATGCAGCAGTTAAATCTGTTCTCTCAAGGCTAAGAGGAGCATAGTTCCCACAGTCACTGCACATGACCATTGTAGAAGCATCCTCGAATCATGTGACAACCACAGAGGTCTTTTTTTCATACTACTGGGAATTGAACCCAGGGCCTCTCACAGGCCAAGTACGTATTCTATCAATGAGCTACCACCCTATCCCCTAGGTAATTTATAATCTTTTTTTTTTTTTTTGGTACCAGGGATCCAACTTGGGTCCTTGCGCTTGCAAGGCAGGCCACCGAACCACTGAGCTAAATCCCCGGCCCGGTAATTTATAATCTTAGCTGACAGATGATGGGTTGTTAGTGATTATTGGTATATAAGACGTGTTTTTCCAGGATTAGGATTTCTGTCATCATTGATCCATGTTCCACATTCTGAGGCCAGCACAGGGCAAAGGGCATTCACAGGCATGTTCTGCATCTCTGAACATTTGTTTATATAAGGCTTCAGAGTTTTAAGAAGTGCCACAATAGGATTGAAGCAGGCATAGAAGCCTGAGAAATCCCGGGGAAGAACTATTAGGGAGTGCATGCTACAAGGAAAATTAAACCTTACAAAGTAGACTGAGAATGTTAAAGAAAAAGAAGGAATGCTTGGAAATTGTTGAGAGAGACATCAGGTGGGTCAAGCACAAGGGCTGCTGGGAAGTTGAAGCTGTCATCGGTGCTGTCAGGACCCATGTTGTGACCTGGACGCAGCACTGACCCTGGCTCCAGTCTTCATCTGCACCTCCGTTTGCTCCAAACATGCCACTCACATTTGAAAGGAGGAAGGTCTGTGATGTCTGACCATCTCAGAGTCAAAGCCATGATGACAGGCTTTAGACAGTCTGCCTTACATTTGCTCTCAGATGACTCTGCATGACTTAACAATATCAAATACTGTAGTAGGTGTTTATTAGAAGAATGAGATGAATTGCATTTCTGGTGAGATACATGAATAAACAAAAGATGTGCGTGTTTTGTGAAGGATTCTGCCTCTGTTGTTGAGCATGGGGTCTTCATTCCTGGAAGTGGAACAATGACTTAATCAGGTCCATAGGGTAACTGTCCCATCATTCTTTGGACTTCCCCTTCTTCCTCCTCAAGCCTCTGGTGTCCCAGTGTGCCACCCAGAGGTATTCCATGCAGTGGCCCTCAAATACAGGACGATGTCCTTGTGATGCCAGAAGTGCTTCCTAGATCCCTGGCTGCCAGGAGCCTTTGATTTTGGCACATCGCCTGCTGCCCTTCCTCTGTCCGTTGGCTGCCTCATGCTCTATCGGTCATGTTGGGTCACAGCTGCCAGAACACAGCAGAGGCCTGGGAGACACAAACGGACAAGATCCTCCTCCGACACACACTCTTCTGAATGGAGCACCAGTGTGGCCCTCTGGGGTGCAGAGTGGCCCAGAACTTGTCACCCTGCTGGAGACAACAAAGGAAAGACAACACCCAGGAAAGCAGAGAAAACAAGGAAGTAAACAGGAAGCAAAAACAAGACATGTCTAGACTGGATTCTTAGTGCACTTCTCTGTGCAAAGCATTTTCACCCATCATGCCCAGCCCTGTGGGGGTAGAACAGCCTCCTACTTCATATCCGTGGGGCTCAGTAAGATTGTGATTTACTACATGCCATTCATTCCTCACCAATCCTATTATATGGGCACAATTATTTCCATTTTATAGATGAGAAACCAAGACAAGAAGACACCCAGTAACCTACTGGTAGTCATAAGCTACTAAGCACTAAAGGCAGGTCTGGAATCTAGAAATGCTGACACCAGAACCCATGTATTTACCATCCCTTCCTGCCTCTCCAGGCTCCAGAGCAGTCAGCCATGGTTCTCCATGCTGAGCTCAGCTAAAGCTGCCAAATGCCCAATGTCCAGGCCAAATGGCCCTTCAACGGAGATGTTCTAAACTGGCAAGGTTGAAAAAGAACCCAGGGATGTAACTGGCAGTGTGTGTAGCCTGGCCTCCCAGCTTGGCTTCTAAGCATGGTATCCAGTTGCACTTGGAATGTCAGTGATGAGTGAGGAAGTTTCTACTTTTCTCTGCCTCCCGCCAGCATGCTGGCTCGGGCTCTGCCTGCAGCCTAGGCTATCTGCCTCCTTGTCAGTGGGAAGTGTTCCCCTGAAAAGTCTCCTTGGCCAAGGGAGGCTTGATTCTCCTGGGAACCTGCTGCCTCCCTTGCAAACTGTCTCCCTTCCTGGCCAGACTGAGAAGGTGAGGTCTCAGTGTGCAGAGGGAAGTGTCCAGTAGCTTTGCACCCTGATAGCAGAGAGGATGCGGGGAGCCGAGCCTTCAGCAGAAAACATGTACACCAGAGAGTAGACATTGTTAATGGTAGAGGAAATAACTGCGAGGCCTGTGAGATGGACACTGTCTATTCTGGCTCAGGCCCAGAACACGCTTCTGAGCCAGGAAAATTGGCTCTAGCTTAGACCAAAATATGCTAGGACTACAAAAAGAAATTCTTGTTAATTCTAAGTGGCTACAGTCTACTACTGCTGTATCAGAATGTGCTAGTTGGTGCCCCAGGATGCATTCGCTCCCTTTTACATAGTACTAGACTTGTTAAGTTCTTAGCCTCACCTCAGCCAGCTGCAGACATACGATGAATTCTGGTTAATGGTGTGTGAATAAAAGCCAGTTGTGTGTGGTCCAGGTCATATCTTTAAAAGAAAGTCGTGTCCCCTTACCTTTTCCCCATTCCCCTTTCCTCTTGGCCAGAAAGTAAACATGGAGCAGCTACGTTGGGCCACAAGATTAAAGCATATTTTGAGGATGGCAGAGCAAATAGTTCAGGGGTCCTGGATCCCTGGTGGTTGTAGAGCTCCCATACCGGCTCTGTGTCTGTCAGGACAAATTTTATTTATTGCCCTTTGCCGTGCACGGTCTCCTAATTAATTTGGCTCGATCCGTCCAAAGAATGTCCATCAGCCTTAAATAAGTACAAAAGGGAAAGTTTATTGAAGGATATGCGCATACAGAAAACAAAAATAAGAATGGAGAGGACAGAGAAAGAGAGTCCTCTAACAGCAAGAGGGACTCTATCCAGGAAATTACCCTTAGGCTCTCTGGCAACAACACCGGAATGTTGGAGGAATTAGGTTCATCACTCGCAACACAGCACTGGTCTCATCAGCAATCCCTTTGGCTACAGGTCTCAATCCCGGGCGTAAGACAGCAGCAGCAGCCTGGGCTAGGTGGGCTGTTTATATAGCTCTCTAGACATAGGTAGTAAAACTACCTGTACTTTTGGCGCGAAAAAGGTGAATGTGCTTGCAGTCACGTCCCAACCGGGCCCTGGCCAGGGGTCCGGGAGGGGCGGAATGCATCACATTCCTTATCTTGATGTTAAGAACATCTGGTCTTTTTAACAAAGTCCTTCCTGCTTTTTTCCAGGGAACTGGCCAGGTATCCAGGGAAAGAAGAGGTGAACTAGTGATTATGCGCCTTGGAGAGCCGAAAGCCTTAACCCAAGCCTTTCCAACTTAAAGTTTTAACTTTCCTTACAGTGTCCCATTTGGACTTTTATATGACAGGTGTGGATTTCTGTTTTAAGCTGATATAATTTGGTTTCTGTTGCTGTGGGCAAGATGATATCCCACAACTGCCTTTCAAAGGTCAGGTGAGCTCTCCAAATACCTTCCCTTAGAGTGTGATGGCTTGGCAATACCCAGTGTGTTTGAAATGACATACTATAGGGGCTCTGCAGTGCCAGACCTCATCATCCCAGGATCACAGGGAGTAAATTTTGGGGTAAATTTGTAGGAAAACAGCCATTCTGGGAAGCCTCCTTCCCTGCAAGTCTGTGCCCATTCCCAGGCAGGACTTTTTGATCACTTCTAGAAAAATGAGACCAGTGCTGATTCTGCCTTATTCAAACTGAAGTTCTGTTGGTTAAAAAAAAAAAAAAAAAAAAAAAAAAGGAAAAAAAAAAAAACCACAGGTATGGAGAAAAGATCATCCTGTGTTTCAGACATGGTGGTATCAAGGAGAGGAGAGGCTCTGGACTAATTTCTGTATATGCAGAAAGAATAGCTGCCCTCCAGAAGGCTCTGTCCTGTGATCTGTCACCACAGGAGATGGGGAAAACTCTTCTTATTCAAGTCTGTTGCAGATTATATTTTCCAAAGATGATTTGTAGTTTGCCTTAGAGGTATAAAACAAGTGAACAAACAGACCGGGCACCTCATGTAAGGACTTCCCAGCTGGTGTTCCTTTTGTCTCCTGAGTGACAGCTAGGCACAGCCCTAGAAGCAGCCTGCCCATGCTCAGTATCACAGACAGCCAGGAGACCTTAGCAACATTCCTTATTTTCAGTGATGTGCTTGGCATTCTGGCATACAGGGTCATCTGGGTTGTGCCTCAGTGAGGACAGGTTGGCCTCTTGGGGCCTGACCTCTCCAGGCACGGAAGGCATGTCGACAGTCTTCAGGGGCAAGAACAAGGTCCAAGAAGGCCAGCTACTCCCAGACACTCACCTGTACCTCTGCTGCTTTCCACAAAACTGATGCCCTTGCCTTCTGTTTCCTCAGTTTACCACCTTTAAGCAAGAGATTCCTTTCCCTAAAATAAATATCTTTGTCTCTTCTCCTTTCAGAAGTGGTATCTGTATCTCTCCTAGAGAGATTTTTCCTGATGAATTCCTTCTCCAGTACTCTTTAGCTACAATGAAATACCAAGAATGGCATCAATCCAAGGATGAATAAAGGTTGCTAGGCGGATGTCCTGGTAGACATACTTTTTGTATAAGTTTGTGGAGGCCTCATCACACACTTTGTTTTTGGCAGTCTTTTGTGATTGTTACTATTAGGCAATTATGTAAAAACCCTTCTTTTATAGCCTCCTGGCTTTATTTACTTTTTGCTATTTTTTTATTTTAGAGTTGACACAACTGACTCCATTTTGAATTTAATAACTGACATTTCTTTCACCGCTAACAGCAGGATCTAGCACAGAAACATTGGATTTAATCATCACATTTCTTTAGTCTCCTTCAATCTAGGAGAATTCTCTGGTCTTTAGTTGACTTGTAAAATCTTAATACTTAAGCCTCGCAGACTCAGTCATTTACAGAATGCCCCCTCAGTTTGAGTTTTCTGATGTTTCATCGCTTGGGTGCAAGTTTTGGCCCTTTTGGAAGAACATCAAGGAACTGATGCTGCGTTCTTATGGCCTGCTCTCATCTGGTGTGTGATTTCCATCCATTCCGTTCCTGGTGTTCGTGTTCCTGCAATCACTCGATTAAGATAGCATCTGCCAGCCTTCTCCACATGAAGTTTTTTTCCTTTATAATTATTAAGTATTTTGCAGGGAGTAGTTTGAAACTAGGTAAATATCCCATTACTCACCAAATAAATAATTACAGTTAAATATAATTATGAATATAACTATGACTATAATTAATATATATTTGGCCTCATGTGGTTTTCTATTTTATTTAATGTGTTGTAATGGGTTGTTATAATCTAATTCTTTTTGTTTGGGTTTTTTTTGGTACCGGGGATTGAACTCAGGTCCTTGCGCTTGCAAGGCAGGCCACCGAACCGCTGAGCTAAATCCCCAGCCCTTAATGGGTTACAATCTATCATCATCATATTGTTTAATTAATAATACTTTAGTTATTTTTAGCAATAATTGGGGACTGAACCTGGGGCCTTCATATTCCCAGCCCTTTTTTAGATTTTTTTAAAATTTTGAGACAAGGTATAGCAAAATGGCTAAGTTTCCCAGGCTAGGCTTGAACTTTCGAGCCTCCTGCCTCAGTCTCCCTGAGTGCTGTAATTACAGGCCTCTGCCGGGTGCCCACTATGCTCAGCTTTGAGACAAGGTCTGGTTATATAGCTCTAGGCTCACCTCACACTTGCCAGTCTCCCGCCTCAGCTTCCTGCCTTCGCTGCCTTAGCTGGAAGATAGGCATGTGCTACCCTGTCTGACCTATCTTATTTATTGTATGCTCAAATTATGCCAGCGGCTTTGTTCAATGGGAGCCCCTTCAAGATGGCTTCTCTGTCCCTTTGACATGCCTCCTTTATTCAATTTGAGTATTTCCTGACTTTCTTTTCTTGTTTATTTGTTTTGTTTTTTTGAGACAGGTCTCATTATCCATTTCAGGCTGACCTTGAACTCACAGTGATCCTCCTGCCTAAGCCTCCGAAGTGTTGGGATTACAGGTGTGTACTCACACACAGAGCTGACTTTCAAGCACAAAAATATGTTCTAGGCTCACCTCAGAGTTTCCCCGCCTGAAGTCCGGAGTCTTTTTAGTGGCGAATGAATGGAACCAAAGTCAGTGTCTGGGTACTGTGTGTGCTCCGTAGATCCTGGTGTGTCACTGCCCTCTGCCTCCCAGTAGACGGAGGTAGGTGACTCACACCTGTACACTTGTGCATGCAGATATTCACGTTCACATCTGTCTTTCTATATCCACCTGTGAAGACTGAAAACTGCCAGTTCACATAGCCTCTCTAATTCTAACCCTGCACAGAAGGGTTCATTCTGGGTTCCTCCTGTCCATGCTTGTAACCCCTTCCAGAGAGAGCTGTCTTTAATGCAGGGAGTAATCAAAATATACACCAAATGTTAAAAAAAAAAAAAAATTTTTTTTTTTTTTTTTTGAGATGGGGTCTCACATTAATTCAAGCTGGACTCAAATTTGTGGTGATCTTCCTGCCTCATCCTCTCATGTACTGTGATCACACCACCACACCCAGCTAGCTTTTTTTTTTTTGGTACCGGGGATTGAACTCAGGCCCTTGTGCTTGCGAGGCAGGCAGCAGAACCACTGAGCTGAATCCCCGGCCCCGTGATTTTTTAAAAATCCTGGAATTTTTGATCACTTATTTGGTCGTTCTTACATGATTCTTCCTGACTTTCCCTCCACAAAGATGCAGTCTTTGCCTGAGCCCAAGCTCTGAGACCCTGTGCCAGGCTACCTCCCCCACAGCAGGTTCCACACTCTTCACTCTGAGTCACTGCCTGGGCTTGGCCCTGCCTTCCTCACTTTAGGCCCTGGCCCCACCTCCTCACCCCACCCCATGGGCAGATGCCCGCCTCGTCTGGCCCAGTCTCCTCCTGGCCTGTGGACCACTCTCTTTGGGAGGGGATGGAGACTGAGGAAAGGCCTCCTGTGAGGGCTTCCAAAGGCACAGAATGTTCTTGTCAGTGATGCTACTGGCTTTTGAAACTCAGAAACCCAAGATGCAGCTTTTATAAATATAGCAACACCTCACTGAGATCACACCCTCAGGACCCAGGCTTGCTGACTAGGGTCATCTACGACCTTACCTATGCCTTCTAGAGTCCCAAAGCCACTGACAGCACCCAAGAGAAGAATACTTGTTTCCTCCTGTGACTCTACGCTGGCCTCAAGCCAGTTGCTGGGCCTGGGATGGGTTAAAATTTAATGTTCCCCCAGCTTTAGGGCTGGCCAGGAAATTTCCTATACCTCTCGCTGGCTATTCATGCTTCCTGAAAGCAGGCGTGTGCCAGCATCTTCCGGCCTGAGTCACCCCCAGGACAGTTGACAGCCTGCCCCTCCAGCCTGTCCAGGGCACCACAGCCCAGCAACAGCCTCGGCAGGGAGTGACACAGCCTGAGATATTTTTGGATTTCCTTCAGACCCCCCATATAGTTTTGCTTTCTGGGGTATCGTTTCTCTTTCCCAGAGGGGAGAGAGAGAAGAAACAGGCTCAGGAAGCCTGGCATGGATAATAGAGTGTCAACAACAGATAGCCCCAGAGGCCACCTGGGTCAGGGTCCGTTTATCAGGAGACTAAAGAAACTCAAACTTCTGGGTTCCTCACTTTCATGGGGCATGTCCAAAGTCTGGGAATTTGGTAGCCACAATTTTATAGTCTTGTCTTGAATCAAGGCCTCCCAAATTGACAAGCTGAAGACTCCTTGACTTGGGTCTGTCCCTGGACCTGACGACATCTAACAGAATTCTTGGGCTCAGTGTGTCCCAGAATGGTGGGAGAAGACTGAGGACAAGATGTCCTGAATGGGGGCAGTGGCTCGGTGCTGTGGTAGACAGTGAATATCTCTGGGTTCAAATCTCAGCTCTGACCCTGCCTGGCTGTGGGATTCTAGAGGTGGCCTAACTTCTCTGTGGTCCAGCTTCCTCTGGTTGTACCGACCTCACAGGGTTGATGTGAGGATTCAATAAATTCACAGATAAATATAGGTACTCAGAGTGAGTCCTCAAAGTGACGCGTAGATATATTCTCCCCCATTTATCTGTCTGTAAAGTACTGGCATCCTGGAAAGCTCTTGGTCATCTCATTCTGTGATGGCCCAGTGCTGCCTCCTGGCCCTATCCTCCAGGAAAGGGGCCAGCTGTGCCCTGCCCCCATGGAGGAGAAAAGGAAGCTGGGAGGGTGGAGAGGAATTCATGTTTTAGTGTTCAGGAGGGCTGCCATCTGGGACAGAGTGATGTGAACTGGCTACGGACTGGTAACAGAGGAGATTTTCACCTGGGAGGCTTCGGGCTGGAGTCCAAGGCATTCCAGTCTCCTAGAAGAGAAGGCGAGGTGGGGAATTTTGACCCCTCCTGCCTGTTGGTCCTGCCTTTCTCTTTCCTGTGTCAGAAAGCTGGATGTCAAACACCTGTATTTCATACGCTTTTCCCCCTTCTTTTCTAGCTAGCTTTGTGAAACCAAGAGTAAGTAACAGACACTGCCAGTTCGCCAGGGAATACAGGGTCTTCTTGTCCTAGAGAAGGACTGTCTGCCAGCCCAGCTACTCCCTGCACAGTTGCTCTCCCCTGGTACCCCTTCCTTCCCAGAGCCACACCTGCTTGTTCAGCTTCCCCACAGGTGCTGTCACTTTTCCTTCCTCCTCCACCATCTGTACCATTCCCTGCTGGCCTCTCTGCTCACCAGCCAGCCTTTCCAAACCCACTGCCTTTTCAATGAGGTCCTGGACCCAGAATGCCATAGATCTTCAGCTGTTGTAGGGAAGCTATTTAATTTTCATCCCAAATGGGGTACTTCTAGAAAGAAAGGGACAGTGGACAATGGCATAAACCAGGACTATCTTGGTCAAGATGGGCTATGAGGTTGAGCTAAGTAGATCCTGACAGCAGCTCATTTCATACCCCATTCACCAGCCAGGGCTTCCCATTGGCTCTGCACTGACCTTCCAGTTCTCACCAGAGTAACAAAATACGGCATAGCCTTCATTCGGGCTGGGTAGACACCCATCTTCCCTCACCTGCCCAGAGATGGTTGGAGGCTGCTTGTCCTGGCTGTCCAGACTGGCTATACATTTTCAGGAATTATCAAGCCAGTTGTTAAATACAGCCTTCACTTTCAAATGATGTGAAATGAACTTATTAAATACTTTTAAGACAAAGGTAGTAAATACTCTAAACTCATCACTTCGTAATTATGTCACTATTTTCTGTGATCTTGACATGATTTACATCTGTTGTGTCTGTACAGCAGAAATACCACCAATGGTTTACTACTACATATCTCTTCCCAGCTCTGTGTTCAAAGACATCAGTTGGTAAGTGGAAATTGGCCCTGGTGGGAGTGTTTACAGCATTGTATTTTGTCTAACACTTGTAAATCAAGGCTTGGCTTATTGTTTCATTGAGTTTAGAAAGTGATATAAAAATGGCCATGTTGCAGATTAAATTTAAAAGTGGGTTGTGAGTCAGTATATACCTGTAATCCCAGCACTCTGGATAGCTGAGGCAGGAGGATTATGAGTTCAAGCCCAGCCTGGGCAACTTAACAATTTAGTGAGAACTTGTCTTAAAAATAAAAAAATAAAGGGCCCGGGGTGGGGCAGGCGTTTAGCTCAGTGGCACTGCTGCCTGCCTCGCAAGTGCAAGGTCCTGAGTTCGATCTCCAATACTAGAAAGAAAGAAAGGAAGGGCTGGGGATTTAACTCATTGTGAAGAACCTAAGTTCAAACTCTAGTGTAGTACTGTTAAAAAAAAAAAAGTATATTGTGCCTGTAGCCTTTACAGTGTGAATGACACTGAAAGTTTGTAGTATTTGAAAAATATTACCTGATTCACCAAAGAAGTTGCTTGTGTCAAAAACAAATGACTGAAATCAAAGAGGTTTTGGCTTCATTGTATCAAGGTGATAAGTGGTCTACCAGTTGATCAATAAATATTTAATAGGAAAAAGCCAGTTAAGTCACAAATCCATTTGTCAAATCATGTTTGAATATAGGAGTTGACTAACCAGGTGTGGTGGTGTATATCTGTAATCCCAGCACTCTGTGAGGCAGGAGGCTCACGAGTTTGAGGCTAGCTTGGGCAACTTTTTGAGATAGGACCTTGCTGGGTAGTGCAGGCTGGCCTTGAACTCACTATGTAGCCCAAGCTGGCCTTGAACTTTTGAAGTGATTCTTCTGCCTCGGCCTCCTGAGTACTGGGATTACAAGTATGCGCCACCATACCCAGCTCTCAAAATTTTTAAAAAAAAGTTTGGGGGTGGGAGATTAACTCAGGGTGATGGCTCTAGATTCAATTCCCAGTACTGGAAAAAAAAAGTTTTAATAAAAATCAGTGAACAATTTTTGTAAAAATCGGGTAATTCAATTGGCTCTATGGAATTTACAGTGTAGAATATTGCATATTTACCATTACTTGAAAACTGTATGTTCCTTGCCTTTTATGTCAATAGAATGTAAGAAACACATGTATGTTTGTGTGTGTACATATGTGTATATATCTCCCACGAGACATACCCAATCCCTCTTCCATCACTGGAAGACACTGGAGGCCCTGTGTCTTAGCCTGTTATTTGCTGCTGTTAACAAAATGCCACTGACTAGGAAATTTATAATCAGTAGAAGTTTATTTGACTCACAGTTCTGGAAACTACGAAGTCCAACATCAAGGGACTACATCTGATGAGGGACTTCTTCCTGTGTCATAACATGGTGGATGGTGTCACATGGCAGGAGAATGCGGAAAGAGGGAAAGAGAGGGCCCAGTCTTGTTTTGATAACAGGCCACTGTCAGGATACTGACATTAATCTGTTCATGAGGGTGAAGCCCTGTGACCTCAACAGCTCTCATTCGGCCCCACCCCCCAACACTGTCTCATTAGGGATGAAGTTGCTGACACGTGAACTTTGGGGGACTCACTCAAATGGTAGCCGCATGAGGGACAAGGGATACCTGACCTGTAAAGTGTCTGTACGTAAATAAACGTTTACACTGCAAGCCACTGAGATCGCAGGGATTAGTTGTTACCACAGAGTGGCCTGATCTCTCCTGCCCAGTCCAGTGAGGCACCGAGATGGGAGGTGGTTGGTTTGGTACAGCTGCCTGAGGTCAGTGGCAGGGCCAGGCTCGGCTCATCTTCATTTTCAGGGCACACAACTTCCCTCAGGTGTTTCTCTCTTGGACCCTCTTTTCAGAGGTGCAGTGTACAGTGTGAATACGCGGCAAGTGATGTTTAAGGCCCACCTCAAGATGATACCCTGCCAGGACTCTGTCACGGTGACGCCTGGCGGGGGGCACACCCACCAGATAGCCTCAGTCCTGAGGACCAGCCGGTGTGCTGTGTCTGGGACTCAGTCTCTCATTAAGTGTTACTAGCTTGACCCACAAGCAGCCCTCCTGGCCCCATCCTTGCCACTTCCCTCTGCTCCTGCCTGGACCAGATGCTTTGAAAATGATACTCTCAGAGCAAAGGCCTCTGGTCCCAAAGGCCAAGCCACACGAGCAGGGATCCCTGTTCTCAGCGGAAGAAGCCTTAGCTCAGTTCCACAAACAGTAGGTGCGGATTGTGAGGCAGGCATGAGGCTGTGCGGTAGTGTGACATATGTAGGACGTGTAGTGGGTACACTGTGTGTAGTAGAGGAGCTTAGGGGTAGTTTTATACACTAGGTATAGTGTAAGCCTGGCACAGTGGCGCACACCTGTAATCCCAGCACTCTGGGGGCTGAGGCAGGAGCAGCAGTTTGGGCCTAGCCTGGGCAGCTCAGCAAGACCCTGTCTCAAAAATTTTTTTAAAAGGTGGGGGAGACTGGGGCTGTAGCTCAGTATGAAGTCTTGGGTTCAACACCCCAGTAGTGGGGGCAGGGAAAAGATAGTTGAGGTAAGGTATAGTGATGGGTATAGTTTTTTTTTTTTCCTTGTTTCTTCCTCTCCTGAAAGCTTGGCCATCTTCCCTTTCTTTGATTGCATCCTGGGATGTCGAAACATCAGTTGAAGCCACAGAGCCCTGAGTGAGGTGACTTGTGGGATGAGTTGGCGCATTCCTCACTCCTGATTACCTGGCCATGACACCGGCCTTCCACTTCCTCGGTCCCACCCACTCTTCACACAGTCTTGGTTAGGAATTCCAACTGTGACTTCTGCTTAACCTCCCTGCAGCATCATTGTTTTTTTGTCTTCACCACTAGAATATAAACTCAAGAGTAGGGTTTTGCTTTGCTTTGGCTTTATTTCCTATGTCCCCGGTATGTAAAATGGCACCCAAGTATTTGCCAGTTGACTGCTAGACTGCAAGAAAGCCCATACCTCTTCCTCTGGGGCTCCTGCCTACCTCAGTACAGTACTTTATCCGTGACTAGGGAGACTGGCAGCCCTCATGCATGTACCTCTTCCTCCCTGCTTCACTTCCTAACTTGCTCTGCAATCCCACAGGGCTGTGTCCTCATCCTGGAGCATATTCTACTTGTCTCTAAGTCCATGAGCTCCTGCTTGTTCCTCAGGTCTCACTGACCCCACCCCCATTTCTCCCTGTTCTGTACCTTTTCAGACTCAGCTCGTCTGCCTATCTGTCTTGTCTCCTGGGCTGCCAGGTTGGAGAGGATGGGACCTGAATGTCCTGCTTACCACTGTGTTCTCAGCTGCCAGGAAAGCACATAAGAGGTGCTCCAATGCTGGTTGAATCCATGAAGGCCAGAGCACAGCTAACATGGAACCTCTCGATCCACCCAAGGAAGACCCAGAAGTCACCCACTGGAGATGCAGGAAGTGTGCCTGGCCTCTGCCTATTGAGGGTCCCCACTGATTATCTCTCTGACAGCACTGCACTCAGGATCAGGAAAGTGGTCCCTGTCAGCTGTTTCTCTCCTCAACCCCCAAGTCGGACCATCTTGAGTAACAGAGAGTAAACGATCAGAATAACAGGGTTTTCACAGCACTATTCAATTTGAGAGCTATTTATCAAACATCTACTATGTTGGCAGACGTCAGGAGGTCCTGCAGATGAAGGTGAGTGTAATGGGGTCCCTACCTCAAGGCTGTTACAGTCCAGCACCTTGTCTGCACCTGAAGATGCTTTTCCACCTTGCAACTTGGAAGAGGAGTCTGTCTTCTGTCTGCTGGTCCCATGTATCAGAGTCACACCAGGGCTTGTTAACACCCAGATCCTGGGTCCCACCTCCAGAGTTTCTGACCCATTGAATCTGAGGGAGTCTGGTAATTTCCATCTCTAACAAACTCCCTGATGATGTTTATTCTGCCCATCAGGAGCTTGTGCTGGGAGACTCACTGCCTACACTACTGGTCTGGCAGTTTTCATGTAATAGCTCTGCTGTCCCCTAACCTTTCCTGTTTCTCCCCTGGCTAAGTGCACACACCCAGGGGCACCATGAATCCAGGCCTCCCTATTGAACACTGCCTTCTATCAGAGATGTCAGATGGCCTGTGAGAAGTATCCAGCACCACCAGAGTTCTGGAAAAGCTGGTCCAGCTGGAGGAAGCTGTGGAGAATCGAGGGAACTGTTCCTGGGAGGTAAGGTCTGCCTTTTGCTTCTGGAAACAAAACAGGCTTGGGGCAGTTTGGGCCGAGAAGGTACAACATGGAGGCAGGAAAAGAACAAGTACCCTGTACTAACAGGGACGATGGCCCCTTGCTCTATGGTGGGTGAATTGGGACTATCTTGAAGGCTCTGGCTGAAGAGGTCCTGCCTCCCATGAGTCAGTCCTAGCCTGCCTCTTTCACCCAGCAAGGGCTGTGAATGGAAACAGGTCTAAGGTGCAGTGCCTGCCAGCCAGGCATCTCAGACAGGCACCTCCTCCTTCCCCTCCTTGAGAGCCCAGGGACTCTGGACAATCCCCCACTGTTCAGGCTGGGCTGGCCTAGGAGGGAGGTGTGGGGAGAGGCCACCTCCGGGAGGGGCTGTGTCCTCCCTGGGCAAGGAAAGGAGATGTTGGAAGGATGAGCTCCTACAGACAGCTTCCTCCCATGTGTCTCTGAGCAGGAAGCCCACCCTTGCCAGCCCCTGAGAAGGAAAATAAACTCTGGACACATATTTTTAGAAAGTGGACAAATCCTGTTCCTCAGTACTCAGTGGCCTTGAACTCTAAAACTGGCTTATGTCTCTACGCAGAAGGCCAGTACCCACGTCTGCTTGTACAAAGGGGACCTCCGTGGGCTGCCGGAGCTCTCCGTCTGGCTGAGCTGGCCCTCTCCCTGCTGTGCCCAGAGCTATGTGGGAACATTGGTGACAGTGGTGATGTAGGTGAAAACAGGGCACATGCTAGGCCCCAAGACGTGTGATCCCATTTAGACTTTAAATGATGCTGTGAGGTAAACACATTCACCCTGCTTTTTCAGATGAAAAGACTTGAGAGTTCCATAGTAAATAGTTACAGGAATGGAGGATTCAAACTCAGATGGGAGCTGGGTGTGGTAGGGCACATGAGTAATCCCAGTATTCGGGAGGCTGAGACAGGAGGATCTCCATGAGTTCAAGGACAGCCTGAACTTCACAGTGAGACCCTGTCTCAACTGCCCCCCGCCAAAAAAAACCTGAAAACAACCAAATTCAGGTGGAGATGATGACAAAGCCTGTTCTACACAAACTGTCAGATCTCAGAATCAGAAGGGTCACACTGGCCACAGGACAATTTCTCTTCTAGAGATCAGCCTGGCCCGTTTTTGTCACCTCCACGGGGGTGGGGAGCTCTTCCCATTCCAGTTAGACTAAATCAAACCCAGCTGTGCTTTACTACTGAGCTAGCTACTCTCCTGGCCCTTTATTTTATTTTTTATTTTTGAGACAGGATCTTACTAAATTGCCCAGGATAGCCTCCAACTTGTGATCGTCTTGCCTCAGCCTCCAGAGAAGCTGGGATAACATACTTAAGCCACTGCATCTGGCACAATGGTAACCCTTTGTGCCTTTCAGATCCTTTCCATTCTTTTATTCCCAGGTTCAATGTGTCTAGTCATTTTTTAAAATCCAATTCTCTGCTCCTCATAAATTGTGGCAGGCTTTCATGGGGAATCTAAAATATTATGAAACACCTAAAATAAAATATAGTATAGTTTTGAAATCCTGTGGATCTGATATTTATTTATTTATTTATTTTTGTTTTTTTGAGACAGGGTCTCACTATGTAGTTGAGACTGACCTGGAACTCACTATGTAGCCCAGGCTGGTCTCGAACTCACAGTGATCCTCCTGCCTCAGCCTCCCGAGTGCTGGGATTACAGGTGTGTGCCACCACACCCGGTTTGGATCTGATTTTTAGAAAGAGCAAATAGTCACTTGGAATCTTAATTGTATGAGGTGGGTGGTTGAGCTGAGAAAATAATTTAGTTTAGAAGAAAGAACCGAAGTTGGGTGTAGTGGCACAAGTGTGTGCCAACACCCGGTTTGGATCTGATTTTTAGAAAGAGCAAATAGTCACTTGGAATCTTAATTGTATGAGGTGGGTGGTTGAGCTGAGAAAATAATTTAGTTTAGAAGAAAGAACCGAAGTTGGGTGTAGTGGCACATGATGTAAACCCATCACGTGGAAGATAAGGCAGGGGATTGCAAATTTGGAGCCCATCTTGGGCTACAGAGGGTAACTTTGTTTTAAAAAAAAGAAACCAACAACAACAATGAGGAAAAAAAAAAGGGTTTTTTTCTTTCTTTACCCCCAAGTCTGGCCTAAACTGGTATAAAGGTAGTTATTTCTAGAAGAAATTTACAGGAAATAATTTAGAAGATAGAATTATTAGATGAAGCATAGACCCTCCCAGGACAAGAAGACACTATTCTTTGGGAGCAGCCAACCCTAGCAGAATGAAGTAGAAAATGTCAGCAGCACCACTCACAGGAATGGGCAGAATTGTAATAATTTACAACGAGATGGGAGACTGACTACCAGGTCGCGCTGCATTGCTGTGAGGATGGGGATGGGCTTGGAAACTCACCGTGGTGAAATACTACACCTGTCCCTTCCCTCCACGCAGCTTCCTCCTGGCCAGGCGGCCCTGTGTGGAGTCCCAGGCTGAGGCGGCCTGCCAACGAGTGGACTGGGCAAGCCCTAAGAAGCAGCTAGCTGCGGTGTGTGGTGTGCATAGAAGCCCTGATGTGGGGGTGGTGGACTGGCAGTTCCAGCTTCCACACAGAACCAAGTCCTGAGAGGAGGGAGGGAAACAGTGAGCCGAAGGACCTGCCTTGAACCGAATGCCTCCAGCAGAAGTCAAAGGCTCCAGACTCCCAGGCCCTGGCCCCAGCTACTGGCCTGCTCAGGCCTGGCACACTCAGGCCTCCCTCTCTCAAAGTGGCCACCGCACCCTGCTCTCTGCAAGGCTGGCTTCACCAGGTCTGGCTTCCGGATGGCACCATCTTCTTTCTTCCTTCTTGCCCCTATAGATAAATCCCTGGTCCCTAGTAGTAGAAAAAGAACTACAAATCAGGGATGAGCCCTGGAAAGAACAGGAAATGAGACGGTGGGAGGCTAGAAAAGCTCTGTAGAAGAGAAACAAAATGGCAAAGCATGCTTCTCTGGACACCAGTTAGAGTCCTACACACTTGAGAGATAAGGCTGGAAGGCAGCAACTGTGGTACGGGTTGGGCAGTATCCGTGAAGGTGCAGAAGCAGTCTGCAGCCCAGGCAGCTAGAACAGGGCCAGTGGCGGCCCACACGTGACGCTGCTGGAGAGAGGCCTGTCAATAAGCAGCCCTGGTAGGTAGTCACAGTTAGAGATACTATTTGGCGCCACTCACGGTGTGCCGTATAAAAAAGGTCACAAGGGCTTGCTGGAAGAATGGGCATTGTCAAATTCAGAAAAAGGGTTTCAAAGCCTGTAATCCCAGCACACTCAGGCCAAAAAGTTTGAGCCCAACCTGGGTGATTTAGCAACTTAGTCTCAAAATAAAAAATTTGTCTCAAAGTAAAAAATGATGAAGGCTGGGGCATAGCTCAGGATGAAAGACCCTCTCCAGAGAGGCCAGTTGAAAGCTAAAGAGATCCTTGTAACTTGCTGTCGGCAGTAACCTGGAAACAGTGTTCATTGTATGAGGACTTAAGTCATTTCACAAAGGCCAGAGAGACCTGAGCCATCTCTGATAACAAAACACAGGCCTCTTACTCTGTCATGACCCTCAAAAGTAGTATACTCACGTAACAACAATGGGACGGCCACACAGAATCAGAAGTCCCAAGGACTGAAATCAGACCAGTCACCTGAAGAGAGTAGATGCGTGTGTAGAGTATGCGCAGAGGCACGTGCACACGCGCACACACACAGACACACAGGCCCGCCTGGCACGTGGCTTCCTTGTTCATTCTGCCCCACCCTTGGAAGGTATTTCCAGAATTCAGGTTACTAGCCTTGGCAGCTTTGGTTCATACACAAATACTCTGAGGTTAAAGTTTACGAAGTGTGACCTGTTTGTCGGTGACTAAGTTCTGTTAGCTTCAGCTCTAAATGTTAGTTTTTACTTCCAGGTAGGGTGGGACAGTCACAGCCATTGCCTTGACTGCAGGAAATGGAGGGACTGTAACCCAAGCCGAGAAGTGGCTGGCCCGAGCTGAGTTCCAGCACCCAGAAAAGAGTCCTGAGGCCCTTCACAAATGCTCCCTCAACCTCAAATGGCAAGTTCGGACAGGAGGCAACTGGCTTCAAGAATCTGAAGGCTGCTGGGGATTTAGCTCAGTGGCACCGTGCCTGCCTCACAAGGAATAGGTCCTGAGTTCGATCACCAGTACCTAAACAAAAAGAATCTTAAGGTGGCCTTGGGGTTCAAGAAAACTTTCATTAAACTCAACCAAGGAGGTAGGTGAGGATTTCTCCTAGCCTGCCTTGTTCTGCATGTTAGGAACCAAAGTGGAAGGTCCCAGGGCAGATGTACCCAGGGGACTGGGAAGAAATTCAGGCACTGGCCAGCACCACTGGAGGGGCTCCAGGGCTCTGCTCCCCTGGCCCGGAGAACACAGATCGGGCAGGCCAGGCCACTGGGCTTCTCAGGCCTTTGCTGGAAAGTACCATCCCCCAGCTTTCAGCTACTTTAGAGGACGAGAATCCAGCCCAAAGGAAATCTTTCAGCTTTTGGGGTGTCATGGCTCCCCACCCCTTCCTGGGACAATAACCAGATGGGACAGTGGAAACTGCTATGAATAGAGTGATTAGCATTTCTGAAGTCTTATGAATTTGGAATGTGCAGGGCAGTTTTGCTGTACTTTTGTGAAAAATGGAATCTTCTGGAAGGATTTCTGCTTTCACTGCTGGAAAGTGTGGGGTGGCCTTAGGCTTCCCCTGTTGAGACCAGGTCCCACCCATGGCTTTCATGCCTCTGAAAGCTGGTGATTCTGGAGGGCAGGTGGAGAAGACCTAGGGGTAGGTGGAAGGCCATTGGGTGAACAAGAGTTCCGGCCATGTCTCTATTTCAAATTCAATTACAAAGAGTTCCAATTTTCCCAGATGTGGCAGCTTACAGTTCTTTCCTCTTTTCTCAGATATTTGAAAGCTGGGCTTGTCCAACTAGTAGATTAGAAAAGGATATGGGCACTTGTTCCCCATACTTTAAAGCAGGGATAAAAGCCTTGTTGTGAAGACACAAAACCTGTTTGGTAACTTGTCATTTCAGCGAGAACATCAACCTCTCTTAGGTGAACATTCCCCTGAACTCCTCCCCTTCCTCCTTCATCCATCAGCAGGGAGGATGGCATGAGGACAAGAAGGAATGCAGAAAAACAAGGTTTCTGCCCATCCAGAGAACACCATAACTGGACAATAAGTTTAAGAACCTCGGGGAGCAGTTGAGGGACAAAAAGTTTATTGATCTTACTATGTGACAGAATAGAATACACCCAAAGAGAAACAATGTTCCCATTATGCATATGATCATGGGAAAACAGCACAACAGGTACAAATTTCTTGATAAAACTGTTGTCATATTTATCTTTTCATTAATGAACTGATTTTTTTTTTTTTTTTTTTTTTTTTTTTTTTTTAG
>NW_022900922.1:5814577-5820545 GCF_012274545.1 Fukomys damarensis | reverse complement strand
TTTTTTGTAGTGCTAGAGATTTAACCCAGGGCTTTCACTGTAAACTACCACCTTAGCTCTATATTTTTTGAGATAGGCTCTAAGTAGCCCAGGTTGGGCTCAAACTTGCAAGTCTTCCTGCCTCGGCCTTTTGAACGTTGGGATTACAGGTGCACACCACCACGCCTGGCTAAGAACTGAATGAAAAAAAGAATTTATATATATAATCACCACTGAATTCTCTGTAAGGTCAGATCTCCGCAGTCAGAGCTGTAGGGGTTAAAAAGAACTACTGATTTCCTCCCTGCCTGGCAGATGAATCCAGGGCCTCATGCATGATGGTTTAGAACTCTTTAGTCTGATTTTTTTTTTTTTAAACAAAAAGGTCAGTGCTAAGGGCTCCACAAGTACTTCATGAAAGCTAGTTCTGAGTGGGGGACCCTACTGTGGGAGCCACTCAACAGTCTGAGCAAAGAACCCTACAGAATTAAAGTCAGCTTGTCCAGCCCAAGAGGGGGAAGGAGCAGGAACGCAGCTCGGGCACTGAGCTGGCCACTGCCTCCGAGTGGCTCTGCCTCAGGGCAAGATGTAGAGCAGAGGGCGCCAACACTGGACGGCAGTGCCCTCACAGTCCTGCTCAAATCTCTTTCCTGTGCCTTCTCAAGCAGCATTCTAAGAATGTGCGTTTCAGGAGGGGGAAACAAAAGAAAGGCCAAAATTTCTGCCAAGCTTGTGAAGACAAGTATGCGCACTGGGGACCAAACGTCAAAGAGGCTGATGAAGGGGAGAAAAGTGCAGCAAAGGCTCTCATCTCGGTACTTGCAAAATAGTGCTGTTTGCTCTTAAGACTCCAGTCTGGACATTTGTACACTTTCTTAAAAGCAAAGGAGGACTGGGGATTTAGCTCAGTGGTTCTGCCGCCTGCCTCACAGCTAGCGCAAGGTCCCGAGTTCAATCCCCGGTACCAAAAAATGAAAATAAAATAAAGCAAAGGAGAATTTTTTCTGATTTTTAAATATTAAGAGTTTTATAAACATAAATGATTTACAAGTATCACTTGAAAAGAAACTGGCATTTTGGATTCATCTTTGCTTTTCTTTACAGTTTTTTTTGAAATACAGTCCTTCAAATTACCTTGAACCAGATGGCCTTTACAAATTTAACACCACATAGCTGTGGCAAGGAAAGTAATGCCTCTTGGCAAACTAGATTTTTTGTTAACATGTTCTGTACACATACAGGTCAGGTCACTGGCAGCTATCCTTTGAAGCTCTAAGAAAACATAGGGCTTCAATCACAAAGACTGTACGCATAAGAAATGACTTGCGTAACAGTCAGTATAATTATGAATAAATAGAAATTATAAATAGAAGGAAAAAACCATTTAAAAGAAAATAACTCAGGATACTGTGAATAATGTCAAAAATCAAAGTTGCTTATATGTAAGATAAAACTAAATTTATTTTTCAAAAATGTCATTAAAAACAAATATACTAATATACAGTCAAGTTCACCTATTCACAATAAAATCATAAGATAAAAAACAATCCTCATAAAGTGATATTTAAAATGTTAGCTCTACCAAGACCCTCAATTAAACACTGTGTATGGCATCTCACCTTGTACAAAAACTCATGAATCCTGTGGTTCTAAGGGGAAAAAAAACCATAATCATTTGTCTTATGTAACTTATAAGGCAAGTGGAATACTACAAGAAAAAACACCCTTCACAGTACATTTTAAAGGGTTGAATTTCAGTAATAGTCGGCAGGAAAGAAATAGGCTCTGTTAGAGCACTGGCAGGGACACAGAAACAGAAGGGTGTGACTGCCCAGCACAGCCCCACCTCATCTATTTTTAGAGATTTAAGACTTCAGACTTAGTTTTGATAATAATGCCTGTGACCACAGCTCAGCATGTCTGGGAGACAAACCAGCTCTTTTCATGCTGAGTAACCTAGTTCGCTGTTTTCCCTTTTTTAAATTAATTCTGAGATGTTGCTCATGAAACATAAGCAATGAGGCATCTTTTGAGAATCTTTTGTTTTTTAGTTACCTTGGAATATACAAAACGTAAGAGAGGTGATAAACTAAAAAAAGATCAGTTTTTAAAAATGTTTTTCACCGAAAAAGGAAAAATGTAGCTTATTTAGAATCAGAGAATATTACTTTAATTGGGAACAGAATATACTATTGAGGAAAAACCATGTTTGCACGTGTACATGTGGCCTTAAAAGACTTCTCTTTTAGGAAGTAATTTCTTGTGTCGTCCCTCCCTCATGATACCTTAGAGAGCACAGGAAGGGCTCAAATCCTGTAGTTATTTAATGGGGGTTTCAGGAGTTTTTATGTATGTAATAACATGCACACCACACAATACCTATGTACATGTTAACACATATTATGTACATATATATATATATATATATATATATATATACACACACACACAACAGACTCAAATACATGGTCTAGGAAAATAGGTTGTGCAGTCCGAGACTTGCTTTATCAAAATTACCAGTTTTTTCCAATTCAACCTTTTTATTCTACTTTCATAACTCAAAATTATAGCAAATGATATTCTAAAGATTTCATTTTAATTTATCAAATAAAATATTGGGCAAACCAAATTATATCAAGAAACAAAAATGAACCCAGGGGCAAAGTACCATCTTTCAGCCTTCAAAAACAAAAAACCAAAAAAGTATCATGCACTATAAAAACTTAACAGGCATTTCTTTTTTATGTTCATAGAAAAGGGGGTAAATCCTGAGTAGGAGAGATCTAAAATGGTTTTCATGTATATACTTGGGATGGAAGTCTAGAGCAAAGACTCAAGAATGACAAATAAGGTTTCCTCCCTCTTCCTGACTCTAAAAACATATGGCATTAACAAATCATAGAAGCCAACAGGTGTTAAAGATTATTCTTTGTTTTAGACCTCTGAAAAAAGATGACAAGACATGGCTTAAGTTTCTCTTTCACTCGGCTGTGGGATTCCTGATGCCAGCCACTGGGCTCCTTCCTGCACTGGGCACAGTATTTGTGATGAAGGCTTGTGCATTTTACACCAACCAGCTCCTGGAGTTGCAGTAGGAGATAACCTTTTATCAACAATAATGCTTCATTTCTTTTTAGGGAGGGGAAACCAGGTATATTTCAGCCACTGTGCCAGCCAGCATGCCTCCCACAGTTTCCCAAGACAGTCCTCATCACGAGTTTTCCTTCAGCAGCCCGAGCTTGCGGAGGGCCTCCCGCCGGGCTTCCTCTGTGGAGCCTCGGCCAGAGAACTGCACAGTGATGCCCTGGGGTCTGAAGCCCACTGCTCTGGGGAGGGAGCCCCGCCGTCTCCTGGTGTCCTGGCTACAGTCTGGCTGCTGGGGCTCATAGGCGCTCCTGCTGGCATTCTGGCGGGCCAGTCTGCTGGCATGAGTAGGGTCTGGGCGGAAGGTGATAGTCTTTCCAGTGGACACAAAGGGGCTGGGCTCACTCCTTAGGGCCTCGTGGATGCTCTGGAAGCCATTGGCCAGTGTGGGGGGCTGTTCTGTCTGCACGCCTCTGGACTGCTGACCACTGGACTGCCCTGCTGCTCGGGGGCCTGTGGCTTCCGTGGCCAGACCTGGGGTGTCCTGGGCATGTGCTGTCTCATCTGGAGAGACATTCCTCTGCTCTGGATGGTCACTCTTCTGTGAACGGTCTTCTGTGTCTCCTGGGTTAAGGAAGGAGACACCATTGATGTTGGCCAGGACTTGGGCTTTCCGTTCCTGCACATTGACGGCTGCCTTTGAGATGGTCTTACTGAATTCCTTTCCTGAGCTGTTGGTCATGCTGATGTTGCTGGGGAAGCGATGAATCTTGGGTGGTGGCTGTGCCGTGTGTCTCTGCCACAGGAAGTGGTCCACATTCTGAGGGGCTAGAGAAGCCAGTGTCCTCCATTCTCCAGGCCTGCCTTCTTTGGAGGGAGATGTGGGAGAAAGGGCTTCATTTCCTGCCAACTTCTCTGAAATTTTCTGAGCAATCACAAGAGGAGTGGGGACAGAGCGTGGGAGCTTTGGGTGCTCTGCTGGAGGAGGAGGAGGGAGCAGCTCCTTCCTGGGATGGGCTGGGGTATCAGATGCCTCTGGAACTGTGGAACCTGACTGTGGGGACTTCTCAGCATTCTGCTTCCTGCCTTCAAGGACAGGCTCCTCTTCTTTTCCAATAGGTCCAGCCCCTAAAGAGAGGGAGAGATCGCCTAAGTTTCCATCTTATATAAAATCAAATGTGTTACATTCCTGTTCGTGGAATTTAAGGGTTCCAAGAGACATACTACCAACTGTAAGCAAACTGTAAGGCCCATCCCTGCTCCCTGGACGAGTGAGGAAAGGCGGTCTGTTACTCTCAGGATCACACCCTGAGAACAAAGAGGTCCGTGACTGAAAACTATGAGTCAGAATAAAAATGGCCAGCATGTGGGATGCAGCCCTTCAAGGTGTGCTTCTGAGACTCCGTCGTCTTAAGGCGTGACAGGAGGCAAACAGTTACTTCCTTACCGGGGACCGTACGGGAGACACTGATAAAGGACAGTTGTGCGGCACACACCAACACTCCCAGCAGCTGTTCTGAGGAAGGACAGGGTGCATCCTGACAACCCACGTGGCATACACCATCATGCCGTGGAGCCTCCACTGTCCTCACCCACGCAGCACAGGTTCCTGACACTTCTCTGTACCCACCTCCTGCTGCCAAGATGTAAGTACACCATGTCTTTTTACCTTTGTATCTTGCAATTCTCATGCAATACCCACCACAGAGTAGGTTGCTTTGAAAATGGCATAAGAGAGAACTGGCAGGCACCGTGAAAAAGTGTTTTTCCTTGGCACATTTTTTTTTGAAAAGTGTTCTCCTTGGCACAATTTTTTGAAAAATGTTCTCCTTGGCACAATTATATGATCTGATATTTTAAAGGAGAGCTGGTTCAAACTACTTTTAAGAAAGATATTTCAAAGTAAAAGTGAAATAAAAAGCCAAATTCATACTGCCTCTTCTCTGACTACAAACCAAACTCTATAGTATATGGAACCTATAACTACTGGATGTGAAATTCTGAAAAATACATAGTATTGCTTTAAACACACATACTTCTGGAGGTTTATGACAAAAGACAGTATTTTGCAGTTACCAGGGCAGAAGTATTTCCCTCGAGGCAGGCATGGTGGTATACACCCATAAACCTATCACTCTGGGAGGCTAAGGCAGGAGAACTGCATGTGTGAGCCTAGCTTGGGTAACTTAGCAAGTTGATGAGACCACCCTCTCAAAATAAAAAATGAAAAAAGGAATGTAGTTCAGTGCAAAGGTCCTGGGTTCATTCCCTAGTACAGTGGCACCTTGGTTCATGAACTTATTTCCATGATTCTGGTTACAAAGCAAATCAGTTGCAAACCACATTTAATTCAATGGTTAGTTCAATGTTGACCTTAGGGGGAAATTTCATTTGGCTTATGACCAATTCAGTCTGCAATAAGAATTATTAAAAGAATCAAGTTTGTGAACCAATACTGCTGTATTGAAAAAAAAAAAAAAGTGTTATTTTTCCTTATCCTTTCTTTCCTATGCTCTTGCCCACTTTTTTTTTTTTTTTTTAAATATCCTTTCAGGAAAAAAACTGGAATTTCTCTGTCCACTTTCCCAGCATTTCTTCCACAGGATTCAGTGCACAGAAGCTTACCTATCCTTTGATGCCACTAAAAGCCAAGCAAAATGTACAAAGTAGATGCTGACCTGAATTTGTGTTCTGTCTTGTGAACCAGCTGACTTTTAGTTCAAGTGCCCCCATGCTGGAAAATAATATGACAGGACTGTGGTATAATATTGCACTGAAATAAAAAATGCCTTGTATGTTTTCTCTGAAGAACATAATTGTTACCTGGAAGTCATTTCTAGTTTTCTTCACACACACACACACACACACACACACACACACACACACACACACACACCTAATTCTT
>NW_022900922.1:5796742-5814172 GCF_012274545.1 Fukomys damarensis | reverse complement strand
CCCCCCTCCGTAATTCTTTTTTTTTTTTTGGTACCGGGGCACACACCTAATTCTTTATCCTAGTCCTTACAAATCCCCTTGCCAGACAATCAAATGACCAAGAGAGTTGTTTTCTCTGTGGAAGCCCAGGAGCTGCTCAACTGGCAAACACAGGAGGACACAGCAGAAAGGGCCTCTGAGTCTTGGACACACCAGCAAAGCAGGACAGAGGTTCGGGACCTGTGCTTCACCCCACACCTGCTATCTGAGACGCATCTGGAAGGCACTCCGCTTCCCCAACTGCAGGTCCAGGCTGCACTAAATCGATGACATCTTCTGGCTCAGAGTGACTGGATGGGCTCTCTTCCAGAGACTGGGGAGACTGGCAATGAATGCCACTGTCACACAGGACTGGCTCCTCCAAGTCATCTTCCAGGGAATCCAGAGTCTCTTCAAAGAACAGGATGACGTCTTTTTCCTCATGTGTGAGGTACTTGAGGCTTTCATCGTCCTGTAAGATAGGTTTGGGGTTGGGAACGGAGATAAACAGTGCTGTCTCTGAAGAGAAAACAACTTAACAAAGTAGGGGTAATATCTGGCCCAGAGCAGAAAAGTCACTGCACTCTGGCCATTCCCTGCCATGTGCATTACCCCACTGACGTGTATTATCTGCATGTATTATGGTCCTCACTATTTCACCTGCACGGACAAAAATACTGTCAAAAAAGTGTAAAAGACCCAGGATCTTAGACCCTACTGTGGGGTCTAGCTTGTTCCTATGAGTCAACACGATAGAGCAACACTCCTTCAGCAGCTCCTTGGGAAAGCTATTTTCAACTCACTGCTGTCAGACGTACTTCTTTTTCTCTATTAACAAGGGAGACTTCTGAAGAAACCCTACTAAGATAGTAAAAGGATTTAATTTTTAAATAGATATAAATCACAAAGACAAAAGTAACAGGAAAAGAGATGATAAAGACAAAATAAGGGAAGCTGACAGAGCAGAAGGACAGGTAGTGAAGAAGACCCAAGAAAGGTGAATTTTCAGTCAGTAGCCGAGACAGCCAATGACCCACCTGTTGTGCACCTGTGTGCCCTTGGAGCTCAGGCACTGGTGTGCTGAGCCCTTCTCAGGTGAGGTGAGGCTGAGAGGAGAAGAGCTGGTTGAAAGTCTCTTTCAGAAAGTGAGATGCTCATTCTTAGAAAAGGTGAAAGAAAAACTCAAATGTGGGCTATGAAGCAAAGCTGATCATGTCAGAAACCACACTGAAAATGGGAAGAGGAAATGAAGCCAAACTGACGCCAGCTAGCAGAGGACAGTCTTCTTTAGAGAATCTGAATGGCCCAAGAGCCCAGTGGCTGATCCCAGAAACCCCCTAACATCACTCTACAGGTAGGTACCAGTCAAGTCCAGGGCAGAATTCATCAGTTTCTTAATATCCTACTTTTCCATGCAAGATGTATCTAAATAATAAAGAAGATATTTTAAAAAGGAACTTACAGGAAACAAATGGCCAGTAATGAAAATTTTAAAAAGGTTATCATCCTCATTGTCCTCACAGAGATGAGGAGATACTGAATCCATAAACATGATGCTATTTAAAAAAAAAGTTGAAGGGGCTGGGGATTTAGCTCAGTAGTTCCAACGCCTGCCTCGGAAGTCCGATCCCCAGTGTCAAAATAAAAAAGTTGAAGAAAGGCTCTTTGAAAGACATGTAACAGCAGCACAATGAAAAGTTTAGAGATAATCTTGAGGAAAAAAAAAATTAGGATATGTCTGGGAGGGACAACATCTGAATAATGAAGTTCTAGAAAGAGTTGAAGAAATTATCAAAATAATTTCATAAACACCACTAAAAAGCAATATGTTTCCCAATTTTCTGAAAAAAGGCCCACCTAATGAATAAGAAAGCATATCTACCAAAGTACATATTGAGAAATTGCAATGTACTGAAAACCAAGAAAAGATCCTGAAAGTTTCCCAAATTAATAAGTCAGGTCCCACACAAGAGACAGTTAAAATACGGTCACTGTGGTCATGTAAGAGAGTGTCACTGTTAGGCTAGATGTCAATATTGAGGGTGGTCATGAGGTAGCACAAAGTATACATGTGTGAGAGAGCAAGAGCGAGAACCAAAAAGGAACAAAACAAAGTTAAATATGCATTCTAGAAAAATCAGAGTGGCTAAAATGTAGAAAATATAGGCTGTAGAAGACAATGTAGAGAACAGTTAAAGAGATCAGAGTAGTGGCGATGAGAGAGAAGATGGACTTGAGAGACATTTAGAAGCAGAATTAATTCCTTAGGTAAAATTCCATTTTTTACTTATTTCTGTGGGTTTTGTTTTTGTTTTTGTTTTTTTACCAGGGATCGAACTTGAGACCTTGTGCTTGAGAGGCAGGCGGCGGGACCACTGAGCTAAATCTCCAGCCCCTATTTTTTACTCTAGTTATTCATCATCCACGTTTTCTACCTCAACTCTACACTTAAAAGAATTATGTCTGATACACCTTTGAATTTCCACCAAGCTTAGAGGCTGTCTTGCATCCTGTAACCAACATGCTGTCACCTCATCATCACGTGTCTATTTTGATTCATTTTAGGAAATTTAAAAAATAATACACTGAAGACTGATGGAGTCTTCAGAGGCAGAATGCATTCCTACTTCATCTTTCTTCACACACACCTTACTGTTAGACTAAACACTTCCTGCTCTTTAGGCACCTTAGCTAAGTCATTCACATTTTTCTTCTACCCACACAGAGTGGTTTACCTCAGCAAGAAGTCCTTTAAATCTAAAATCATTAGGGCTTTTAGCATAGCAAAAATCTCCCTAGTGAACACTTACAACTACTACGGATGTTGTTAGGATGACACAACAGTGGTAACAACCATATAAAAAAAGTCAGGTGGCACAGACCTGTAATCTCAGCACTCTGGGAGGCTGAGACAGGAGGACTGCAAGTTGGAGCCCAGCATGGGCAACTTTGAGACAGCAAGACCCTGTCTCAAAATTAAACAAACAATAACTGGCTAAGGATACAGCCAGTGTGAAGGTCCTCAGTTCAATCCCCAGTAAATAAGCCTCAACAATGGCCTTTTTTATTGGAATAAAGTCTAGGAAAATAATGTCCCACTGGTACCTTCACAGTGGGGTTAGTCACAACTTTTTTAGACAATCTATTTTGGTTGGGTATAATAATTTTGCTTTTGACATATATAGAATAGAATTAAAAGCATATTGGCCTGAGCTGGAGTGTAGTTCAGTGATACTCTTGCTTATCATAAGCAAGGAGTGGATCCCCAGCATAGTAATAGGTGAAATACTGTAGTGCTGGCCTAACATGAACCTTCAGTTTAGACACATGCCAGTTCCCTGCACTAAGGGAAGGACGAAATGACAACTGTGTAAAATCATGTTGTATCCAACCTCAGACCAGGCAGTCCCAACATGAGGTTTCATCTGGAAAATAAGCTTAGGAGGGGGCCTCCTACCCACCTATTTGTACCCTGTGTACTCGAGAGGTACATAAAAAAATCAATCCACCCAGCTCCCTTACCTGGGATGTGAAAAATAGCCTCAGAGATACGCAATGACTTTCCAAGATCCACACAACTGCTTCATGGAGGGGCCAAAACTAGAAGCAAATTCCAAGCTTGCTTTTTATTTTATTTCTTTTTCTAACCATTTAGTACTAAGTAGCAACAGATTCTGCTTGGATGTCTGCAAAGACTTGCATTTTACCCTGGGGTTCCTAAGTCTACAGTTTTAACCTCGAGTTCCTTCCTACTTCTGTTCACTTCTTATTTGCACAAGACACACATTAGTTTCAGGCAGGCTGGTCAGTGAGCAGGCTTCTAGGATTCTTGCCTTCTCAACTTTAGGGCTTTCTCTAGGGTGAGGGTCTGGGTGAGATGACTGGAATGTACACTCAAGAGTCTTTTGATCAGCCTGGTCAGGAGCCCTGGAATTGGATACATGAAAAATGCTGTGGGCTCAGTCTACTGCCTGATCCCTCAGTGTGAACCTGCCTTCTCAATAAACCTAGATTCTTTGTGCACCTGTGTGAGGAAAGAAAGCAGAGAGGGAGCAAAATCCAAGCCAAGGCTTGTGGCACAGGGTGCCGCAAGGCCAGAAAAGGGGCACAGGATTATTATAGTTAATATCTGATGTCTCCCCCAAAGTCTCATGTGCTCCAAGGTGAGGCTTTTGGAAGGTGACTGGATCTGGGGGTATGATAATCATCAGTAGATTAGTCAACTGATGAGTTTATAGCTGACTTGCTGTCAGGAGGTGGGATCTGATCAGAAGAGGTGGGTCACTGGAGTTGTGGCCTAGAAGGATTTACCGTCCCCTCAGCCCACTGCCTGCTGCCATGTCATGAACTGCTTCTCCTCTGCATGTTGTCCCGCCTTGGAACCACCTGACTGTGGACTGAAGCTTCTACAGACTGTGAGCCAAACAAACCTTTCCTCCTCTTAAGTTGTGAGTGCTGGGTACCGTGTCTCAGTGACAGGAAAGTAAGACATGGACCTAAGCCAGAGGAGTTCCTGTCTGTGCCTCCTGTTTGAGGAGATGCCAGCTGCTGGCTTGGACAGGAAGTGTGCAGAGGAAGATGTGTGGTGGGCAAAGGCTGGAGGAGGAGGAGCAGGAAATGATGGCGAACGGGCATGGAAATTTGGGGGCAGGGATAAAAATGTTCTAAAGCCAACTGATAATGGCTGCATAAATCTGTAAATCAAAAACTATTAAGTGGGGCTGGGGATTTAGCTCAGTGATTCCACCACCTGCCTCACAAGCATAAGGGCCAGAGTTCGTTCCCGGTACCAAAACAAACAAAAACCATTAAATCCACACTATTTTATTAGCTGATAAAGACATGAAGAACTATGCATATTAGTGCAGTAACATGTCTTCAACTATGTATACAGTAAAACATGCCCAAATCAGATACATATATAAAGAGTCCACCAAAAAATGAATACACACTTCAGGCAAAGAAAAACAGTATGTTTTCTCAACAGATGTGTGTTACCCTCATATGGGGAATCCTAGAGGATGTTGTATATTGCAAAAAATCCACAACACTGCTGGCCCTTACTGAAGAAATTGAAAGTGCACGTGCAGTAATCTCAATGACCAAGCTTGACCAAGCAGCAGTCCACCATGCTAATAAATGTCTGGAAAGTAATGGCCACCACTTTGAGCACCTCTTGTAGTTGTAGAATCCAAAAGTAACTTGTATTAATGTCATGATGTCTGAATAAATTTAGCATTAAAATATTTATACAGGTTTTTCATTTTCTTTCTTTTTCTTTTTTCTTTTTTTTTTTTTTTTTTTCTTTTTTTTTTTTTTTTTTTTTTGGTACTGGGGATTGAACTTGGGTCCTTACACTTGCGAGACAGATGGCAGAACCACTGAGCCAAATCCCCGGCCCCTAAGTTTTTCATTTTCTGAAGTGTGTATACATTTTTTGGTGGACTCTGTGTATATGCAATTTATTGAAACCTGTCTTTTCTCCAATGTGAGTTTTTAGCATGTTTGTTTAAAATCCACTGGCTATATGTGTGAGTTTACTTCTAAATTCTCTATTCTGTTCCATTGGTCTGTATGTATTTATGCCAATACCATGCTGTTTTGATTACTGTAGCTTTATAGTATATTTTTAAAATCAGACTGTAATACTTCTTACTTTGTTCTTTTTGCTCAAGCTAGTTCTAGCTATTTGGGGTTTTTTATGATTCCATATGAACTTCAGGATTTTTGAGTTCTGTGAAGAATGTCACTGGTATTTTGATAGGGGTCACAGTGAATGTAGAGATTGTTTTGGGTAGTATAGACATTAGGATGGGACGAAAATGTTCTAAAATAGTGATGACAGCTGCACAACAGTAAATATACTGAAAACCACTGAATGGCACGCTTTAAATGGGTAAGCTTTATGGTGTGTGACTTTTATTTGAATTTTTGGCTCTATGTGTGTATGGTGGGGGGATGCAGAAAACTAGAGCCTTACAATGGTTATCCTTGCTGGCCTGGTGGTGCTTTTGGAAATGGTATTTAGTAACTTATCTCCCAAGGACTAAGTTCATTGGAAATGAAGACAAATAAAAACCAGCCTTCTAGGTAAAGAATGAGTCAGCTCGGGAGGCTGAGGCAGGAGGATTGCTGTGAGCTCGAGACCAGCCTGGGCTACGCAGTGAGTTCCAGGTGAGTCTCACTACATGGTGAGACCCTGTCTCAAAAAAAAAACCAAACAAAAAAGAATGAGTCAGAAAAAATGTTTATAACTATTAATTTGAAAATTACTGACAGCAGAAATATTTAAAAATCCCTCTTTATAAATGGTATTTTTTGGGAACAAAGCTTTTGTACATAGGGGAGGAATGGGACAAATAAAATGTATTAATATAAAATAAATAAATGGCATTTTTAATGTACAGATTTGGAGCATAAGGGAAAAATTTTAAAGCTACAAATCTCCAGATAGTAAGAAAGATACTGAGAGAGCCATACCTTACCTATTCTATCCGACCATACTCACTTAAGGTATTGTCTACAAGTCTCTGAGGGAAACACATCTTCAAGAATGTGAGAAACACAGTTCTTCCCTAACACAGGTATTACATTTTGAAGACATAACTTCTAGTGCATTGAAGCCAGAGAATGTAAAAGGGCTATGTTAGGGTAATCAGAATGCACACTGAACAACCCTCCCACTGAGAGACAAATTCTTGTGGATCTCTATTCTTCCCGCACAAAAGTAACAGAAAATATCCATGCAGACCAGTCAAGCTGAGAGGATGGTCCAGATAAAGTCAGATGATAAACTTTTTAAAGGAATCCTGACAATACTTGCAAGTGTCAGCAATCCCATACATATCTATGATGGAACAGATTTGAGACAGGTATTTTGGGGGAAGGAAGGGTATTACAGAGAAGAAAAAAACAAAAACCTTTGTTTGGTTGAATAAGAGATTTGAGAAGATTTTAAATACACACACTGGAATAACCCCTACTTCAAGAAAAACTCCTCATTCTTGCTCCCACATTAAATTCTTAGGACTTATCTTTTTGATTTTCTTTTACTACAGATTGAGACAAAAGTAGCAACTTATAGTGAGGGATTTAAAAAAAGGAACCAGCAAAAACTTACATGAATTCTAGAACCTCCTCAAAATTACAAAAATGATGACTAAAAACATTTCTTGAGATGAATCAAGCACCAACACTTCTGCCTCCCCAACCTCATGCCTGAGCCCTAGTCACCAGTCCAGGGTATCTGCTTTGCCAGAGCACGATCAAGATGTCCGTATGTCCTTACAGACACCAAAATGATCTCCCTGACATCTGAGCAATGCTTTATTGCTTTTATAATCTGAGTTGATGAGAGACCCCTCAAAGCTGAAATGGAATAGAGCCAGAGAGAGGAAAACATAGCTAAGCCTTGTTCTACATGGCTTTGCAGCCTGGCTTACTTTGGCAACCTCAAAAGAAAGACCATGTAAGTGTGCATAGCACTTCCCATTTCTGAATAAAAACTTAATTACGGGTATTTCTAACTAGACACTTGTAATTTTTCACTATGGCTAATGTAAACCTATACTTCTGGCAGGAAAAGGACAGACAAACTAGCGAGGAATGAGATATGTGTACAGTCTTGATTACAGAACTAAAGAACAATCGTTTCAAAGGATTGCACTTGGGCTCCCTGGGTGCCTTAAACTTCTTTAAACTGGCAACAGAGATCACTTTTATCTTCTATTTCTTGGTCTCTCCAACCCCTTACTCCTTCTGTCCCTACCTTCAGTGACGAGTGCTCTCCTGCTGAGCTCATACACCCATCCCTGATCTCTATCTCTTGTAAAGAGATCTTGACTAGGGCAGAAATACCTTACATGTGTAGCATTACAAGTGCTCTGAGTTTTCTTCTAAGCTGTGTCACTCTGTCCTAACTCTACAGGTTTACCTTGGTAAAGTCAAGAAACCGAGCTTAAAAAAGCTTAAACTGGAATATATGCAGGACTTGTACAGAGTAGGTATTACTAATGTTTACTGAATTAAGATCCCCCAGAAGCTAGTTACTTGTGTCTTAAAATTACTGTTTTAACCAGGATTGTTTCTGATCCCATGTAGGAAGTGGCACTGTAAGGAGAGGGAGGTACTTACTGACAAGTCGGCTTCTCCTTTCTTACTCCCGTCTTTTTGCTCTTCAATCACAGCTCTGACGGCATATCAAATTCCTAGTACACTGCTTGGACTTAAGCCTGACCTGGCCATGAGGAAAGCATTCCCCACTGCCCATTCCACCACCTTACTCTAGGACCAGCGGCCTAGGCCACAGAGCATGCAGTGCATTGCAGGAGGAGGGGCTGCTGAGGGACATGTTATGTACCTTCAGGTCTACCAGCACTCATCCGCTTAGGGACAACGAACACTGGGGGCTAAATCAATATTAAATCTCAACGATTCACCAGTGGCTTTGGATCATGGTTTCTGCCTAAATTAGAGATAAAAATGAATAGGAAATATGGTCAGGATGTCCCCAACCCACCCTTAAGAAGTAAACAACACTTAGGTCAGATTCCTAAGGAGTTAACTGTAAGTATGAAGACCCACTCACTCTTGCCAGCCAGCTAGCTCCAATAAGCCCTTGGGAGAACAGACTTCAGGAACACAGTAAGAACCCAAGGCGCTGGCATAAGACGGCATTCTTTCCCTGGCAGTGGCACTGGCGTGATTTCTGAAGTGGCACGAGTATCTGGGACTGGACGTGAGAGGTCACGCATACTGTACAGGTGGCCTAACATCAGAGCTTCCTGCAGTAGCACTAAAAGGCCATCATCTGTGTTGTGGCTTGCGTCTAGATGTCCCAAAGCCTCATGCAGTCTTTCCCAGGTAGCCAAGTCTGGAATGTGTGATGCCAAGATTAAGGGTGTGTGATTACTAAACCACCACACCCGAGTTGCTAGTTTGGCAGTGCCCTAATCCAGGTATTCTGAATAAAAGGAGCAAAAGACACTGTGAAGGTCCCTTGTTGCCTTTGCTACCTTGTGTGCACAATGTTGTTTCTCCTCTGCAATGTCTGTTTTAGCTCCCTGTCTTGCAGCCAGCCAATTATGAACTGAAATCTCTACGAACTGTAGGCCAAAAAACCCTTTAACTTTTGGGGCCTGGTATTTTGTCTCAGCAATGAGAGAAAAGTAACCAACACAATCTGTGAACGCCTCTAAATTCTTCTCAGACCTTTTGGGTTTTCCTCACCTCTTCAGGCAGTGACTTCTCCAACCATGCCACTAGCTCTGTAAATAAATATGCCTTATATTTCCATTGAAGATGCTCCTTTCAAATTTCAAAGGTAATGACATATTCAGATATTCGGCCAATTGGTTCCAGTTCCAGTTATCACATTTTACAAAATGTTTAGGAGGCTGGGCATGGTAGCGCACGCTTGTAACCCCAGCACCTGGGAGGCTGAGGCAGGAGGATCGCTGTGAGTTTGAGACCAGCCTGGGCTACATTCCAGGTCAGTCTCAACTATGTAGCGAGACCTTGTCTCAAAAAGCAAAAAAAAAAAATATTTAGAAGAATAAATCCTCCAAGAAAAAACAAGAAAAGTTAAAAACCCACAAACATAATTACTATCCCCCACTTAATTTTTTGGTGGTACTAGGAACTGAAGGGCTTTTCACTGAGCTACATTCCAAGTCTTAAAAAAAATTTGAGACAAATACTTACTAAGTCACTAAATTAAGTGACTAAACTGGAGTCCTTCTGCCTCAGCCTCCCAGAATGCTGGGACTGTAGGCATACACCATAACACCTGGCTCACAGTTACCCTCTTGAGGAATAAGGACCCTAAATACACTGTCGTCTTAGAACAGCTCCGTGGGAATTACTTCCCTTTCACCATGTTACCTTTAGTGATCAGAGAAAGCTACTGTAGCAGATGACTGATACAAGAAAGAGACTACTGAGAAGCATGTACAGTGGTGGTGGGATGAGGAAGAAACGGAAGCTCGGGACCCTGGGAAAAGGGAAGCTGGAATGAGGCACTGATTGGGGACCAGGTGTTCAGCTTTACAACAGCCCTGGAGGGAGAGTTATCAACCCACTGGCCCCTCTCTCACCTGACATGGAAAACAAAGCTGAAGGTGATGGGCTCCTGCAGTAGTACACAGATCTGGATAAGAACCTGAGTATGGGGCTGTGGACTTAGCTCAGTGGTGCTGCCGCCTGCCTCGCAAGTGCCAAGGTCCTGAGTTCCATACCCGTACGAAGAAAGAAGGAAAGAAAGAAAAGGAAGGAAGGAAGGAACAAACAAACGTGAGTATGTCTTCAACATCCTTGTGCCATTTACTGCTCTGAGTTCATTTCAGGACACTGGCTAGTTACCATTTTGGAATACGTACTAGTCAGTAAAGAAGAAAGCAACTTTAAAAATGTACAAGGACTTGTTATAGGCCTCAGGGAATGTTCCTCTGATTCCATTTAACTCAGCCCACAGTAAAACCCACCAAGCCTAACACCAAAAGCTCAGAGTAACTCTTCACAAGGCTAAGAAGCAAAGTACTATTCTCACTTATGTAAGACATCTGTAATGTAAGAGAGCTTTCTCATCTTCAACCTAATGACATTTCTTATATTATCCATGGCAGACCTCAATACTCATTTGCCTGTTCCTAGTTATCTACATTCACTTAGAGACCAAGGTTGCCCGACAAACATTTTCAATTCTATTTCATCATGATATGTACAAAGTAGTCTTTTATACTACTGGGGCTAAATTAGTCTCATCTAGTTTTGAAATATCCTTTTATGTCAGAGTAGGCGTGCTTTTTAATTACATTTTGAAGAATCTATGCCACTAACAACTGGAATATTTATATATTTTCTGCATTGTCTTATAATATGCCTTTTAAAGTTCTTTATATTATTTTTAAAAGTTAGAAGTTGAGGGCTGGGGATTTAGCTCAGTGGTTCCAGTGCCTGCCTTGCAAACACAAGGTCCCAAGTTCAATCCCCGTTACCAAAAAAGAAAAGAAAAAAAATTAAAATGTTGGGGTTTTTTTTGTTTTTGTGTTTGAGACAGGGTCTCGTTATTTTGCCAGGCTGGCCTCAAATTTGTGATCCTCCTGCCTCAGCTTCCCAAGTAGCTGAGATTTATGGGTGTATGCTCCTGCACCAAGCATAAAAAATGAGTTTTAAACTCCACGTTCTTATGTATTTTTAGTCTCTGAGATATTCAGAGGGTAACGTTATATATTTTTAATTTTGTGAACTAATCAAATAATATTTATTACATATTGCTATTGTGGTTTAAAAAAAGAAAACATGCAAGCAAGAATTTCTAGAATTGTTATTACTGATGCTCCCACCGGAAGAGGATGGTCTGTGCCACGGACTGTTACAGTGGGGTCTGAGGGTCAGTTCTCATCTGCACTTCCTTTTATGAATATGTCTCTCTCTTGCGAAGATGAGTATCCTGGAGGGAGGGGTTTGCAAAACATCACCTCTTTCCAACTAAAGACTATAAACTTCCCAAGCTAGTTAATGCTGTGTGAAGGTCTAGACCAATGGCACATGTATTATCTGTTTGTCTTTTAAGACAAAAGATGTTAATGTAGGAGTTATTTTTTTCTAATCTAAAACCTTGGTATCCAGGTTTAATTGCAATGTTGGCACTTTGCAATAAATAAGTGGGTTTTGGGTTACAGTTTGGGCACCTGTCTCTAAAAGGTTTACCATCTCTGGTCTCTACTCTGAAAGAAAAGGACTTCTAAGGTGGTTAAAAATCTGTTTTCAAGTGAATTGTTTTTATCCTTTGCGATATTCCTCTTCTTTCAAACATATGAACTCAAAGGCAGCAGTGAGTGTTTTCATGTTGTCTTCAGGTATGACACTTTCTGACGTTAAACTGCCCTACATTACTGGCTATGGCTAGAGATTCACTCCACTGCCATGAGTAATGTTTGTGTTTGTGCAAAATTTAGGATAAAAGTCAAATGCCATTTCACAAGTATTGTTAAACATCAAGCTAGTTACTAACCCAAAAGGATTTTGTAAGATATTCCTTAAAAGAGAGAAGGATCTGCAGCAAAATCAACTAACCAAATAATATAAAAGCATTAAAGAAAACCATCACTTACCAAAGTAAAACTTCTGGACCGAGAACTGCTGCTCCGACTCTCCAAGCTCCCTCCTCTGCTCAAGTCACTGAGTCTGCAGCTGGGTGACATGTCAGAGTCCATCTCCAAAGAATCTGACTTGTGGCGGTTGACAGGCATCCCCACAAAAACCTCGGCGCTGGCTTGCTCACAGGGTGTGAGGCAGGAGCCAGTATCCCATCCTGAGGCAGAAGAGTACTTCTAGGGAAATCAAGCACAAAGTGACAACAGTTAGTGGGTCTAGTTAGTAAAATGCTGTATTGGTCAGGTTTCTGTCACTGGGACAAAACACATGACACCCACAATTTAAAAGGGAAGAGGTTTATTTGGCTCATGGCTTCAGGTTTTAGTTCATGATCCACTGGCTCCAATGCAAAAACATCAGGGCAGAAGGGCAGAGCGGAGGAAAGCTGCTCACTTCATGGCAGTGGGAAAGCAGAGCACAAGGGAAGAGCCAGGGAAACAAGGGCTAGGGACTCGTGACTCACTTCCCCCACCTCGGCCCCATCTCCTCATAGCCCATTCCGCGTTAAACTCGCCAATGGGTTAAGCCACTGATGAGGTTAGTGACCTCACAGTCTGATCACCGGCCTTGTGGTCCCTTAATCCAGGTTAACAATCAAGATTAAGGAGCACAAATGCCTCATCCATCAGAAACAGAAGGTCAGCGTGTGTGCTGTTCATCTGCATTCACAGACTCAGGTATTACAGCAAAGGCAGTCAGACACCAGGGGACAACTGTGTGGGATGCTGCTGCTTTGTTTGTCCATCATACTGTTACCCATTCTGAAGATGTAAGAATTATTTTTAAGGAAAGACCGAGGTACTAAAACTTACTCTGGTGCTAAAGTGACTTTTCTAAAATGATGCTTTGGGAACCTTTTTTTTTTGCACTGTGGTTCTACATTCTCAGGCTTGCTCACACTCAGGCTTTTCTGTCTTTTTTGCCTCAGGCATCACAAAACTGGCTCTTTTTCTAGCTTACTGCGCTCAGAGTTAAGGTAAAGTGACAAAAACTACGATGTTACCAACGGAAGTCTGGCTGACATCTTCAGGCTTGAGGACTCTTTGGAACCCCATTCTATTGCAACTTCCACATAAAATGTAAAGTACCCTAAGTTACTAGAGTCATGTGTTTTACTTCCAAGATCAAAAACATCAAAAGTGTTCTTTCTAAGCTCCTTAGATTCATACTGTCCTCTGATCCCATTATAGCAGGAAATGCAGCTCAGTTCCTGAACAACAACTGAATTCAACAAAACATTCTAGAAGACCAAAATAAAATATTAATCAACAGGAGGTATTTAATAGACAACCACTTGTGGTCTCATCAATATTAAACACCTTTAGGGAGATCCTATCATTAAGACTTCAAAACTTATTGTGAAAACTTTCTTAAAGAAATCCTGCAGCTATCTCTCTAAAAACAGATTTTAAAAACTGTTCTTCACTCCATTTCTCTTCACTTTTCAGATGAATCAGTACAGGTCAAATGGCAACTTAAGAGCGAGGTTAAGGAACCAGAGATTCTGAGAATGTACACTTCTTGTAAGTTATCATTACTCCGAACAGGTAAATAAAAAAGACTTAAAATGTTAACCGAATGCCTAACATGGACCTCGTGTACATACCTGTTGCCATATCAAGTGTGTGGACAGCACTGGCTGGAGCACTGCCTGGCAAAGGTAGACAGGTAGACTGCAGCTAAGTCCCCGGGCCCAGAAGAGCCAGACTAAGGTGGGACAGGCAGGGTGGGGAAGACAGGCTCATTCTTAAACTGTCCCTGATGGGCCAGATCCCACCCACCGACTCAGCTTCCACAGTGAATCACTTCCCAGGAAAGGAGGGCTACAGGACAAGGAGTCTCCCCCGCCCACACGTACACCAGTGTGGACCACGGGAAGGGAAGGGAAGTGCGGCTTTGCCCACGTAGCTCAGGAGCCGGGGTCCCAGCAGTCTGTGGGGACCTTTAGCATTGGGCCCAACACTGGTCAGTGACAGCAGCCACTGGCAGACCTGAGAGTATGGCCAGATGGTACTTCTGAAAGTAATGTATTTCCTGTGTTGTAACTTTAAAAGCTGAAAACTATAATATTTAGGCTTCTGTATACTGTTCTCTTGAAAGAATATGAGGAAAGTAACCAGGATCTTCCCAAAGACAGAGGTGGTCAGGATGTCAATCTTTGATCTGTCAAAGGATGGAGATTTTGTGGTTTCCTAGAACTGAAAATACAGAGTTGCACTGGAGGTCCACTGTCCAGCAGTTTTCTGAAGGGTAGGGAAAGAAAGCAAGCTTCTTCTCTTGCCTTTCTGGAAAGGGACACCCCGAGACCAGGACTCCCGAGACAGAGCCAACAGGCTTGGCGGTGCTGACACAGCCACGTATCTGTGTGGGTCATCACCACTTTACATACTCACTTTCCGCGTCTAAGGGTTCACCCTGGGTTTCCCAAAAGGACACACTATGAAAAGTAAGACCAGGGTCGGATGAGTCAAGAAGCTCACTGCTACCCAAGAGGAGAGTAAGATTCACTAAGAAAGCACAAGTTTGGTTGGGGATTTGGCTCAGTGGTTCTGCCGCCTGCCTCACAAGTGCAAGGGCTGGAGTTTGATGCCTGGTATCAAAAAAATAAGAAAGAAAAGAAATCACAAGTTCATATGGTAAAAGCAGGAATATGAGGCATGTGTGCTAATTTTCTTTTATTATTTTCCAGTTCCTGTGTTTATTTCACATTATTTCCTAGAAACATCCTTCTTTCGGTAAAGTCTAGTTTCCTGTTTGAACAAAGAGAACAAAGTCACAGGATGTCCCCATCTCAGTGAACTTGCATCTGCCCAGCCTGTCTGGTCAAGGACAGCAGCCATAGGAGAGGAAGGCCCAGAAGACCTGTGAGGCTGTGGCAGTGGAACAAGTGGACTCCTGATGAAACATGAATGCCCAGGACCACCGACGAAATAGTATGCTTTCGGGGCCAGGGATTTAGCTCAGTGGTGGTGCCACCTGCCTCACAAAATCCTATGCTTTGCCAGCTCTAGAGTGACTGGACAGGATTTAAAAGACAAAGGCAGCTCCTTTCTTCCACCTTCCCCTGGGCGCTCCAGAAAGAACCTAGAATGACCTACAAAGTATGCATAAAGCTCTCCTTCTGCCATCACCAACTCCAGCTCCATCCCAAATCACCGCAGTCAGGTGTACAGCACAACCCAAATAACCACTCTAGGTCTTCTCACTGTTTACCTGAGGTCTCTGGGTTGCTGAATCCCAGAGCCGATCTACGCTAGTCCAAGGCCCATCAATAGGCCTAGGGACTTGTGGCCTCATCACACAAAGCTCTGGAGACTTTCAAGGACTCCTGCCTCTTCCCCCGCTCACATTCATCCAGTGGACAGCCCTCACATCTCCCTTTACAAGGTCCGCTGTATCCACTTCCTTGCTTGCCCTACTCCCCAGGACAGGACCGTGGCTCTCAGCTGCACGGCTGCCGCAGCCGTGTATTCTCCCAGCCTTCTTATTCTCTTCTCTCACTGTGTTATTCTGCGGAGTTAACCTCAAAACACCACTTTCCTAAAAGCAGTCATCTTTAATCCACTCACATCAAGCTTCAGAATTGAAGTTTTATGCTGATCAATACTCGCTCAATCTGAACTTTTCCTTTCTAGCCTAAGCATGCTGCTTGATGTTTACCATTTTCCTACTTCACACTGAGCAGAGTCGAGAACTAGACACAGACACGAATCCACCGGAGCCCTCTGCACACTGCTTCTCCATCCAGGTGCGGAGTCAGAAGCTCTCTGGGACTCCGACTCAGACCTACTGAATACATTTATGGGTCAAAGCCCGGGCGTATGTATTTAGAAAATTGACCCCCCCAAAAAAAGAAACTGATGGCATATCTCAAATCGACTCTTATGGAAAACAGATATGCAGCTAAGTTCAGGGCCACGGCCGGAAACATGGAAGAGTGGAGGAGGGAGCACTAACACTTTCACAGCACACGAGGAGACCTAAGCCAAGCCCCGAGAGATGGCTAACATTTAAGGTGACTGCTGGTTAAATTTTGGTGGGAATTCCAAACAGAGAAAAGAAAATAAGCGAAGATATGTGCCTGGCCTATTCGAACAATGGTGAATGAGAGGGGAAAGCCTGACCTTAATTAAGGCGTAAGGTACAAAACCAGTGGAAACAGATGAAAGTACCAGTGGAAGGGTGTGGTAAGCAAAGGAGACTGAACCTTGAACTTCACCCACAGGTGCCAGGGAGCCAAGGAGGGTTCGTACCCAAGGATGAAACGATCATACACATAGTTTAGAAATTTGAAAATATTTAGGGCAAATGATAACAGAAATGCTACATACACATCAACACCTACGGGATGCAACGAATGCAAATGAATGCTGATATTTACTAAACGAAGCATCTCACTTAAGTTAGAAAAAAACTAAATGGAACAGACATAACAAGAAAACAGAAAACCTAAACTAAGTAAATAGAGAAACATTTGCAGGGCAGGACAGGGCCAAGGTGCGACCTCCAGAGAGGGCAGAACTAACGCTTCGCATAGGTCCTACTGCTCTTGATCACCGTTCTCCAGCTGCCACTCCCAGGAATTCTGTGAGGATCTGTTCCAAAATCTAGAAAAAAACTATCTCAGCAAAGAAATTACCTTTAAAGCTACACCCTGAAAAATTACAATATAATAATCTAACAGCCAAAAACATACTTTAAAAAATGTTCTTCAAGAACATTGAAAACGAAAGAGTCCGCCGTGGGAACCGAGTCTGAGTCACAGCTCAACATCATGAGTGGGCTTTTTCATACGGTTAAATAGTGGGTGAAAATAAAGACACAAAGCAGCCATTGTGGGTCTGCCTGATGGTGGCTCTTGACAATGTGCTCATATGAACATGCACTGAGTGTCTTCTAAGTGACAGGCACTTTGCTCTGGTTTTCTCAAAGTCTTTTATAGTTTCCAACTATGCCACGCTGCTTCCTGTTTGTATCTAAATATGTGTTAATAAAATTGAAAAAAAGTATTTTTCAGAGCTGGGGCCTGAACCCAGAGCCTTGAAAGTGGTCTATCATGTAACCCTAGCCCCGAAAAATGAGTTTTATAACAAGAAGTTTAATAGGGTCGGGCGTGGAGGCGCACGCCTGAAATCCCAGCACTTGGGAGGCTGAGGCAGGAGGATTGCTGTGAGTTTGAGACCAGCCTGGACTACATAGTGAGTTCTAAGTCAGACCCAACTACATAGTGAGACCCTGTCTCAAAAAAAAAAAACT
>NW_022900922.1:5789038-5796711 GCF_012274545.1 Fukomys damarensis | reverse complement strand
GCTATAAAGGGCGCAGACTCTTACGGTTTTATCAATTCATAAGTTAAAAGAAACTGAGTACTGGGGCCAGGGGATTTAGCTCAATGGTTCTGCCTCCTGCCTCGCAAGCGCAAGGACCCAAGTTCCATCCTCAGTACAAAAAAAAAAGAAAAGAAAACTGAGTACCAACATTCTTTTCTCTTACTCAATTTAATTGTGGTTTTAAAAATATTCCTAAATCATTTCATCTCCTAAAAGTAAAAGTCCATAAAAACAGATTTTATGCTAGTTATCACAATGCATCTGAGAACACCAGGCACAACTTCTGCTCATCTCCAATTTTCTTCTAAGTATTCTCCTAAAACTTTAAAAAAAAAATAAAACAAATACTCAGTACAACATTTCAGTAGTAAACTGCCAGGTATTTAAAATGCCTTCCTAAAAACCTAGACTGCTTTTGGTGCCACAGTTGGCAGAGTTTTTCTTTTCCATTGATACTGCCAAGGAACTCGCCTGCAGGAACATAGGCTTTATCTGTCTCTGGAGTATGGCCTCATCTCACCTCTTCCACATCGCTTTCCACAAAATGAACCCTTTCACCCAGCCCAGGCCTCCCTAATGTGCCCCTCAACGGTGAGTGTCCATCTCCCCTCCGCTCTGCCCACCTCCCGGCCGAGCTCAGAGAAACCGAACCTGCCAAGCCTTTCCTCCTGCATTCCGCCGGCACTCCTGGCTGCTTCTGGACCTGCTGTTTACATCCCACAGTTTGTTAACGACAGGATGCCATTTTTGTCACTGGGATACAAGTGATTACATCAGGCCTCTGCATGTAATTCCTTTTTTCTTCAATTAGGTTATAAACTTTTCATAGGCAGAGTTATTTCTTTGTTTAAATACATCATTTTGGATACCACTTGTCACAAAATAGACAACCAATATTCATTACTTAACCAAAATATCTACACTCTAAAGCCACCTTCTTTAAAAAATATTAGAGCATCATAAAAACATTTTTGAATTTTTTTTTTTTTTTTTTTTTTTTTGGTACCAGGGATTGAACTGGGGTCCTTGCACTTGCAAGGCAGGCCACCGAACCACTGAGCTAAATCCCTGGCCCTTCATTTAGATTTTTAAAAGCTCTTTCTGAGCAACCTAGAAAAATAAAGATGATTTTAAGTATATTGTGAATAGCTTCAGCTATTACTAGGAGGCAACAATTTACTTAACCTGATTCACCCACACCTAAGCAAACAAGCTCACCAGGAAGCCTCACCTAGGTAGGCAGGCAGGCGTAACAGTCCCAACATCTCTGAGAGACTGAATTAAGAAATGAAAATCAGGTTTTCCTAAAATAAAATCTCACCTGCAGACACTTTGATTGGATGTCTGATTGGTTCTGAGTACAATAAAGTGGGGAACAGTTCACAAGGAAACAAACAGAAAATTATCAGCAAGAGTTAAAAACCTAGTGAGAAAAGTTCTGTCTAATGAAACTTTTGCTATGACACACTGTAAATTTTTAACTTTTAGTTTGTTTTTTAAAAAATGCTACTTGAGGTGGGTGTGGTGGCATGTGCCTGTCATCCCAGCATTCTGGAGGCCGAGGCAGGAGGCTCTCTAGGAAGCCCTGGCCAGCTCCAACTACACAGTGAGACTTCCTGTCTCTAAAGGAAAAAAAAAAAAAAGGCTATTAATATGGCCATTCTATTTCTAGATTCTTGGGTAAATTTTTTTAAAATAGGAGAAGTTTCAGTTTAATTTACTCTCCCTTTGTGAAACAACTGTGTGTATTTTCTCTATTCAGCAAATGTTACTAAGTACTCAGTACATGCTGCACGGTGCAATCACACACACTTCTTACTGGGAAGTAGTAATTACACCTTATAGTTTTATAGTGCCTCTTTGTCCTAGGGAGTTTAAAATTCTTAGCTGAATTTTTAACCCATCCTCACAATGAAAATAAAGGGGGCTCAGTTCACATTGATTTAGCACTGGTATTTGTAACACCTGGTTAGACGGAAGCAGTGATCTAATTTACATATCTTATCTCAAATCCAGCTGGGTTAAATGAAAATGTGGGGAAAGCAAAGCTCATATAAGACCTCCTGCTGGGTCAACCCCCTGCACCCTACTTCTCACTACAAGCTCCACCATCTCTCTGCCAGCGTTACCTTAGGGAGGGGCTGGGAATGAGGAACTCTCACCTGGGGATGTTACACACCTTTTGCTCTTCAGGCTCTTCCTACACCTTTGTGGGCAACTCAGGAGCAAATTCCTCAAGTAACTCACTCCACATCCAGACTGGAAGCAGAAACACTGTACATCCCCCAGTTTTAATGGGGAAGGGAGCAGAGGGTTCTCAGCACTTTTTTTCAGACAGGGTCTCACCACTGTAGTTCAGGCTGGCCTTGAACTCATGATGTAGCCCAGGCTGGAATGGAACTCAGTGATTTTACTGCTTTAGCGTTCTATGTGCTGGGATTTATAGGCATGCACCACAATCCATCTCTTCTTAGGATTCAAAACAAAAACAGGGTCCTCCAATTGTTTGCTTGGAAAAAACTAGATGACTCCAAACAATGGTTTAGATGTTAATATTTTTCAAGTTCAAAAACTGCCTAGCAATCTCTCTCTGGGAAAAGAAGAGCACCTTTTCAGTACAAGGGTAGAGTTTGATAATTATTCAAATAATGAAAAAGGTCAGTTGGCAGCTGAGCATCAGATCTGTAACCTGACCAGGTTGGAAAACAAAATAAAAACTAACCTCGCCCGTGTCTGAGTACCAGTTTGCTATGGTTCATCCAGTAGTTGTAGAATAGAATTGATAATGTGCATTGTAAAAAAGTGAAGTGTTCCTGTGGTTTTCTTTGAGACTAACACGTTTTTCCACGGAAAGTATCTCTAAAGTCAGAACAGCAATCAACAGAAGAAAACCGTGAGCACACAGGATATTTATGTTACAAACCCTGAAAGAATCTGACGCACATAGGCCGCCTGCATGATGGGAGCTCAGTCGTCACTGTCACCTAGTGTGTGTGTGTGTACACGGGACAACTTATCTTTATCACACAAGGAAACAGGTATGGAGCATCCGCGACAACACTCACAGAGCTGCCTCTCGCTCGCCACGTGAGCAAACGTTTTTGAAAGCTTTTTCGCACCGAGAACGCTGACAGTGATATTTTCAGGTGTCTTCCCCTTGTTCGAGGGGTCTTTCCTTTATACCTCTCCACATCTCCAACCTACCCTACTCATTCCTGAACACTCTACTCAAGGTTCTCCCTTACATTTGCAAACGTCTACTCCACAGAAAGCCAGAAACCAAGATCTGCTATCACTACTGTGCTGCTAAGCCTTCCGCTGTTAATGCCCCCAAGTTAAAGGCTAAACTCTTGCAGCATGACAATCAAAGACAGCCTCAGCCTCATTTTCTCCTTTCCTCCTGCTGGCCCAGCTCCAACGTTACACTGCAAGTAGCTATTCTGACAGCTCAGAAAGGAAGAACCTGTGTCCTCTGACCCCAAAAGACTTGTGGATCACTTTGTTATTAATTTGTACCTAACATACTTTACCTTCTTTATTAGATCAAAACTTAAAGGCAGGCACTATTCCTTATTTACCTGTCTTCGTCACTGTGCAAAAAGCACGATAGCAATGTGAATACGTTCTAAGCCCTTTAAGCCTTCTGGATCTTCACACAGGAAATACCAAATGCCCCATTTGGCTGGCGAGGCAGCAGTGTGCCAACTACACTTGTTTACAGTCTAGTACAAAAGAGGACTTTTTCCCACATGAGGTAATTCCTTTAAGCACAGTGGTAATTAGGTTCACGAAGTTAATTCATTCCACAATTCTGGAAAAGGCAGCCATGTTTGTGTTCATCACCTGATGCAGGGTGATGTTTTTGCAAACAAAAATGAAATTCTGCCAACTGCTTCTGTTTGCGAACTAAGGTACGGCTGTGATTTGTGCAAAATAAACTATTTTAAATACTCTAAGAGAACTGGGTTTTCACAGGAAAGCTGTGGTGAATCAGTAAATTTCAATCACCAGTTTCAAGGCCTGAGAGATCATTCACCCCTCCAATTTTACAGCCCAGGAAACCAAGTCCCAGAAGGTAACGCAGTCAACCCTAGGGTCATAGCTGTCCAGTCACAAAACCTGAGGCAAATCCCCTCAGTTCCAGTGTAATATGGTTCTTTTCTTCTATGGTCCATTAATCTGTCAGTTTCAAAAATAAAATGTAATCTGTGCACATCTGCTTCTGTGCCCAGTGACTACCTAGGGCTTGACACAGGGCAGGTGGTCAGTCTACAGATACTGCTGAATGAACCACTGAACACCTCAGGCTTTTGGATCACTAAAACAGTCCCAATACTAAATATTTCAAAGCACCAGTCAGACAAGTCTCACGAGAAGCAGCCTACAAGAGAAAGTAGAAAACACCGCAAGAGAACAAAGAATTGAAAAGGAACATAAAATACAAACCAAACCCTATAAAAATAACTACTGTTTGCAATGCAACATTTAATGGTGATACAAAATCTAGTACAAAAGAGGATGGAGATCTTAACAGTTCCCTAAAGAAGATGTATACAGTGATCCCTCCCACCCCACCTGCGGGGCTACTTTGCAAGACCTCCCAGAGGATGCATGGTACTGTGGCTAGGACCCAGCCCTACGTACAGTATTTTTTTCCTACATACATACCATGATAGTTTAACTTATAAATTGGGAACAGTAAGAAATCAGCAATAACTAGTAACTATGCACTGGAACAAAGCTGTGCGAAAGTGCTTCTCTCACTTTCGGAATACCTTTACTTGCTCATGGCGCTCCGGTATCATCTCAGACCACTATGCAGGTAAGTGAAACTGAGGACCACAAAACCGCTGATGGGGGAGGCCAACAATGCAAATAAGTGGCCGGCGAGCACAATTAGTCATTAGGGAAATGCAAGTCAGAACCATGATGAGACACCACTGCTCGCTCATTAAGATGGCCATGATTAAAATGAGCGCAACAACAACAAATGAAAAACAACCACTGTTAGCAGGGATGTGGGGAAACTAGAACCTCGGACATTGCTAGGGAGAAGGGAAAATGATTCAGCTGCTGAAGAAAGCACGTCTGGCAGTTCCTCAACAAGTTAAACAGTTCCCATGTGACCCAGGATTCTACTGTGAACTGATAATAGGTGTTCAAACAAAAAATTGAGCATGGTTGTTCATGGCACTACTATTCTCAATAGCCAAAGGTGAAAACAACTCACTGTCCACCAACAGATGAACATATAAATATATGACATATATCTACGAAGGAATATTATGCAACGACAGAAAAGACTAAAGAGCCAATATATGGTACAACGTGGATGAGGCTTGAAAATAATACGCTAAACGAAAGAAACCAGAGACAAAAGGCCATATAGTCTAAGATTCCATTTATATGAGTGTCCAGAACAAGCCAATCAACAGAGACAGAAAACTCATTAGTGGTTGCCAGGGTAATGGGGGAAAGTGGAATAACTAATGGGTACAGGTTTCCTTCTAGGGCGATGAAAAGCTCTGAAACTAGATAGGCATGATACCTGGGGAACACTATGAATATACTTATGTCATGGCTTTGCACTCTTCAAAACAGTCAAGATGTTATTTTGCCCCAACAGAAAATGAGAATCAAGTCCTCATAGTGCTAGGTCTTTAGAACTACCCAGTATGAAGACACGCATTCATAGCCAGGCACATAGTGCGTGTCTGCAATCCTAGATACTCAGGAGGCTGAGCAGGAGAATCACACGTTCAAGGCTAGCTTGGGCAAATTAGTGAGACTGTCTCAAAATATGGATATGCAACTCAGTGGCAGAGCACTTCGCTAGTATGCACAGGGCCCTTGGTGTCAATCCCCACCACTGCCCAACCAAACGAACAAGCAAACAAAAACCCCCAAAGAAGTAAGTCCTAACGAGCGAGCAGATCCCTCCCCGGTAAGGCAGGACAGTACGCCCTATGCACTCCACACTCTTCGTCACTGCACAGACAGTACGATTAACATCGCTGGCCTAGAAGGGGACACGGGTATTATTCAGGTATGCAGCTTGACCAGGCTCCTAACCAGATGCACGGTTATCAGTGCCTGTGTAGCCAGAGGCTGTCGCAGAGTGGCCAGTAGGGTCGCTCCTGGAGAGGGGACTGCTGCAGGCTGCCAGGGCCATCAGAAAGTAGAGTGGAAACTGAAACAGGACGCTGACCTTCACCAGCAAAAGAAGAGCTCGAGTTCTGGGGTGCTCCTAGGATTCCCCTGGCACTGGCAGCTGTCCCGCAACACTGCTGAAAGGATGCACCTGAACCTTTGGTTCTGCAGGATTCCCTGTGCTCCGCTTTCTTCCACCCAAGCCTTCAGTTCTCTCCCTTCAGGTTCCCAGGCTCCACTCTACTTCTGTAGTTATCTGAGCTGATCTTCAGAATCAACAGAGTGCCAACTACAGGCTCCTCAGGTGCTGAGAACCTTGGAACCAGCGCCAGGCATCTCTTCAGGAGCTGACGAAGGAAGGCTTACTTGATCTGCTTTTAATCAGTTTGGGCCATACGGCTGTTACCTGGCAGTGTATGTCCAATGACCAGTCAGGACTGGCACATTTTAAGGGGTCAAACAGTCCATAAACATTGCTGAATGAATGAACACGCCAGAGCTGCCGGCAAATACATTCTGCAACAAAGGGAGCCCAAACGTCAGACTCAACTGTTCCTAAGAGCATCATCACTCCTCTTTCTAGTTTCTTCTCAATTATCACTAATTTTGAATTTCTGACTCCTAGTAATGGAGAAAATGTGTTACTTTTAAATGATCAGTATCCAAGTTTTTCAAAAAGAAGCTCATTCGAAGTGCTGTTTACCAAGGATTATACCCAATCACTTATAAATGAGTATTACTAGTCTGGGCAAGAAAATATACAAGATTCCTCCACACATACGCTGTCCGGTCTGACAAGAAAGATTTTAGACAACTTCCGTCCTTCCCACCCAATCCCGAGTAAATAGGGCATTTGTTTGTATTTCCACACTGGCAGCATGAACGAAAACATCTCCTCCACCTAAGAAAACAATCTGTAACATTCAGACATGGGACTTGGAGGGCAAAGTCTTGGTGCGTACTAGAGCCCTAAGTATACAGTGTTTAAAAAAATAAAGTAGAAAAATATTTTTAATAGTTTCTCCTGTGAGCATTTCCAGATTACACTTAATACACCTTTCAGAAATAAAGCTTTAAAAAAAAAAAAAGTTCTCCATTAAAATCGAAGCAGAAGGAATCTCCTTCCTACAGTCTCCAGCAAAGGACATAAACGTCTCATCCTTTTTAGGGGTAAAAAGATGCACAAAATCATTCTTTACTCTTCAGGTTTTCTGCGTTGCACCAACTAGGTTCGGGCAAACAGTTGTTTTCTCAGGTTAGTTCTAGCAGTTCAGAAGACAAGAAACCAAAAAGCTAGATCTTGCATTTAGACTCCGTAAAATAATACCGGGAAATTCCAAAGCTCGGGAGGAGAGCTGACGCTTCCCCGATCGCCCTTTGTTGCCCGCACCACCTCGGCCGCACTTTCTTCCCGAGTTCGGTCGCCCCTCGCCGAGTTCCCGGACGGACGGCGCTCGCTCCCGCGCTTCGCTCACCTGGCGGGCCGGGGGGACGGACGCCTC
>NW_022900922.1:5781046-5788650 GCF_012274545.1 Fukomys damarensis | reverse complement strand
GACGCGGTTCCCGGACACACGCCGCGCGCGCCCGCCGCACTTAAAGGGCCAGGCCCTGGCGCCCCAGGTGTCGCCGAGGCCGCCTCTCAGGGGTCCTCTTACCAGGCCCCACGGGATTTGCGTTTGGACTCCTCCCCCTACCCTATCGTTGGCTTGGAGAGGTTATGTTTTTAATGCAATGATAACAGTAACTGCCGGTCCTCGAATATTTACGTACATGTATCATTTCATTTCACTTGTAATACAATTCCTGGTTTCTTTTCCTTTTTTGGACATACATTTAATTTTTTAACTGACACATACAAATTGTACATATCTGGGTACCGTGTGATGTTTAGATGCGTGCACATACATTTATCATGTCCAGATAAGGACATGCAGACATAGCTTTTCTAACACTTATTTCTTTGTGGTGAAAACATTCAAAATCTTTTTTTCTAGCCTTTTAAAATCCTCTGGTTTCTTATCCTCATGTTCCATGGGGGACAAACTGGGGTTCAGAGAGCTGAAGAAGCTCCTCCAAGATTTTTTGCTCCCTTCCTTGTTATTTTCATTTTTTTTTTTTTTTTTTTTTTTTTTTTTTTTTTTTTTTTTTTTTTTTTTTTTTTTTTGTTTTTTTTTTACTATATGTAGTTGAAACTGACCTGGAACTCACTGTGTAACCAGGCTGGTCTCGAACTCACAGCGATCCTCCTGCCTCAGCCTCCCCAGTGCTGGGATTACAGATGTGCGCCACCACGCCCGCCCGGCTGTTATTTTCATCTTTATCACTGTGGAAATATCTACTACAGTTAATAGCTAGCTGGGGGAGGCTCTTGTAAGTGGGTGGAGGTTAATGTTACCTGTTTCAGAAAGGCAGAACAACTGGCTGGGGAAGGAGAAAGCAGGACAAATGGGATTTTATTCATTGTAGGGTATACGGGAATGGCAAACATTATCACAGTCTTTGTTCCAAAAATGTTTGCGTTGATGGCGTTGCACAGAAAACTAAGGAAGTGGCTGGGTTCAGAGAATGATTGAGTCACCGGCACCTTTCAGGGCCGAACCCAATTCCTCAGTCCTTAGATCATTTCTTTGCCCTCCCCAGGAACAGATACCTGATTAAAGGGAAGAAAACTTTTTCCCTAATAACACATTGGCCTCACCTAACTCCCTGCATCTTTAATTAATGTTTACAAAGCACTTTAATCTACTCAACATGCTAGTTAATTAGGCAAGTATTATTATCCCCCTCTTTCTGAACCAAACCCAAGAGACAATCAGTTCTGACAGTCCCTAACCCTTGGTGCATACTAGACCTGAGCGTTCAGATTGTGATTTTTCTCTCTCAGGTCTTTGTCCCATTGTGTGTTAATTATGAATGTTTATCATGAAGCGCATTAGTAAAAAGTGTTCATAGGTAACATTTGTCTTAAGGAATTCAAATGATTGAGAATGGACGACATTTTGATGTGTTTCCCAGAATTGTTTTTCCTGGTTTTTTGTTTGTTTGTTGTGTTTTGGTACTGGGGATGGAACTCTGGCTTGAGAGCCAAATCCCTGGCCCTTGTTTTTCCTGTTTTATTACTGTTCTTTTTGCTTGGTTAAGCTTTTACAGGGCATCTTTTCTTGTAGGTGAAGAAAAAGCAAGAAGAAAGAAATATTGAAGGACGATGGATAGAAAGCAAGAAGAGGGGAGGAAAAAAGAGGGGGAGAGTAAATGAATAGGAACAAAAATGAGGCTCAAAAGAAAGTTTCAACCCAGAGATATTAGAGGAAAGAACTTGTTATGGGAACTATAATTGGGTGTTTTTTTCCCGTGCCCAGCTGGTGCAGACCTAGCCAGGGACTCAGTTTATCTACTGAGCACAGACAGACAATTTCGATGCACAACTTGTCAAGGAATTTTTGTAAACACAACACACAAAAAGGGATTATGTGAGGGCCAGTATGTAGCTCAGTGGCTCCGTTCCTGCCTGGCAAGTGCAAGGTCATGAGTTTGATCCCTGGTACAGGAAACAACAACAAAACAGAAAAAGGGATTACGGGGTGAGAAGGGACACACAAAGTAAGGTTAAAAAAATGGGTTACAATGATGAATGTAACTGTATTGTTTACCTTAAATGTACCAATAAACCCGGTGGAAAAAAATAAATGGGTTAAAGGGGAAATTAAAGACAGTTGTTCATAAAAGTACTTAATGTATTAGGAGGAAAAATGGAGTGAAGAAACCTCTGTAAGTCTTTTGTATATAGACTGTATTATTACTGCTTTAAAATTCATGAAATTCACAATATTTCACCTTAAATTTACCTAGCTTGCTTTTTTTTTTTACCCTGGTGCTGGGAGTTGAACCCAGTCCTGCCATATGCTAGAAGAATGCTCTGCCGCTGAGCCACACCCCTAGACTCCACTTGATGTTTTACTAAATGCCTTCTGAAGGTAGTCTTTGCGAGGAAAATGCTGATGATATGTGCTGTAAATTGACATCTGGACTGAAAGGCTTGCTCCCCAGCCTGTGGTTTTATTGGGAGGTGGAACCTTTAAGAGGTGGGATCTAGTTGAAGGAAGTGGGGCGTGTCCTGGAGGTATTGGGCCCGCCTCTTCCGGCCTCTCTCTCCTTCCTGGCATCCCTGAGGTAAGCGGGTGGTTCTGTCCCCCATGCCCTGCCTCGCCCGAGACTGGAAGCAATGTAGCCTGAGTAGTATGGCCCACAACCTCCAAAACCGTGAGCCAAAATAAACGTTTCCCATTTGGTGCACTTCCTTCTGGCGTTTGTGACAGAAAGGTAACTAACCCACTATGCGAGTCCCAAATATTAGTTATTTTCATGAACTTTAAGTTAAAATGTAAAAGAAAGCTAAACATGTTTTTACTTTAGGCCGTGGTCACATGCCACATAACCGCATTTCAGCCGACAGGACACGTTTGACAGTGGTCTCATGGGATCGTGTTGCCCATGAAACTGTAGGGCCCGGGTTTGTGACAATCACCTGTTGACGGCTCGTTAACTGGCCCTTGTCTTGAGAATTGACCTCCAAACGGTTACAGCCGAGAAGGCCACCGGAGGAGCGTGCTGGAAAGGGAAAGTCGGGAGAGAGCAAATGTCATGTTTTGTTTTTAACTAAAAAGTTATAGCACTTTAGGGCTGAAGGGGACAATATAAGGATGGGAGTTTGATGTACGCTTCTTTTACTTAAATGTGTTGCCCTAACCTACCTTTTATTTACTTATTCATTTTTCTTGGTACCGGGGATTTTGAACTGAGGCCCTTGCGATTGCAAGGCAGGCGGCGGAACCACTGAGCCAAATCCCCGGTCCAGCTACGTATCCTTTGTAAGCCTCGGTTTCCCTTTTCTGTAAGGCTATTTATCACCCCGTGAAGGTAAAACGAAATTATTGTAAAGTTTTTAGAGCAAGCCAGGCGTGGTAGTACATGCCTGTCATTCCAGCACACTTGGAGGCTGAGGGAGGAAGATCACAAACCCAGTCTGGGCAGCTGAGTCACTCAGCAAGACCCTGTCTCGAAATGGAAAAACAGGCTGGGGGCTGTAGCTCAGTGTGAAGGCCCTGGGTTCAATTCCTAGTAGTAAAAAAAAAAGTTTGTCAAAACAAATAATACATAAGAATGTTTAAATTATGAAAATGAAGATAAATATGAGAAATTGCCCTAATTATTATTAAAACATACTACATGATGTGAAGATGAAAAAAATATAAAAATAAAACAGTATAACCTAGGAAACAGCAGCATACACATTAATGTGTGATAATGAAATCATGTTAAGTAAATGAGGGGATTTTCATTAAATGAAGTTGAGAGAACTAGTAATTTGAAAGAATAATTAGGTTAAGCCCTTGCCTTTCATCACTTGCTGAAAGAAATCTGAGCTATATTCAACAATTTTAAAACTAGGGGAAAAGTTTATAGACAAATATTTATATGATCTAAAGATGAAAGAAGATAAAAATTGGTAAAATCAAAAAGGAAATGACTGTTAGACTGCTATGTGCCAAGTGTTACTATGGGAAAGGTCTCAGAGAACCAACCATGACTAGCAGAGGTATATATATATATATTTGTTTGTTTGTTTGTTTTTGTTTTGATTTTTTTGAGACAGGGTCTCACTATGTAGTTGAGACTGACCTGGAATTCACTTTGTAGCCCAGGCTGGTCTCTCACAGCAATCCTCCTGCCTCAGCCTCCCGAGTGCTGGGATTACCTAGGCTAGTTTCATACGTTGGCTACTATGAATTGTGCTGCAGGTAGCACTCTAGCATGCTGACTTTAATTATTTTGGATATACACCAAGGAGTAGTATAGCTGGATCAACTTGCAGCTCTATTTTTAATTTTTTTAAAGAAACTTCATACTGATTTCCATAGTTGCTATACTAATTTACATTCCCTCCAGCAATGTAGAAAGGTTCCTTTTCCTTTTCCCCCACATTCTTGCCAACATTTATTTATTTTTTATTTTTGATGATAGCCATCGTGATTGGAGTGAGATAGAATGTCAGTGTAGTTTTGTTTTTGTTTGTTTGTTTTTGGTACCAGAAATTAAACTCCGACGAGGCAGGCAGCTGAACCACTGAGCTAAGTCCCCAGTGCAGGTTTAATTTGCATTTCTCAAATGACTTAAGTGTGGTGAAAATTTTTATATATCTGTTGGCCATTCGTACTTCTTTTGAGAAGTGTTTACTCATTTGCTCTTTTTTTAATTGGGTTATTTGATTTTTTGGTGTTACATTTTTTGAGTTCTTTATATATTTTAGATATTTTTCCTATGCTGGAAGGGTAGCCCGCAGACTTTTGCCATTCTGTAGGCTGTCTTTTGCTCAATTGTTTCCCTTTCTGTGTAGAAACCTTTTAATTTGTTGCAGTCCCATTTCCTACATTTTGAGTGAGCTCCTGGGATGATGTGGCAGAGTCAAGACAGTTTTGTGTCTACTCCAGTAGCATATGGCCAACAACTCTGTTACCCCGACGGGACCCCATAGAAATGACCTGGCTCTTGGGCATTAGGTCTCAGCTGTATTTCCTAGAGGCAGTCACCCTAGAGGGAGCATACAGGACCCTTTTGGACAGTTCTTTGAGACTCAAACTATTTTATTTCATTCTCTAAGTTGATAAATACGGTTTAAACAAACATACTTTTCCTACAAAACACAGCAGGAAAAGAAAGGGTAAATCACACCAAATGCTCCCATTCACAGTGAACAATGTAACATTAAGTGTAGCTTTCCTGTTAACTTAAAATTGCAACAGAAAACTGAACCTAAGGGCCAATACCTAGGGCTTACAGTCTCTTAACATTCCAAGTCAAGGAGTCACCAGGATGGTTGGGGATGTGGTGAGGCCCTGGGTTCTATCCCTAGCATCACAAAAAAGAAAAAAAGGAGGAGAAGGAAAAGAAGGGAAAGAGGAAAAGGAAGAAAATGAGAGGAAGGAAAGGAGGAAGAAAGTGGAGAAGCGGAGAGGGAAAAAGGAAAGGAGGGAGAGGAAGAAAGAAGAGGAGAAGAAAAAAACAAGTCACCAGGAGCTAGCTAATCATATCTCCTCAGGGCTTACCGACAGTCAGCAGATAGTAGTGGCTAGCCCTTCCTCAGCTATAGCCTAACCTCACCCTCATTCTTGTCGCTTTTTAAGGCTGCATCATAATCCATTGTGTATATAGACAGTATTTTGTTTATCTCTTCATCTGCTAATGGACATTTGTTTTTACTTTATAGCTACTGTGAATAATACTGTTATTAACATGAGTATCAACTATCTGTTCAAGTCTCTGCTTTCAGAGGCTTTAGGTACTTTCCAGATTCTGTGTGTTAAATTTCCTTTGCCATAAGATGGCTGCCACTTGGAATAGCAGCCTCCATGTTAAAATATGGCTTCTCCCAACAAAAGACAGGCTTCTATTTCCCATCATGCCTCTTCTCCCCATCATGCCTCTTCTCCCACCTGATACTTGCTACCTCCTGGCAGCTAGTGATATCACAACCCCCTCCTAATGATGTCACAGGCTCCTCCATTCTCTTAATACTACCTCACGCAACTCCACCCCAGCTCAGGCTAACCCCCACCCCGCTCCTATAAAAGAAGCTCCCTATTCTGCCATGTGGCTCGCTCTCCTTTGTTCAGAGACAGCCTGGCAGATCCTCCCCATAATAAAGGCTTGTTATGGTTTGGTCTGGTCCTGGTTTTCAGCTCTTTTCACCTAACACTATATTTACCTTTTTGAGGAACCACCATACTGTTTCCTACCACAGTTGCACTATTGTACATTGCTGCCAACCCTGTATGATTGTTCTAGCTTCTACACATCCTTGCCAACATTTGTTATTTTCCTTTAGAAAATAATAACTAGGACCCTGGCATGGTATCACACACCTGTAATCCCAGCTACTAGAGAGGCAGGTTTGAGACAATTTAGATCCTATCTCAAAATTTTTAAAAATTCAGTTATTTGGGAGTGTAGCTCAGCATTCCTTGGCTTTAGTCCTTAGTAGTGCCCTCCCCCCTTTAAAAGATGGAAAATTGTGAAATCAGGCCAACCTAATCACTGATGTATTTGTACCTGTGGGAAATGGGAATTCCATAGAAAATAGCCTGGGACAGGCATTGACAGCAATAAAATCAGTTCATTTATAGCCCCAGTAAGTTGAGAGTTCTGAATAAACCAGTTATAGAAATAGAATAATAAGTCAAAGGGATTTTACTCCTTCCTTGACTTTTTTCTTAAAATACTATGAAAATGATTCACAAAAGAAAGTAGCAGGCCAAATACATGTATTGTCTTTACTATTTCATCTATTTATTTTCTAAACCTGTTGTCCAGGTTATATTCATAAAATCTGAATTTTCCCCAATGATGAATCTTTAGCACAGAGCTCAGACAGCTCTTCTTGGGGAAAGGCATTCCTTACCCTTGCTTCAGATTTTACCTCTGTGACGATGAGCTGGGCATTATTCATTTCAGGTAACAAGCTGCATGCCTATTCCAGTTCTGCTAGGGAAACTTGTTTTAACTGTCTGCTGAGCATCACATTCATTAAATTAATTCACGCATTCGTCAGCCCTTTTGGGTTATGAAAGGCATGCTCCTCTTTTTGGAATCCTCAAGATGAGAGAAGTTTAGACAAGAACAAAAACAAAAAACTGAAAGCAAACAAATACAAAACAAATTAAATCATTCTTCGTGAGACAAGAAGAAAAAAAATCCACTGGCTTCTCGAGAGGGTTATTTTTATTTTAAATATAACAGTGACTTGGGAAATTGGAGGCCACAGAAGTGTTTGACTTATATACTATACACACACAGGACACTGACCCGTGGAATTAGGTGCCTGTTCTTCATATATGTGTATATTCTAGAGGGCAGCTTGGATTTAGCAATACTAAGGGCTTAGCACCCACCTCCTTTTGGGTTCATAATCTTCTATCTCAGACCCTCAACTTTCTTTCTTCAGCTCTTTAAAAATCCCAGGGGTATAAATAATGTAACATTTTATGTCATTGTATAGTCTACAAAACTTATTCATCCAAGTTTAATTTTCACAGAAGTCTAGGAAGGTGATATAATTCCCATTTTATCAAGCTACTCATTTTTTTTTTTTTTTTTTTTTTGT
>NW_022900922.1:5755461-5780780 GCF_012274545.1 Fukomys damarensis | reverse complement strand
TTTTTTTTTTTTTTTTTTTTGGTACTGGGGATTGAGCTTGGGTCCTTGTGCTTGCAAGGCAGGTGGCAGCACCTCTGAGCTAAATCCCTGGCAGTCCCCATTTTACAGATGAGGAAACTGAAGCTTAAAGAGGTTCAGTAATTTGCTCAAACTCACTGGTGTGCAAGTGACAGTGGTCACTCTAAAGCCACTGATGCTCTTTTCATTTTGCTAGAGCTGCCCTTCATGATTCTGTGATTATCTGTTATAACAGTACTTTTTCCATATATTTTTCTCTCTATAAAGCCAGTTAAGGTATTTGAGCTTATATTGTTGACTATTCTCAGAGTTATTAAATTAATACTGACAAAGAAAGAAAGTTTTATGAGAGCTGAAGGAGTAGTAATAAACATTAGAAGTGTGGAAACTCACCTTATTAAATATTCATCTGGATGGAGTCAGCTGATGAGATAGTACGAGGGAGGGCTGTAGGGATAGCATGAAATAGAAGCTAGAGGTTGAAAGCTGCATAAAAATGTGTTAAAATTTTTGAAGAAAGCATTGAAACATTTTCCTCAAGTGTTCAGTGACTAAATGCCACATATAAAGTACTGTTACATACTTATGAAGAGATTTAGTGCTTTCTATATACCAAATAAACCTAAAGCAGAGTAATTCCATGTGTAAAGCTAACAGAGGCAAAGCCTCATTTCTTCCAGGCAGATGAATGCCCTTCATTCAAGCACAACCACAGAAGCAGCAAAGAGCTCAGGCTCCAGGATTCCTGCTACACAGATGCTGTCCTTTTGCAGTGTAAGGGCAGAGCTGGTCCCAGAATACAGGCTGCTTCCCTCTCTTAACTCTCCCAGCCAGAACCCATGAGCCATCCTTATAAACTGTGTTATGGTTTATAATTATTCTCAGTGGAGTGTTTACATGTGTGTATTTCCCTATCCTATTTGAGGTTAGCAATGATAATTTATAATCAAATATAATTCCATAATTGGCTTAGCCTTCTTTTATCCCACTTCCCAAGTTTACTAAAAATAGCAAAATTAACTCATTTAATTTTCACTGACTTCCCCTTTTTCCTGTCCTAGAAATACTTATGAGCTCCAAAGAGGAATAGGCCTGGCTAGGTTCATAAGTTGAAGAAACTAAGCCATTAATCTCAGGCTCTAATTTTAGTATATGTGCTGCCAAAGCAAGAACAGTATCACACGCAAGAGTTCAATGCAGTGCACTAACATGGGGTCATCTAATTTAATGACAGATGACAGAATAAAGAATAGGTCATTTTTAGCTCGTGTTGCTTTAAAATTTTGTTTCAAGAAAATCCAAATGCTTGAGACATTTCTAAGAGGGCAAAACACTTTAATTTCACAAATGCCTTCACTAAAAGGTACCTATAATGCGTGGGACCCTTTGGTTCACTGAGAAAATGCAGATGCTGAGGATGTCATCCAGTAGTAGAGTGCTTGTCTCGCATGTGCAAAGCCCTGGATTCCATCCCTAACACACAAATTTGAAAAGACTCATCTTTCCGTTAAGATAAGTTACGTCTGGTTCTGGACCTAGTCATTTTTATACCTGGGTCTCAAAATATTTTTCAGACTTGTTTCATTCACTACATGACTCTGTGTGTGTGTGTGTGTGTGTGTGTGTGTGTGTATTTTTTTTCTATTGAGAAGGTTTTGTCCTCTCGTCCAGCAAAGAGATGTGTATAGGTTAGCAATAGCTGGATATCTTTAAATAAGTGAAAAAGTATCTCCTAACTGAAACAGGAGGATCAGCATGTGCCAAGGTAGTGTGACATTTCAGCACTCACCTGAGGCTGACCACCCTTGCTGGGAACAGCTATCCCCTGACAGCATTGTTTGCTATCTCGGAGGCCTTCCATTTCACTTGAAGTTTGCCTTCCAGGATCAGCAAGTACCTGTGTGCTCTAGGGAGGAAACCTTCCTGGCAGCCATTTCCAGATTGTTACATGATGACCCAGCTCTCTTAAAAGTCACACTAGGATAGAATTGGTGACAGGGATGGGATGGGTGGCCCCAGGCCTCTTCAATACTGCTAGAGCAGCTCCTAAATCTTTAGGAGGAGGGAGAGGGCCAGAGAAATGACCCACCCCTCACCCCAAAGGTTTGCTTCCCCAAAGGAAAGCAGGCTGTGTCTCATACTTCATTCAGAGAATCTGGGGGACATGTTGCAGTTGTACTAATGCCCATCTTTATTATTAATAAGTAGAAACATTGGAGACAAGGCCAAGTTTATAAATGTTTCTGCTCTCTGATGAATTCTCACAGCCAAGTCCCATAACAAATGCTCACCGGCTCACACAGATTGACCCAGCTTCTCCAGGTTTATGGTCCCCTGGCTGCCCCCAAAATTTTTGCTTTAATCCTTTGCTTCGCCCTTTTCTCTCATGTTTGTGACTATTGTTTTCATAATTCTTCCTCTGTTTTTTGGCTGCAGGCTTTTGCTCAAGTTGTTGTCATCCTACTCTGGTAAAAATCTTGCTGGCCTTTGAAGCTCAGCCTAAACATTAGCTTCTGAGTGCACCTAGAATGTTCTGATTGGCTGTGTGGTTGTGTTTTACCTGTCCTAGTCTGAACCCCAGGGAGCCAGAAGCTCTTTGATCGAAATGAAGCCAGGCCATGTACTCAGTCTCCTCAGCACCTCACAACTAGAATGCACTCACTGGTTAACAAATGAAACTTGATCACTATAGATGGAAACCAAATGGAAGGGGGTATAGAAGAGACTCAGGTTCAAGACATGTTACCCCAAAATATAGCACCCAGGCATTTTAGAAAAGAGCGGAACGGGGGAAGGTCACTCTCTTCCCTTTCTTCTCTGGAGCAGGCCATGTAAACTCTCCCTTCTCTCCCCTAAAGTGACTGGTATCCCCCTGCCCCATGCCAAAAAGGAAAGAATGTCACACAGGAGTGGAAAGAAGACTGATTAGCTCTTACTAAGGCAACATTTAATTACTGTTTAATCGGACCTTTTGTCCTCTAATCATAGTTCTGCCTAACTGTCCATAAAAACATAGATTTTGGGCTGGCAGTGTAGCTCAGTGATAGAGCACTTGTTTAATATTCACAAGGGCCTGAGTTTGATCTCCTACAGAGTGGGAAAAAGAAGCACAGATTTCCCAGTTTCTTTGAAGGTTCTTGTGTAATATAAAAATTTTTTTTTTTGCACCAGGGATTGAACTCAGGACCTTGCTCTTCCAAGGTTGGTAGCAGAACCACTGAGCTAAATCCCCGGCCCCCAAATTTTTATTAAATCAATTTTACTTTTCTCTTGCTAATCTATCTTTAGCTGTAGGGCTCTCAGCCATAAACCTTGCAATGGCTGAAGAAAGAAGTCTTTTCACCCCTCAAGGATCAAGAAGGAAAGGCAGAAAGGTGGTGGTGAACACTATTAAGTGAAGTAAATCAGACACATGTGTTTAAACACCACATTGTTTCTCTGGTGTGAGAAACTGAAAGTGGAAATAAGGATTGAAATGTATAAAGGATGTTGGGAAATGGGAAGAAAGTGCTCAAATGGGAAGGGAAACGAGGGAGGGAGAAAGGAAGATGGACAAGAAGAAAAGTAAAAATAGAAAGAATGGAAACAGCTTTTGTACAAAGGGAGGGGGCTTGAGGGAGGAATTGGGTAAAATGAAATTTATTTTTTAAAAAGTTGGTGAAAGGCAAAAAAAAAAGGGGTTTCAGGGCTGAATAAAAATGGTTTTTGGTAAGTGTTATAGTTGGGAAAGGAACCCCTCAGGTCAAGGACACAGTGGGAGATTTTAGAGAGAGAAATGTTCCATTTTGAGGTATTGATGTGCAACAATGCTGCTCTTTAAGAGGGCCCACAGGACTTTGAGGAACACTCCAAATGGACCCAGAGCTTTGGCATCTCAGAAACCTAGCACATGGGTAACTGTATTAAAAAAAAAAAAAAAAAAAAAAAAAAAAGGGGCCTGGGGATTGAGTGGTTCTGTCACCGGCCTTGCAAGTGCAAGGACCTGAATTTGATCCCAGGTACCAATAAAGCAAGCAAGCAAGCAAGTACATGGTCCATGTCTTAGTCTGTTTTCTGTTGCTACAACTGAATACCATAGGCTGTATAATTTATAAAGAAAAGAGGTTTATTTAGTGGTTCTGGAGGCTGGGGAGTCCCAAGGTGTGGCACTGGCATTTGCTAAGCATTTGGTGAGGTCTTCCTACTGTATCATAGCATAGTGATACAAAACAAACGTGCTCACTTAGTCTTTCTTCCCTTTCTTATGGAGCCACTAAAGCCGTCATGGAAGCCCCACCCTCCTGACCTGATGCAGTCCTAATTACCTCCCAAAGGCCCCACTCTAGATATCACTAACTTTGAAACCCTGAATATTAAGGGGACACAGTCAAATCATAGCAGTCTGTATTCCCAGAACAGTTCAGTCATATTTTAGATAGGAGAGAAAAAGGTCGAGGTTTTCAGCTAGTTGTGCCTAGTGTGCATGGTTTGTGGTCAGCAAGGGGTCTTTTTTGTGATGCCCATTGCTGTCCACCCCACTCTGCAGGAGAATGATGGGCCAGAAGAGACCTTTCCCTGTAGAATCCCACATTATACTGGTCAGAGAGATGAGTCCCTCACCTATTTGTAAAGATTTCCAGAAATGGAGACCTTACAGCTTTTTTTTTTTTTTTTTTTTTTTTTTTTTTTTTGTACTAGGGATTGAACTTGGGACCTTGTGCTTGTGAAGCAGGCAGTGGAACCACTGAGCTAAATCGCCAGCCCTCCTTACTTCTTTCTTTCATGTAGGATGAGAGAAGACAGAGGACTCTTGCTTTGTTGTAGTTAAGGATGGGTCATGAAATAGGGTAAGATGACCAGAACCTGATTCAGAAGGGCACATCGGATGGCCATCTGGTCCTGGATCTGCAGGCAGTGAAGGGACACTCTGGTTTGCTGTGGCCAGTGAGCGGAGGAAATGAAAAGGAGCAGAATATACCTGGTACTTCTTCAATTCTAGGAAGAGCCTAGTGTGGAGCGAGAGTAGTAGGTGAGGAAGGGCTGTGATGGGACAAGAAGCCTCCCTTTCCAGCACCCACTGCTGAACTCTGTTTGTCACACAGGTGGGAAAGGAAGGTCTGAAAGGCCTTGTGTTGCTCCTCACAGTGGGCCCCTGGGATGACGCAACTCCATGAATACCTGAACTATCTGGGAGAAAAGAGCCGTAAATAACTCAGCACAGCCCTGACTAAAGGCCATTCTTCACACAGGTAGGCACCCCAGGTGTTGACACGGGACATGGACCCTGAAGGACCGCCTCAATCAGGGATCCAGTCAGCAGCTGCCAGCTTTGGGTTTCTATAATCCCTAGGATTCAGCCAGGAGAGGAAACAAGGACTTTTGTTTGTATTTTTGTAGTAGTGCCAGTTTTCCCTTTTATTTATTTATTTAAAAAAATTTTTTTTTCGGCTTTAATTGAGTTTATTGGTACATGTTAGGGATACAGTACAGTTACATTCATTGTTGGGAATTTGTACCTCTATATGACAGGTCTTGGTTCTCAGTTTTTCGCCTTGTCCCTGACCTCCCTTCACCCCCTCTCCCCCTCCCCATCTACAAACACTTTATTTCCATCTTTACATTCTCTCACATTTTTTTCTTTTCCCTTATTATCCTTCCCCTACCCATCCCACCTTCCCTACACCTTTAGCTCCTTTCTTCCCATTTCTAAATGTCAGTAATCTTATTAGGATCTTCTGTATTATTGCAGATTATTCACACCAGGGAAACTATTCGGTATTTACACATGTGTGACTTATTTATTTCACTTAGGAGTATATCTTCAATATGTATCCATTTTCCTATGAATGAATCTATTTTCTCGTTCTTTATGGCTGAGTAATATTCCATTTTATAGAGAAACCACATCTTCTTTATCCAGTTTCCAACGGATGGGCAAATGGGCTGTTACCAAGATTTAGCTATTACAAACTGTGCCTCTGTAAACATGGGTGCGCATACTTCTCTGTGATATGATTCTTTTAGTTCTCTTGGAAAGATACCCAGCAGAGGGATGGCTGGGTCAAATGGAACCTCCAGTCCAAGCTCTGAGGTATCTCCGTATTGATTTCCATAGTGGTTGCACCAGTCTGCACTCCCACCAACAATGGAGAAGGGTTCCTTTCTCCCCACAACCCCACCACAATTTGTAATTGTTCTATTTCTTGATAGTAGCCATTCTTTGTGGGGTGAAGTGGAATCTCAGTGTTGGTTTCATCTGCATCTCTCAAATGATCAGTGATGTGGAATGTTTTTTCATATATTTCCTTGCTGCTTTGACTTCTTTGTCTGAGAAATGTCTGTTCATTTCGGATGCCCATTTTTGAGTTGGGTCTTTATATTTGGGGGGGCTGATTGTTTTGACTTCTTTATATATTCTTGATAATAGTCCTTTGTCTGAGGAACAGCTGGTAAAAATTTTTTCCCACATTGTAGGTTGTCTCTTAGTTCTGCTGATGGCTTCTTTGGCAGTACAGAAGCTTTTTAATGAGATCCCAGTTGTTGATTCTGTCTGCTAGTTCCCATGCTACTGAGGATTTGTTCATAAAGTCTTTTCCTATGCCAATGTCTTCTAGAGTTCTGCATAACTTACATTCCAGCAAGTTTAATGTTTCTGTTTTAATATTTAGATCTTTAATCCATTTGGATTTTAATTTAGTGCACGGTGAAAGATAAGGGTCTAGTTTTAATCTGTGGCAGGTTGACATCCAGTTTTTCCAACACCATTTATTAAAGAGGCTATCTTTCCTCCACTGAGGATAGTCAGCTCCTTTATCAAAGATGAGGTAGCTGAGTACATCTGCATTTGTTTTTGTGTCTTCCAGTTTGTTCCACTGATCCTCAGGCCTGTTTCTTTGCCAGTACCATGCTGTTTTTATCACAGTGGCTTTGTAGTATAGTTTCAAATTGGGAATTGTTATACCCGGTGCCATGTGTCTGTTGCCTAAAATGGCTTTTGCTATTCTAGGTCTCCTATGGTTCCAAATGAATTTTTGTATTTTTTCTAGTTCTGTGAAATACAGTGTTGGAATTTCAATTGGCATTGCATTGAATGTATATAGAAGTTTTGGTAGTATGGCCATTTTCACTATGTTGATTCTTCCTACCCAGGAGCAGGGGATATCTTTCCATTTTTTTATATCCTCTTCAATTTCTTTTTTCAGAGTGCTGTAGTTTTCAGTGTAGAGATCTTTTGTTTCTAACCCAGGAGCAGGGGATATCTTTCCATTTTTTTATATCCTCTTCGATTTCTTTTTTCAGAGTGCTGTAGTTTTCAGTGTAGAGATCTTTTGCTTTTGTTAGGTTGATTCCTAGATACTTCATTTTTTTGGATGCTAATGTAAAAGGAATTTTTTCCCTTATTTCTCTCTCAGTGAGTCTGTTATTTGTGTATAAGAAGGCTATTGATTTTTGGGTGTTGACCTTATATCCAGATACTCTACTGAATCTGTCAATTAAGTCTAGAAGTCTTTTGGTGGAGTTTTTTGGGTCTTCAATGTAGAGTATAATATCATCAGCAAATAATGACAGTTTAACTTCTTCCTTTCCTATCTTTATTGCTTTAATTTCTTTCTCTTGTCTAATTGCTGTGGCTGATGTTTCCAGAACTATATTGAAGAGGAGTGGGCATCCTTGTCTTGTTCCTGATTTTAACGTGAAGATTTTCAGTTTTTGGCCATTTAATATGATGTTGGCTGTTGGTTTTTCATAGATAGCCTTTATTAAGTTGAGGTATAGACCATCTATTCCATTTTTTTGCAGGGTTTTTATCATGAATGGGTGTTGAATTTTATCAAATGCTTTTTCTGCATCTATTGAGAGGATCATATGGTTTTTGTCCTTGACTTTGTTAATATAATGTATTACATTAATTGACTTTTGTATATTGAACCACCCTTGTATCTCTGGAATAAATCCGACTTGGTCAGGATGGATGATCTTCTTGATAATCCTCTGTATTCTGTTTGCTAGTATCTTATTAAGGATTTTTGCATCTATATTCATTAAGGAGATTGGTCTGTAGTTCTCCTTTTTAGTTGCATCTTTCCCTGTTTTGGGAATCAAAGTGATACTTGCTTCCAGGAATGAATTTGGAAGTATAGCTTCCCTTTCAATTTCATTGAAAAGTTTGAAGAGTAACGGCAGTAGTTCTTCTCTAAATGTCTTGTAAAATTCAGCAGTGAATCCATCAGGGCCTGGGCTTTTCTTTGTTGGTAGATTTTTAATTACATTTTCAATTTCACCGACTGTAATTGGGGTGTTTAAAATATTTTTATCTTCTTTGTTCAACTTTGGTAATTCGTAAGTATCTAAAAATCTGTCCATTTCTTCTGTATTTTCCACTTTATTGGAGTATAGGTTCTCAAAGTAGGTATTCATGATCTTCTGGATTTCTTTTGGATCTATTGTGACTTCTCCTTTTTCATTCCTGATTGCATGGATCTGAGCCTTTTCGTTCCTTTTTTGGAAAAGATTAGCTAAGGGTTTGTTGATTTTATTTATTCTTTCAAAAAACCAGCTCTTTTTTTCATTTGTTTTTTGTATCGTTTTCTTAGTTTCAATTGCATTGATTTCTGCTCAGATCTTTATAATTTTTTTTTTCCTCTCTTGTTTGAGCCTTGGTTTTTTCTTGCTCTTGTTTTTCTAGGAGTCTAAGTTTCATCATTAAGTTGTTTATTTGAGCCTGCTCTGTTTTCCTAGTGTGGGCATTCAGTGTTATGAATTTTCCACGTAGAACTGCTTTCATTGTGTCCCATAGATTCCTGTATGTTGTATTGGCATTTTCATTTATTTTTAAAAGCTGTCTGATTTCTTCTTTAATTTCCTCTGTAATCCATTGATTGTTTAGGAGAGTGTTGTTTAGTTTCCATGTGCTTGTGAAATTCCTACAGTTTTTTGTGCTATTGATCTTCAGCTTGATTGCACTATGATCTGATAATATACAGGGGATGACATCAATTCTTTTGCATTTATTCAGACCTGTTCTGTGAGCCAATATGTGGTCTATTTTGGAAAATGATCCGTGTGCAGCTGAAAAGAATGTATATTCTGATTTTGTGGGGTGGAATACTCTGTAAACATCTATTAAGTCCATGTGTTCCAAAGCTTGGTTCAGTTCTATTATTTCATTGTTGATTTTTTGCCTAGATGATCTGTCAGTTTGTGATAGTGGGGTATTTAAATCCCCCACTAAAATTGTATTAGTGCTTATTAGGTTTTTCACGTTACTTAATATTTGTTTTATATAGTTGGGGGCATTTGTATTTGTTGCATATATGTTTATGATTGTCATCTCTTCCTCTTGAATTGTTCCCTTTACAAGGATGTAGTGTCCTTCTTTGTCTCTCTTAATGAGTTTTGGTTTGAAATTTACTTTATCTGAGAATAAGATTGCTACCCCTGCTTTTTTCTGGGCTCCTGACGCATGGAGAATTGTTTTCCATCCTTTCACTTTCAGTCTATGGGTTTCCTTTTGCACTAGGTGTGTTTCTTGTATACAACATATTGTTGGATTTTGCTTCTTAATCCATTCTGCCAGTCTATTTCTCTTGATTGGTGAATTGAGGCCATTAACATTGATGGTTATAACTGATATATTCTGACTTATTATTGTCATGTTATTGTCCTTTTGTTGACTCTTTTTACTTTTTCTCCCGTCTCCTTTTAGTTTCTTGCCTTGCCTATTTGATTTGGTCTGTTGGGCCTCATAGTATTGTGACCTTCATTGTCCTTTTCTAGGTTATTGTTTAGAATTCCTTGTAGTGCTGGTTTGGTGTTCAAGAAATTTCTCAGGTGTTCTTTGTCATGGAAGTATCTTATCTCCCCATCTATTTTGAAAGAGAGTTTTGCAGGATACATCAGTCTAGGTTGAAGGTTATTTTCTTTTAGGACTTGGAATACCTCAGTCCAGGCTCTCCTTGACCTAAGGGTTTGTGTTGAAAAGTCTGCTGTGATTCTAATGGGCTTTCCTTTGCATGTGATTTGTTTCTTTTCTCGTACTGCTTGTAGTATTTTGTTTTTCTGTTGGATTTCTGGGATCTTGATTATTATATGTCTAGGTGTAGATTTTTTTTGATTGTGAGTAGATGGAGTTCTATATGCCTCACTTATCTGTATGTCTAATTCTTCCCTTCTATTTGGGAAGTTTTCTGTCAATTCTGTAAAGAGCTTTTTTAGGTCATTTGCATTTTCTCCTGCTTTTTCATGAATTCCTATCAATCTTATGTTTTTTTTCTTTGCATCGTCTAGAAGTTGTTGGATTGATTTCTCATGATCCCTTACTGTTTTTGAGACACCTCTTTTTTCACTATCACTGACTGCTATCCTATCTTCTATATCTGAAATTCTGTCTTCGCAATCTTTTATTCTGTTGCGTACACTTTCAATAGAGTTTTTAATCTCCTGGATATCTGTTTGAATCTGTTTTATGGATTCCATGTCTTTCCTCTGTTGGGCATTCATTGTTTCCATTTCTTTCTTATGCTGAGTCTTCATGGCTTCTACCATGGTCTTGAGCTCATCTATTTTTTTTTTGTCAGTTTCTGTTCTAGAGTGTCAAATCATGACCTCCAGTTTGCTCACCATCTCTATGGTTGGGAAATTATCTCTGATTTGAATTTTTCTAGAGCCTGATTGATCTGTTTTGTTACCTCCTGTGCTATGGGTCCAGGGTGTCCTGTTGGTTCACTATCAGACTTTTCATCCTCATTTGTCCTACTGTTTGCCATTGGTGAACTGGAAATCTGTCTTTGTGTCTTGCTTAAGTGTTTTCTCATTTTTATTTTTGTTGTTGGGTTGTCCTTCTTTAATTTCTGTGTATTACTTAAATCTTCCTGATATAGTTGCGTTTTAGCTTTTGAGTTTCTAATGACTCATAGACATCCTCATTTTCATAATATCAGAGAAAACAACTCTTTAAATCAATCACAATCCTTTATCCCACTTGATACATTCAGCAGCCCAATAGGATCAAGCACAGCTTGCAAACTGACCCCTTGTGGTAGTCATTAATCTATCAGCTTTAAACCATGTGAATTAAATTAATATCAAGAAGCAGCCCAAAATATGTTTGCAGTGAATACGCTTTTCAGTATAGCATCTTTACCATTTAGGATGGGGGGTTAGACTTAGAATGAGAGGATTAGATAAGTGAAAGAATTAGAGCAGGTTTGAAGTGAATCCAGAGGTTGTAGAATTACCTTACTATCTTTACAAAGCTATTAACTTCAGGGGGGATAGAGAGAGTGCAGGAATAAGGACAAGAATATATCCCCTTAACAGTAACAGGCGCTTGCCTCCTCTTGAAGCTATGGAGCCATGAGTGATGTAAAATGACTGGAGAAAAGAACATAAAGTAAAAAAACAAAACAAAACAACCCCCCCCAAAGAAGGAAAAATAATAAAAGAAGAAGATTGAGTTAGGGCAGGAGCAGAAATAAAAAGGGAGATGAGGGATAATATGGTGGAGAAAGAGACTGAGTTGGAGAGAGAGGAGAGAAAAAAGAAAGAGATTTTAGGGTGCAATGAGGAAAAGAAAGAAAAAAAAGAATTTGAAGGGCCTCTTTCAGACTATGTCTCTGTTGTCATATTATACCACATGTACAGCCATATGCAGAGCCGAATCCCCTGGTCTCGGCTAGCCATTGGCAGGTCGCCACAACTCAGACTGAACTCAGTCCATAAGGCCTAATTTGAGTTTCCCACCCCACAGGGTTGAACTCCACTCAGTTCTATTACAGGTTTCCCCTGCCCTTTCTTTATAGATATTCAAAGTTGGGAGCTCAGAAAACTACCCTTCATGAGAACCTATGCCTCTGCAGAGTTGGTCCAAGGACTGGCCCAATCAGGAGGTTTGAGAATGGGGTGGGGGGCAGGTCGTGGGGGCTACCTTCCTTACTGGATCTGGTGTCGTGCAGTCGGGGAGGTCGTGCACCCGCCAGGTGGACCCGGGCAGGCAGCTGGAGAGGCCTCCTCTGGGGTCCTTGGGTCCTTCCAGTTTTCCATTTTAATTCTGAGATGCTTTTCTGTATAGTCAGCTGTTCTGTTGGAAGCTGTTGATAGAAGGTAGTTCCATCTCTCCATCTTCTCAGAAAATCGCAGCATGCCTGTCACCAAAGAGGCCTAGTGCAGCCTAAGTCTCTCTGTTCAGGGTACTTCATAAGGAACTCAGTCCTGTCCCCCATACTGGGGATCAGACTCAGGACCTTGCACTTGCCAGGCAGGCGCAGTGCCACTGAACTACATCCCCAGAAGGAACTAAGTTCTAATGCTGAGGAAACAAATTCACAACTAGCCCAAGAGATTAGCCTTCCAATTTAGTTTCCTGTGTCCTGCCCATTGTTTTCCAGGAGGACTTCCTTTTGGAGATCCTGCCTCAAGAAATTTGTCTCTGAATAAGACAAATGAAAAATGTATTTAGGGGCAGTGGTTGGGAGAGGAATAAGGCCCTTAGCGGGGCCTCTTTTAAAGTCAGGGTTGTTATGGGCTGAATTGTGTACCCCTAACTCATATGTTGGCATCTTGACCCCCTCATCTCAGATAGTGAGTGAGCGTCTTTACAGAGGTACTAAGATTGAAATGAAGTCATTGGAATGAGCCCTAATCCAGTAGGACTGAGGTCCTTATAAGAAAAGGAACTCAGGGTACAGAGGAAAGCCCACATGATGACAGAGAGAAGGCAGCCTCTGTACCCCAAAGTGAGAGGCCTTGGAAGAATCAACTAGCTGATTCCTTGATCTTGGGCTTTCAGCTTCCAGAACCCTGGGAAAATTAATCGGTGTTGTTTAAGCCTCCCAGTTTGTGATACATTATTATGGCAGCCTTAGCAGACTAAGGCAGGTATGCTGTGCTACTCCTATCAGGGAGCCATGGACAGGGAGGAAAGATGTGAGCCTGAAGGAATGTTCTGATGTGGCAGGAGTGTAAGTGGACTATTCTCCATTAGGGAAAAGGGGTAGAGAATTGAAAATAACTGGGTTGTGGGCATGGAGGTATACACCTGTAATCCCAGCACTCTGTAGGCCGAAATAGGAGGAGCTTGTGAATTCAAAGCCAGCCTGAGGTACATGATGAGACCCTATCTCAACAAAACAAGAAAAATATGGGGCTGGGGATTTGGCTCAGTGGTTCTGCCACCTGCCTCGAAAGCACTAGGGCCTGAGTTCAACCCCTGCTACCCCCCCAAAAAAAAACCCAAGAAAAATAATTGTACGTAAGGATGAATTAAAGTGAGAGTACTAAGCCAGCCTAACTCTCTTCTCTCCACTTCACTTCTCCCATCCTGTAGTCTGATCTCCGTCTCTTCGCGGCTGCCCCATTTGTTTCTTGCCAATTACAGCCTTGATTGTCCAGGATATTACTATAGCTCTTGGGAATGTAGAAAACTTATTAGTGTACCCTTGAAAATGGAGGTAGACTTTTTGTTCTCCCCCAGTAATCTCTATTGGTGGAATCTCGTTATGATGCTATAGAAAGAATTCAGGGTAAGGGCCTTTCCTGAGTGGCCTTTGGATTATATCACTTGGAGACTGTCTGCTATTTCTACTCTTAAACTGCCTTGATTGAAGAAGTGAAAGATTTAAAAGACTTAAAAGTGAAACTTAGTTTAGAAATTGAAGAACCTCTCAATATGTAGTTATATGCCAAACAAGTCCCATGTTTGATTTGTTCTCTGGTCCTGATTCTTCTCCTTGTTGTTTTTCAAATCTTACAACAATTATTGGCCCAGCATCATTTAAAAGTGGGACAGTGTTGGAAGTTCTTATGAGTAGAACTAAATGCCCCCTTAGTTATAGCATTAGTTTGTATCTTGATTTCTCCTTGTGCAAAACAGGGAGTTATGCTACCTGCTGCTTCCTGGCTTAAAGTGTTATCAGGAACAAACAAACTAAAAATGTTCAGTTTCTCAGTAAGTATTAAATAAGTAGCTAGTTCTAACATAAGTGGGAAGTACAATAACCTGAGATGTAAGTTCTTTTTTAATTTTTGAAGTTAAAAGGTACTACTGGCTTTTTATGGAAAAAAAAAACCCTTTCATTGTGCTCATTTTAAATTGTTATAATTTTCTTTTAATAATAGGTCTGTAATAGGTAGAAATTCCCTGAAAACTTGGAAAGAATAGCTTCTCGTTTCACTATAATTTTGATAATTATAGCAGACAGCAGCTCATTTAGTTGGCATCATTAGACAGAACTGAAACTTATCTTTTTGATAATGTGGTTGACAACTACTGTCATGGTTGTACTATTTAAGGTTTTGATAGAACTCTCTTCAAAGTCCATTAAACATTCTTTTCTTCCTTCATAAATATTAACCTGGATACAGTGTGAAGGATTTAGTCATTGGGTTAATTATAACTTGATTCAGTGTAGTTCAGTGAAGTCATCAATGAGCTACTATGTTGGTTTTTTTGTCCTTGTGGCTAAATGATCATAGTTTTGGAATCTTGTGTCTGTTTTGTTGTGCCATTGATTTTTTTTTAATCTGCTCCAAGTGTTGCCTCACTTGTAGGCTGGGAGACCAGACATCAAGCTGAATGTGTCTACAACTAGATAAAATAGGCTCTGAATTACAGGGGTCAGGAGCTCTTTGGTAAGTAAAGATAGAGTGGATGTTACAAATGAATGTTTGTGTCCCTCCCAAAATCATATGTTGACATTTTAATTCCCATTCTGATGGTTTTAGGAGGTGGGGCCTTTGGGAAGTAGGTCATGAGGGTGGAGCCCTCCTGAATGAGATTGATGCCCTTGTAAGAAGAGATTATGAGAACTTTCTTCCTTTCCTCACTTTTCATCCTGTGAGGACTCACCAGGAAGACAGGTGCATGCAAAGCAGGAAGAGAGCCCTCTCTAGACACTAGATCTGCCAGCACCCTCATCTTGGACTTGTATCTTCTGGAAGTGTGAGAAATAAGTGTCTATTGTTTATAATATGTAGCCTATGGTATTCTGTTATAGCAGCCTAAACTAAGACAGTAGACAGACATCTGTGAATGCCTTCCCAGCATTGCTACCCTCTGTTTGACCATTCCTGATTTCTCTTTGGAGATCTGTGTCTTTTGGCTTAGGCTCCAAGGATGGAGCACTCGAGCTCAGCTAGTCCAGTGCACACTTCCCTAGGCACATGATTGGTCCAGAGGTGAGTAACAGACCCAACCGGTTGGTCAGAGTGTTCTCAGCATCTCTAGCTCATAATGTTATGATAAAGACACGTTCTTTCTGTGGACATAGGTGATGATACAGATAGCCCAGATCTATTGGCAATCATCTTTCCACCTTTAGAGAGTCAGCTTTAGGAGAGGCTGATACCAAGGAAAGCAGAGTAGGGAGTAGGAACCAAGCAGTACTTTGGTGACATCACCTAACCAGTGGATCAACCATTCTCTAAAGCTCCCCTACTTTTTTTTTTTTTCTGAAAAGGGAAAACTTACTGATGATCACACATAGTCACTGTAGCTCAGAATGTCCACCCTACCTTTTGAAAGCTCATATTACTTACACATTTGGCCTCCCTTTTTTCATATAATGAAATACTTTCTCATAATGGAGAGTAGAAAAATAATTTATAAATGTTATAGTCTGTTTCATGTTGGCGTGTTTTATTTTGAATAATGAAAAATACTCACTGAGTTATGATAAGCCCTGTAGATGGTAATGTGTCTTCTTCAGGATATTTAGAAAGTATTAGTTATAGAGAAAAAAATATTCAATTAATAAAACATTGCAAATACAAAATAAACCATCTGAATGTATATGCCAAATATTTTCCTAGAAAATATTAATACCTCATGGGTGATATGATTGCCTATGGGAAATACAAAAATAAACTATAGGAAATTAGAATATATAAGATACTTAGCAAGTTTTCTGGGTATATAATCAGTATACAATATCAATTTCATTTCCTTATACAAGCAACAACAAAAATTCAGTTTAAAAAAATAAGATTTAAAAAGCAATGGTATCACCCGGGCATGGTGCCACACACACGTGTAATCCCAACACTTGGGAGGCTAAAGCAGGAGGATCACTGTGAGTTCGAGACCAGCCTAGGCTACATAGTGAGTTCCAGGTCAATCTCAAGTACATAGTGAGACCCTGTCTCAAAAAACAAAAACAAACAAACAAAAAAGCAATGATATCTATAAGTATATATGTGTAAGACTTTTATAGAGAAAATTATAAAGCTTCTCTACAGACAGTGAAATTTTGAATAAATAGGAATAGAGAGATTATAAAAAGCATGACAGTATAAAAAAGAGGTTGGTTCTTATCAAACTAAACTATAGATTTAATGTAATTTCTTCTGAAGGCTTAACACTATTTTTTTTTCCTGTAATTGGACAAGATGAATCTCAAATATCTAAAGTATAGTGAGACCCTGTCTCAAAAAACAAAAACAAACAAACAAAAAAGCAATGATATCTATAAGTATATATGTGTAAGACTTTTATAGAGAAAATTATAAAGCTTCTCTACAGACAGTGAAATTTTGAATAAATAGGAATAGAGAGATTATAAAAAGCATGACAGTATAAAAAAGAGGTTGGTTCTTATCAAACTAAACTATAGATTTAATGTAATTTCTTCTGAAGGCTTAACACTATTTTTTTTTCCTGTAATTGGACAAGATGAATCTCAAATTTAAAGTAGAAGGGAAAGGTGCCAAGAATGATGTAGATCTTTCCTTTCCCAAAAGAGAAGAAATCATGAGGATATGCTTCAGAGAACAAAACTTGTTTGGAGCTGCAGTTAGTCAAGACTGTGGAATTTACACAAAAGTAAATAAATGCACCAGTGCAACTGAATAAAGGGTGCCAGAGCAGACCTACATATATTTTCAAAAAGCTGATATATGAAAATGCTGACATATGGAGAAATAAGAAAACGTTAAGATTCTTTCCTTGGATAAATGGTTATCCAATGTGACAAAGAAAATGGATCCAGGGCCAGAGATTTAGCTCAGTCATTTTGCTGCCTGCCTCTCAAGCGCAAGGTCCTGGGTTCGATCCCTGGTACAAAAAAAAAAAAGGATCCTGACTTCACACTAATTCGACCAAAGAATCAATTCCAGGTAGATCAATAACACTTTTTAAAAAGGCAAAACGTTATAAATCTTAGAAAAATAGAGTATTTTTATATTTTTAGAGTAACAAAAGATTTCTTCATGTGTAAGGCGCTGGGTTTGTCTTGACTTCCTGTCACTACCATGGCAGTGGGGAGGAAGAGAAGAGGAGAGAGCATTTCATAAACAAGACCCCCCCAAAAAAATCATATACCAAGAAGGAAAAGATTGATCAATTTGACTCAGAGTTAAGAAATTCTCTGTATCAAAAAATACTGTAAGATACTAGCGATGAACTTGAAAAAGGTATTTACAATACATATATATGAAGAACTCCTAAAAACCATATGAAAGTTACAAACAACCCAGTAGAAAAAAAAGCAAAACAAAACACAAAGACATGAACAGTCATGGGTGACAAATGAATGGATACGTGATCAGCCTCATCAGTAACCAAATGCAACTTGAAACACAGTGAGATACATTTTCACACCAACCCAACTGGCAAAAACCAAAGAGTCATTTGGCTTGGGATTTAGAGATTCAAATTCTCATATAGTGCTGGAAGGAGATGTATTAGTACAGTTGGGCTGCTTTAACAAAGTACCTCAAAGTAGGTGTCTTCAACAGCAGAAACTTACTGTCCCAGAATCCTGGAGCTAGAAATCAGGGTGGCTCGTAAGTGGCCACCTCCCTTGTCCTCACATGATCTTCCTCCTGTTTATACACCTTCTAAGGATGATAGTCCTTTTAGGACCCACGCTAGTGACTTCATTTTAATGTTCTTTAAAGACCATCTTTCCAAATGTTAGTCATTCTGAGACTGGAATAGCGTTATGAAGAACAAGAGACTCACGGGACGTAAAGATGTGCTGTTATTTTTGGATGACTGAGAATGTGTAGGAAGGAGCCAGGTATAGAGAGAAGAGAATGTGCAGAGTTCCTGAGGTGACAGAAAACTGGTGTGCTTGAGAAACATGGAGGCTGGAGGTCAGGGTGTGAGGGAGAAGCTGTCAGAGAGGCAGCCATGTACAGGTGTCCATATGACGTCAAGGACTGTGGATGAAATTGACAGAGAATGCTGGGAGATGTTGAACAGGAGTGTTAGGATCATAGGGTGTACAGAGAGCAAGAATGGAAGGGAAGTCAGCTAGAGGCTCTTGAGTGATTCCAGGACAGAGAAAAGGTGGCCTGGGATAGGATACGGCAGTAGAATAGTGAAACATGGGCAGATCCTGAATTTGCTGAAGGTGATGGATCAGACATAGTGTGTAAATCATTGAGAAGAATCAAGGATGCTTCCAAGTTTTTCCCTTAGGAGCACAAGTTTTGGTCAGGAAATTAAGTTCTGCTTTGGACATCTTAAATGCAGGATGCCTTATTAGACCTTTGTGGAGCTCTAGTAGGCAGTTAGCTGCACAAATGTAGAATTTGCGGGAACACAGGACAATATTTACGGCAGCTTTGTCAGCCTTACCATGGAGTACCCTATCAGCGACGGGTGGAAAAGAAAACCAAATGAAGAAAACGGGTGAAACTTTTATGAATACGGGTGGTGTTTTCTACAGTATCCAAACGTGGAAGCTCTAAAACTTCAGAAGGAGCTGCTTATAGATGAGTACACCCCTGTATTTTATCAGAATCCCATGCCACTGGGGGACAGAAAATGGATGTAATGGAAACTCGGAGAGGCTGCCCTTATGTGGCTGATCAAGCCCAGTTCCACACCGCTGGCTTCTGTACCCGTCAGCCTCACGAAGTGCACATCTGAATGGGAGCACACTATTTTCTCTTTCCCCAGTGTCCTTCAGCAGAGTAGATTCTTCCCTTTTACATCCAATGTCAGTCTCCTGCTGTGTGACTCGAGAGCCCATAAACACATAAACACAGTGGAATTGGGAGCAGATAATGACAGTCGTGCCTGTGACTGTGGAATGAGAGTCACTGCCCTGCTTGCTTAGTAATCTTGCCCTTCTGTCCTCCAGCTCTGGGCAGCATAAGCAGCAGTGAGCACAGAACCAAAGGCCACATTGGTCACTAGGCTCTGCCTTGTCTGTTTGCAGCACAAGTGTCTGTCAGACATATACCTTAGCCCTTGGGCTGCTTCTCTGTAAGCTGGTTTAATCTAATTTCAGAATGAACACAAATATTCTAAGAACTCAAATAAAAGTAGTCACTTATCATAGTTGAATTCTTTCTCCACATTCAAAAGGCAGAGGGCCAAAGGAAAGGGCATGGAGAGACCTAGTTACCTTGCCAGAATGTCCCTGAAGACTCTTTCTAATGAGGGATTAAGGTTCCCAGGAGGCTGCTGCTAAATGTCCTCCTGTACTTTTGCATTCAAATTAACTAATGAGATAAACCTCCTGGTTCAGTTTCCTGTCTTTGCTGTTGCAGCCTTGCCAATCATTTCCTGCAGTTTTTCATTCTATAACTATGATAACTATTAATACCTTGAATTTTCCATTCCTCCTTTGGGCCTGGACTTCTATTAAGAGTGACATTTACTCATTCTCTTGTCTGCTTTTGCTAATGATAAACAATATTCATTTTCTGTAATGGAGATTTCTAGGTCTGATCTTTATTCAAACTTTCATTTTTCTTAGGAGGCTGTGACAGACAGGACTGCCAGACTTCCGGGAGTTCAAGGCCAGCCTGGGCTGCATAGTGAGCTCAAGGCCTGCCTGAACTACATACTGAGACACTGTGTAAAACAAAAAAAAGGGAGTTATGGGGCTGGGGATTTGTCTTAGTGGTTCCTGCACCTGCCTTGCAAGCACAAGACCTGAGTTCAATTCCCAGTACCAAAAAAAAGGAGTTAGAAATTATTCTAAGGAGAAGAGAAGCATACATTCTGAGCTGAATCCTAGAATTTGGAGCTCCTCGTGGTCTTTTTTCCATTGTTTTTCTCTTGAGAATCCTCATTCTGAGAGTCACAGGGGTGTGTTAGTTCCCTGAGATTATATGCAGCATTTTCTTTGGATGGGAGTATGTGCCTTTCTTCTCTCAGATAAAGTGTCATAATTTTCTTCAGGTTTTGAAAACATGCTAAAATAAATGTTCAGACATTAAGGAACAGTTGTCTTTGTCACTGAGACACAATAGCCCACACCTACAACTTGAATAGAAGTTTATTTGGGATCATGGTTACAGCCCATGGGTGGCTGGCACCAAGGGAGGATGGCATGGCAGAGGGGTACGGCTGAGGAAAAGCTGCTCACTTCATGGTGGCAGGAGGCAGAGAGCAAAGAGTAACCAGGGAAGGAGGTACACCCTTTTAGGCCATGTCCCCAGGGACCAGCCTTTACCAGCCAGGCCTCACCTCTTAGCCTCACGTTTAGCTGTAGCACTCCCAGGATTCAGTCACCTTTCAAAAGCATGAGCAGATGAGGCTTTGCGAAGACATCTAGATACAAACTACAACAACTGCTTTGCCATCCCACTTTCGTGCCTCTTCCTCATTCTACACCTGGAAAAACTAATTTCTCAAAATGGTAGATGGTTCGCCAAAGCTACATGGCTGGATAGGTACAGAGCTAGGACTGGAATCTGAGTCTTTTTTTTTTTTTATCTCATTGAGTTTATTGGTACTTTTTAAGTATACATTAGTTATATTCATCATTGGGACCTTGACAGATCTTGGTTCGAGTCTTTTGGCTCTTGATTCTTTATTTTTGTCAGTATTCAACTTTGACCAACAGCAAGATGACATATAATACTCCATAACATCCAACACCCCAAATTCCTTTTTTAGAATGAACTACTTTATTCTAACTGAGGCAATTTGAACTATGTAAGTAAAGTTTCCTGATAGTAGTTGAAAGGAAACTTAAACCATTTAAAGAGCCGGTATGTCATTCACTGGAGAAAGCAATTCTTGTCTTTCCCAGCTCACAGAGAGCAGCTCTATGCCTCTATACCAATAATGCATTGTAAATTAGTACTGTGTGTCCCTGCTCCTCCATTTTGCCCAGGATTTTAGAGTCCTTGAAGACAAGGACCCTGTTCTCAATACTCTTCTCGTTCAGATTATAGCACAAAGGTCTTTGAATCAGGTAGAGGTTTGTGAAAGAATGAGCACCATTTACAAATTCCATTATACTTTTAAAACAAGTTCTAGGTACTCCAAAACTTTTCAGGCCAAGGAGGTAATACAAATTAGTGAAGCAACACAGTATAGGACCACAGGGGTGGTGGAAGCTGGAAAATAGGAAAATCCATACTTCATCACGTTTAAACATCCAAGAAACTGGGCAGGGGATTTAGCTCAGTGGCACTGCACCTGCCTTGAAAGCACAAGGTCCTGAGTTTGATCCCTGGTACTGAAAAAAAAAAAAATCAAGAAACTCTATAGGCCAGACTTCCATCTATGGTGGTACAGCACATCAAGTCATATCTGCCCAAAACTATTAGAAAGCCAAGTGGAAATGATAAAAAACAAAAAACAAACAAACAAAAAACATTCCAGGGGCTTGAAAAACCAACCTACATGCAGACAACAAATTGAGAAGCATTTAGGCATGAAAAATAGTCAGAATGTTCCTATAAAAGAGGCGGGAATCTGAAGTCTTGTCCTCTCTGTTTCCCTCTCCATCTTCTTTCCCAGTTTTGACCATAGTTTTATTAGCAAGGGGCTGGCTGGAAACAAATACCAGTTTTGCTGTCAAGTGGGTATATCAGTTATGGGCAGAAGGCAAAACCCCACAGTGTTGACAGCAAAACTAAAGAACTGGGAAAGAAATGGGGGGAAACCCACAATCTCTAAATCTGAATATGTGATCCTTTGGGTGAGCAGAGAGACGGCCATAAATCTTACGGAAACTCTTGGGATTAGAAAGCCAAGGAAAGGCTGCAGTGGGCTCTCCCTCCACAAATCCCATATGGAGGTAATGTTCAAGATGCCCTATTTAAAGAAATATGTGGGCATTTTCCTCTTTTCCCCTCCCTCCCCCTCTCCACCCCTCCTCTTCTGTTTCCTCAGTCTTGGGGATGGAACCCAGGGCCTCACCCAGGCTAAGTAAAGTGCTCTATCACTGAGCTACATCCCCAGTCCTTATCATCTTTTTCTAATAGTACTGTCATGTTTTCCTCTTTATTTTCAGAATTGTATTCTGATGGTGGTGGTTGAGTCTGTTAAATAATTTAAATTCCAAATGTTCAAACCAGTTCTAAAGTTCAGCTCTTCTGAGTTCACAGAACAATGGTAGAGATGTATGTGACCACATCAGCTGAGTACCTAGCTATTCCCAGAAATGCAGCCACATACCCCCAGGCTGTTTAGATCATGGCCAGGTCCCACCTACCTGTTACCCTGGAGCTTCAGTTTGGTGTGGTCAGTAGTGCAGGGAAGCCTGGGTATGTACAGTGATGTGCGTGGATGAGGTAGGCTGAGTGGGGCAGGGGTTCTCTGTTGAGTTTTATCTGACTGGTGAATAGAGCAGATGTCTACCTTGTAAGTTTCCTTGTAAGACTGAGCATTTTATAGCCCACCCAGTCTAGGGATCCAACTTCAATCAGGGCTAGACCTGGGTTCCTAAGGAACCTGGAACCCAATACTGGGAACCTGTCTTCTTCATTTCATGCCTATTTTCCTCTCTTTGTGTCTTCCTTCAAAACTGCTCTTCCCATGGAAAGGAAAGGTTACCAAAAACACATTTATTCTTTGTTACTTCAGGAATTCTAATAAGAATAAATACATTTTCTTTGTCAGTTTCAACAAAAAAGAAAAAAGACTGAGCATTTTATTATCTTCCTAACCTTTGGTCCTACACGAACACTTGTAATATGTCTTTAGGACAAGCCACATAATTTGCAGGGCCCAGTGCAAAAATAAAATGCAGGACCTCTTTTTTTAAAAAAGCTTAAGCTGAGAGTAGCACAGAAGAGCATTAACAACCATGAGGCTCTTCTGACCACATAATCACACCCCATGAAAATGACACTCAAAGTGTCTCCCAAGACAAGACTGCCAAGGACCTGAGTGAGTTCTCACCCTTTCCTAGGTGACTCCTTTTGTCCTCACTTGCAAACCCCCTATCACTCATCCCTCCTTGTCATTAAGCCTCTTAGATAGCTTTCTCAGGAGGCTTTCCCCGTGCTATGGGAAGATCTGCCTCTTGTTAGTTTGCCTGGAGTTAGGGAGGTGCAGGTGAGGTTTGGTTGAGTGAACATAATAAACACCCTTCCTGTTACTGGGCCTCTCTTGCCTGGCTCCACCTTTCTGAGGTTGACCAATCTGTGGGACCCCGCTGGTTATTGTAGGACAGTGGTGAAGTGGCCTCCAGGAAAACAGCATGACTGGCAAGAATGCCTGGCATATATGCCTTTGATCAGAGTCCCCTTTTATTTCCTCTCTTGTCAGTACTTGGTTTAGTGGGTTCTGGAGGGTATGTGGAAGTAACTCAGCTGCTGAGCAGCACTAGATAACAGCCGTTCCATTTCCTGTGATCTCTGGTCTCTCTTCAGCTCAGCCTGTCTGTCTCTTCTTTTTTTTCATCCTGATTCCCTTGCTTGCTGGTTTTTGATCAACCTGAGCAGTGGGCATTTGTACCAGTCCTTAGGTGGTTCTCAGGGCCTCTTAGATATTACAGTATTTCACTTCACCAGATTCGGAAGCCCAGGGGTTGCACCAAAAGGTAAGGGTAAAGAGTCTACCCTGAACCCTTTTCAGTGAACTGTCGAGGTATATCCTGATCCTACAGGGTAACCCTCTTCCTTCTGAGGAATATGGGGGCTGTGGAGGATCAAGGATACATGGGACAAGAACATTGTTAAGCGACCACTTCAGGAAGAAATCTTCCCTTGCTGCCTCTGAGATTCAGAGATCACCTCAAATTCTGAGAGCTCAAGAGTGTGGTCAAGGCACTGAAGACCTGAGAGCTATAGGGTTACCTGAGTTCTGGTCCTACGTGCTAGGTAGAATAATAATTCTCCCCTCCCTCCAAAATGTTTACATCCTAATTTCTGAAACGTGAATATCTAATTTAAGTGGCAAAATGAACTTTGCCCTCCTGATTAAGTTAAGGGTCATGCGATAGGGAGGCATTCCTGGATTATTAAGGTGGATCTAATGTAATCCATTGTAATCACAAGGGTTTTTATTAAGAGGGAGACAGGGGAATGTAAGGGAAGGAACAAAAACTGGACTGATGCCATTGCTAGTTGGAGTTACAGGTCAAAGAATATAGGCATTTCTAGAAGCTAGAAGGGACAAAGAAAGAAAATTTTCCCTAGAGCTTCCAGAAGGAACGCAGTCCTGCTCACACCCTGATTTTAGCACAATGAAGTCTGTTTTGGACCAGAACTGTAGGGTAATAAATTTGAGTTGTTAAGCCACTAAGTTTGTGATAATTCTTCATAACAGCAACAGGAGACTAATTTGCTATGGATAGACTATTTGATCCTTGGGAAGGTCATTCCTCTTTCTCCTTCTAAAATATTATACTTCGCTTTAGCAAGCATTATACCCAAAGGCTTTCAAACATTTAAAAGAAAATACAAAGTGGCTGGGTACTTTTATTTACTGAAGTCATATAGTAAACCCAGTGTACGGTAGATAAAGTGGAGTTTCTTTAGTGAGATTGGGGACCCCAGTGCAGTCGAGAAGGCAGAGGTGGCATGGGCAGAATTAGAGTTGGAGCCTTAAGCTATTGCTACAATTTTCCTGTCTTGGGGAAGGCAGGCCCTGTGTGTATTTGATCAGTTGACACATTGTGTCATGAAAAACTCATTGAAACTGAATATATTTAAAGGTAAACTATTATATGAATGAGGGATTATAGTTATTTTGTTTGGGGCTGTGCAACTCGAGAATTAACCTAATCTTCAAGACATTCCTATTTTTCTTTCTTTTCTTTTTTTTGTACTGGGGATTAAACCCACTGGAACTCTCCCACTGAGCTACATCTCCAATCCTTTTTAAAATTTTGAGACAAGAGAGCCAGGCGTGGAGGCGCACGCCTGTTATCTCAGCACTTGGGAGGCTGAGGCAGGAGGATCACTGTGAGTTTGAGACCAGCCTGGGCTACATAGTGAGTTCTAGGTCAATCTCAACTACATAGTGAGACCCTGTCTCAAAAAACAAACAAACAACAACAACAACAGCAACAAACCAAAAAAAAATTTTTTTTGAGACACGGTCTCTACTTTTTTTTTTTTTTTGGTACCAGGGATGGAACTTGGGACCTTGCTCCTGCAAGGCAGGGGGTGGCAGCACTGAGCTA
>NW_022900922.1:5719789-5755374 GCF_012274545.1 Fukomys damarensis | reverse complement strand
GGTACCAGGGATGGAACTTGGGACCTTGCTCCTGCAAGGCAGGTGGTGGCAGCACTGAGCTAAATCCCCCACCCCCACCCCCAGCCCCAAGGTCTCTAAATTGCCCAGGCCAGCTTCAAAATTTGTTATCCTCCTGCTTCATCCTTCCAAATAGCCAAGATTACAGGCGGGCATACCACTGCATCTGCCTTCTATTTCTTCCAAGATTCTTATTTTAGATTCCTTTTTTTCTGGGAGTTTATGAAAGGAGGTACATAGAGTCTTTCCCTGTCACATGAGTGGCCATTTTATTGTTACTGAAACTGACTTTTGTAACCTCCTAGAGTCCTTGGGAAAAGCTCCCTTCCCAGCAGTTTTCCTTTTGATGTCCTTCAGTTGTTGCCCTTGAAGTCTAGCTTTGCAGATTCCAAACTCAGGGGTCTCTGTGCAGCTCTGAGTTGTAAATGTCTGTAGTTGAGAACCTCCTGAGGCATCAGGATCAAATAACCCAAGGGTAAAGCAAGGGGAGCAGCAGATGCCCTAGCATTCTCTGGGAGGAGGCCAAGGGTAAGATAAACAGCCTGATTGTGAAAGCCAGGCAGCATTTAGAAATAAGTTCAAAGGGTTAGGGTTACTACTCCCGTGTTAAAGCAGTATAGGTCTAGACCAAACAAACACAAAAGTGGGAGAATTTATTGTGCATTTGTGCTGTAGAGCAAATTTGTTTCTGATCACTTCATCAAAGAATATGTAGAATAAAATAAAAGCTTATGTATATTGATGTATATATGTATTTATACGTCTATCTTCCTTTGGTGCTGAAACGATAGGAAGCCAATGATGAATATGTTAAGAATGCAAATTCTGGGCCGGGGGATTTAGCTCAGTGGTGCCGCCACCTGCTGCCAAGAGCAAGGTCCAAGTTCAATCCCCAGTACCAAAAAAAAGCCCAACCAAACAAACGAAAAGAATGCAAAGGGGCAGCCCACTTTCCCATCCCCCTTCTGGGTTTCTTAGACAGAGGCTTTCTTTCTCTCAATAAATTCTACCTACTCTTAAAAAAGAAAAAAAGAATGCAAATTCCTGCATTCCTCTAAATCCAGAGTTTCTGCTTTGTCTAGCATGAGACATTCCAGGTGATTCTAACATAAATAGCCCTGAGGTAGGATAGAAGAAAAAAAGACAGGTTAGAAAAAAAGAGAGATAAGGAAAATCATAATTTTAGATGGTACTTTAAAAAAGCTACAATTTTGGGGCACAAAAGTTACCCAGGGTTGCAGTACTTTTCTTCACCTCCAAAGAATTCACCCCAAATAAAATTTATAAGGGTCATAATGACACAGTAAATCATGTACATAGTTTGCATTCTAACACAGCCTACCAGATGGGTAAACCTGACAGACAATAGGAATGTTCCTTGTTGATCACCTACTTTAAAGATTCCCTCAAAACCATATAAATATTCTCATTTTCAGGCCATGATGCTCCTCTCTTGGTGGCCTGCATACTATTTGAATATGTACAATAAGCCTCATTATGCCTTTCTGTGATGAAAGTTAATGATATGACAGCCTATTCCATGGGAAGGGTGATTGAGGTTCTGCATCTCCACTTTGAGGAGCCTTGTCAGACCCTTTCCCATAACAGCCCTAGAGGGAAATTTTGACAAGCACTGAACACAGTACCTGACTTACCAAAGTAAAGATAGCATGTAGTCCAGGGAGTTAAATCCACTCTTGGAAACTCTTTAACTGGGACACAGAGAACAAGCATACTTGTTTTTGTTTCTTGCAGTGCCTTGTCTCTACTCAGTTTTTTTTTTTTTTTTTTTTTTTTTTTTTTTTTAGACAGGGTCTCACTACTTACTTGAGACTGCCTGGAACTCACTATGTAACCCAGGCTGGTCTCGAACTCATAGCGATCCTCCTGCCTCAGCTTCCTGAGTGCTAGGATTACAGGCGTGCGGCACCACACCTCTCTACTCAGTTTTGAGTGAATACATAGTAGTTTTTTAATTAAAAAAAAAATGTGGTTGTTGTAGTGTTATAAAGTGTTAACCCTAAATATATTTTAGTGCAGCTATATCATTTGATTTTTTTTCCTGAAATTAATGAGCTTTCAGTTCTTTCTGTTCATTTAAAATTGCTTGAGATATCTCAAGACTGTGCATCTGTCTGATAGCTTTACTGGGTAGTTCCTTCTAAAAATGGTTCACCAAGCAGATGTTAGCAGGTTTTATGGTATTCATGTATCCTGAAGTTGAATTCCAGATTCTTTTAGTCTTGAACAAAAAAATTAACAAAACAAGCAAAATACAGTGACAAAGTATGTTTGAAAAAGTATAAGTGAAAGAGAAACTGGCCCTGTGAGTGAGCTTGGGCTGAGTAAAAGAGGAAAAAAAAAGCAAGATAAGTACATCCTGGAGGACACAGAGCAGGCTATTGTGAGAGAAGCCATGATAGCAAGCTCTACTTGGCATCTATGTCTTTTTATGCCATCTATATCTTGAGGAAACCTGTGAAAACTTGTTCATATGGGTCCTGAGGGATGGTTCTGGGATCCCACACCTCAGGCTAATGGCAGGTCTAGGCCATCCTATTGAAAACCTGCTTGAGTTCTATAAGAAGCCTATGTGCAGAGTTGTGGGCAGTGTTCTGTGCATGTGTTCTGGGATTTTGTAATTAACGGGTCATGCCTACTTCCCCAGCCTGGTTTGCTACACCCTAATCACCTGGTTCATTTCTCCCTGAAACACATATATCCCCATAATTCTTTATGAGGTGCTGAGGGAGTGGAGGTCTCTGTCTTCTATACCTTTTTCAAGCTGGAAGGGCCTCTAGAGACTGCCTACTGGGGATTAGGTGCTTGCCAACTACCCTGGGGTGCTGTGGCTCACTGGCTAGGGTTGAAGAAAGAAAAACCTGACAGAAAATAACAAAAAAAGAGTTAATGATTTAGCTCAGTGGTGCTGCCGCCTGCCTCGCAAGCACAAGGACCCAAGTTCAATCCCTGGTACACACACAAAAAAAGATTTAATGACCATTCAGCTGCCTGTATGACAGGAGAAAGAAACTTCACTATTAGCCAAAATATGAGGAATAGGTCAGATTCCTAATCTTCCTGTAGCAGCACCAGAGTTTTGATTTTTGATGGGAAATCTCAAGTCTTCCAGCAGCTTACAGTAGTATTTTCCTTTTGGGTGATCTTGTTCTTCAGACAGTTCAGGTGGGACTGGCTTTATTCTAGAAAGAGGATTCCAGTTATCCTTGCCACCTTCAGTAAACTGGGTGTTGCAGGGATCACTGAAAAGGGCCCCTTCTGTTTTGGCCTTAATTGGTTGATGGATAACCTCTCTCCAAGTTCTTATGAGCACTTTGGTTTCCAAGACAGATTAGTAGGTGATCCCACAGGCCAGGAGCTGGCAGGACTCTTGTTTCCATACATTGGGATAGCCTATTGTACTTGGCCCAGATTAATGAGATATTGTAAAACCCTCAGGATCTCTGGGTCCATTATCATATCAGAGGATAGAAATGACTTCCTTTATTGCTGCATGGTCATGTAGTATCTGAGGCATTTTTGGAGTCTATATAGATATTTAACCTTCTGCTTTTTCTTAATATCAGGGCTCAATGATATTAGCTTTGCCTTTTGAGCAGAGGTTCTTGGAGGAAGAGGTTTAGCTTCAGTGATCTGTTGTGTACTGACAACTGTATAACCTGCCTTTTGAAGTCCTTCTTGGACAAAGTTACTTACACCAATGAACCTTACCTCCTCAGAGTCTGGGAGGGGTGGGTAACTGATACTCTGCCTACTTGCTTAGGTATGGGAAATCATTTGTTCACAAGAGTGGCTAACTTCTGAGCCTGTAGACATCGAAGAAGCAGGGTTAATAGCAGTGCAAGTTTTTATAATACCCTCAGGCATGCCTAAGAGTATAGCATGATACTTAATAAGCCATTCCTCTGTTAACCACAAGGACCTTTTGGTCTCCAGAATAGCTCTAACCTGACAGGGAGTCAGGACTTCTAGCTTTTGTCCCAAAGTTAATGTTGCAGCTGCTTCTGTTAGTATAGCTGCGAAGAATCTCTGCTTAGGGTTCCTTCAACACCAACTATGGCTATATATCCAGAATTAAGTGATTGAATCGGCGTAGCCATGATGTCTGGGATTACCCGGGTTTCCTCAGAGGAAATGGTGATGTCTGTAGACAGTGGCATTTCAGGCTTCCCTGGACCTCTTCAGTAAAGGAAGGTTTTGAAGGCTAGTGGCCTAGCCCCACTCTGGGAGTGTGAACAGTCAAACTTCCAATGCCATGGGTCAGGCGAAGTAGCTATCTCATATACAGTATGGGGCCTGGGTAGAGGCTTAGTGCAGTCCCGTGCCCTGTGTCTATTCTTCCATGTGAAACAGGAATCTTCCCCAGCTGTCCCTGAGGTTTTCCCTAGATAACCTGGGTGAGTTTAAAGCACTGCCAGTTGTGGGAGCTATACACTTACCCTTTTTCTTTTGACCATCCTCTGGGTTCCAGTTGTTGAACACAGAACAAGTCATGCCCAGCAATTGGACCATAGGTGTCTGTGACCCTGTCTGAAATTTTTTTGTAGTCTACACCAAATATCTGGGGTTGATTGGTAGTTGAAATCATGTCCCACTAGTTCTTCTCCCTCTCTGGAAGATGGCTTTATATTAGTATATTTATGAAAGACTCAACATACCTCTTTGTCTCCCTAGTAAGAGCAGCTAGTATATGAGACATCATTCTTAGTCTATGACATCTTGGTTCTGCTGAAGGGCAAATAACCTCTCCAGAGTGTTTTCTTTCCTTTTTCAAAGGATGTTGCTCATTTGTATAGTTTCTAGCCTCTGTATAATCTTTGTCTTTCATCTGGTATACAGCAAGTGGTCAAGATAAATTGGACACCTCACCACGATAAATCAAAAACAAGGGCCAAAGTTTGAAACCATTGGCCTAGTTGTTTCTTACACTGCTGGATGTCTGCTACTTAGAAAGTATTCCCTCAAGTGTTCCCTTCCAATCTGGGCCTTTCTTAGGGTCAGGACAACTTGTGAATTAGAGCAGTAAGAAGCCCCACTTCAGGTCCCACCTGTGGGAGAAGGGGGTCACCCACCTGCTGGCTTTTTACCTGTGACTCCTGTGAGACAGGGGCGGAGCTTTTCCCCAAGCAAACTTCCCTTGGCCATTTAGTTGGATCCCTTGATGGCCCAACTTGCATTTTAAGTCCTTCATGACATAGTTGTATTCTGAGCCCCGGATGGCTCTGCTGGTATTTCCAGTCTCTCAGTGACTCCACTTAACCAGAATGGAGCCAATTGGGATAATTGTCTCTTGCATTTATGCCATAATAAAAAGGCTAAGAATGGGTATGGGTCTGCTTTTGTATACTCAGTCTCTTTAATTAAATTTAAAATTCTGTGTACTTGTTTTGCTCAGACTGTCAGGCATAGGATTTTAAATTGCCTACTCTTTTTTTTTTTTGTACCGGGATCAAACTCTGGTCTTTGTGCTTGGGAGACAGGCGCCTGAACCACTGAGCTAAATTCCTGACCCAAAATTACCTTCTCTTAACAAGAAAGAAATCCAGCCAGGAGGCTATAGCCCCAAGTGAGATTTAACACAGGAAGCAAGCAAGTCAGCTAAAACTGTCTTGAACAGGCCTTCCTAGCCATTGTCCAATCCTGGCAAAAGTCTTGGGTGTTTTCTTTCAAAATGGACAGGTTTTTCTCTTCTGTATAGGAAAGAGTCACTGTGCTGGTTAAAATAATTCAAAAGAAAAGAGGTTCCACCCTCTTGTTCTCCAAAATCAGTGACTTAGCTTGTAAGGCCAGTTAGTAAAAAAAAAAATAGAAAAACAAAAAGAAAAAGGTGGTGGCAGTTGGTGTAAGCCCACATACAGCTGCATGGTTCCATGAAGGCTCTAAACCCGCTTACGGTGCCACCCACATGCAGGGGTGGGGCGTCCTCAGTCCTCGCATCATCCTTAATCCCAGCATCACATCAAGACACAAATTGAGAAGCCATTTACAAAACGGGTGTAAGCAGAGACCAGGATAATTAAAAAAAAAAAAAAAGCAAACAAAGTCATGGATGGCACAGCGTACCACAAGAAGGAAAGAAAAAAAGTCTGTTGTGGCTGGAAGGAAAAGAGAAGCCATCTCATCCCTTTTCCCTTCCCTTTTGGCCACGAAAGCAGCAAACAGTTCTCTGTGTGTCATGAGAGGAGTCCCCGGAATTCCTGGTGTAGGGGAAAGAGTGAGCGAAAGGAGAAAAGAAAAGCCCTAAACCTTGTGACATTTTAGAGAAAAACAAAAAGTACACCCATCAGGCTACACCAAATAATGGTACCTGTTAGCTCCTTCTAAAAGTTGCTCACCAAATACTGGGTTTAGAGTGGTGCTCACATCTCCTTCTGGAGTTGGAATTTCAGGTTCTTTTTGTCTCAAAGAATTGAACAAAATGTGCAAAAAAGTGATGCCAAAGCTATTTTATTTGAGACATTGCCTCTCCAGAGCAAGTTTAGGCTGAGTCAAAGAGGAGAAAAACAAGATAAAGATATACCCTGGAGGACACGGGGCGGGGTATCGTGAGGAAAGCCCTGGTAGTACTGAGCTCTTCTTGGCATCTGTGTCCTTTTATGTCATCCACATCCCCAGGAAACCCAAGGGAACTTCTTGCGGTCCTGAGAGCGGCGCTGGGATCCCACACCTCAGGCTGATGTCAGGTCTAGGCCATCCGATTGAAAACTTGCTCGAGTTCTTGCAAGAAATCCACGTGCAGGGCTCTGAGTACTGTTCTTCACATGTACTGCGATCTTGGAATTAGCAGTTCATGCCTACTTCCCAGTCAGCTTTCCCACGTCCGAACCTCCTGCCTCAGCATGGCAGACACAAAGAAGAGAAAAGGGAAGAAGGAGGGAAATGTACCTTTCCAGGCCACATCTCGGTGGGCAGCGTCCCCCAACCAGGGGCTTCGTCTCCTAACGGCCAGACACGGATAAGCTTCCTTAATCCAGTCACCTTTCCAGAGCTCCACCAACAAGTGCGTGAAGCTTGGGAAGACATTTTAGATCCAAACTGTGACACTGTGCTTCCTCCTCGCTTCTCAGATTCTCCGTTCTCCTTCCCATTCTTCATTAAGAATTCTTCCTTCTTGGCCGTGATTCTTTTTGTAGTCCTCTTACTGGCTGTGGAGAGCTCTCCGTGTAAAGAATGAAACTGCTAAACCAAAACAAGAAGCCTTCTCCTACTTCTCGAGACTATAGCGTACTGTTCCTTCCTTCCTTCCCCACAAAGAATTGCCGAGCACCTTCTTATGCCAGACATGTCCTTGTACTTACAGATGAAAAAGACAGACAGGCTCAAGGGTGCAAGGCTGAAAAGTTTTGCTTTGAGAAGAGAGCCCTAGGGTGTGAGAAAGTAGATCAGGCAGGGGGGAAGGGAGGAAGGAAAAAGGACAGGCAAAAAAGAAAAGAAAAGGAGAAAAGAAAGAAAGCCAGAGTTTTGATCCCTGGTACCAAAAAAAAAAGCCAGAGTTGCATGTGCTATGAAGAGAATTCAAATAGAATGACGAGGTACAATGGTAGAAGGGCCAGATGACTAGATTTGATGACAAGGGGTGGCCCATCTGCTATTAAGCATTTGGGCTCTGAAATAAAAAATTCTAATATCAGAAGGAGGGAGCATTCAGGCAAGAGGAAGTATGCGCTCGGGGAATATAAATTAAAAAATCAAAGTATAATGGCAAATAATTTTGTGCACCAGTCTAATGTTTAAAAAAACTTATTTCTAGTCATATTTCCATTAAAATAGACTATTCAAAGTCTCAGTCAATGGTGGAAAAATACAGCTTAGTGGCAGAGACATCTAAGAAATGTTAAGCTGCTTAATGAAATAGTCACTTCTGATTGAATTTCTTCCTTACACAATTAGTTTGCTGCCCTTGCTACACAGGAATCCTACCTCTTCCTATTCTCACGGTGGGAGCGGAGAAGGAAAAAACCTAGTTCAAACTCCAAGAAATAGAACCTAACTCAAGATATCCACAACCTCTATCAAAAAATAACTTCTATTACTCACCAGTTCCAGTAATGACAGAAGAGATTGTGGATAGCGTATGACGTTATTATATTCTGCACTAATTGGAGTCAAAGAGCAGAGAAGCGGTAAGGGTTTAGAAAGAATACTGAAAGAACTCCAACCTTCTCCCTTTATTAGCTTTTCAACTAAATACTAAAAATATGCCAGCTATAAATTATTTTACCAATTCATCTACTATCTATTGAGTTCTGTGCCCACACTCCATATTCAAATTCATATGTTGAATTTCCGACTCACCATGTGGGTGTATTTAGAAATGAGTCCTTTATGATGGTGGTTAAGACTATATGATATCATAAGAGCAGAGCCCTGATCTTATAAAACTGGTATTCTTATAGGAAGAAGGAGAGAGATCAGAGATGTGAGGGTACAAGGAGAAGGTGGCCATTTGCAAGAGAGTAACACAGCTTTCACGGAATTTACTCATGCTACCAACTTAAATGCCTGTTTAAGCCACCAAGTCCGCGGTGTTTTGTTAGTCCTAGTTAACTAAGACATTGCCTTACTCTAGCTGGCACAGAGAGTGTGCATTAAAATGAGTGAAGGTGATTGCTTCCCCACTGACCCCACCATCAAATATTGGAAAAGTAGCTGATGAATGGGTTGTGGTGACCCAAGAATTTAGGATAGAATTTTAGAAAAACTCCACTCTTCAGGGGACAGAGGGTGTAGTTCAGTGGTAGGGCACTTGCCTAGAATGTTGAAGGACCTGGTTTCAACCCCCAGACCAGAAAAATTTTTTTCCATTTGTTGTGATTTAGAATTAATGTATTTTTAAACTAAAAGTTTAGTAATATCTTAAATTTTAAAAATTATATCAAGGCAAAAAAATTAAGGCATGTGTAATCTTTATTAAGTGAATCTATGAAAATGATACATTTGACCCCATAACATGTACATAAAGTACATAACATGTGCTGTAATACCTTTTTTTATTGAGGTAGCTAACCTGAGATTGCGTATCTCAGGTAGATGTCAGATACATTCCTACCAAAAAAAGACAGCACAGCACAATCATCAGGCCTGAGCATGACTGTAGTGGACCCTAGGAAACTTTGTTTTTAGGGGTTCCTTCTTCCATAAAAAATTAAAAGTTACATTATTTTTACTATTTATCCAGAAAAAGAATGAAATTTTGTCATTTGCTACAACATAGATGGAACTAAATGTCACTACATTAATCATTATGTTGAACCAATCACAAAAAGACAAATACTCAATGATTTCACTCATGTGGAATCTAGAAAAGTTTATTTCAGAAATTGAGAGCAGAACAGTGGTTACCAGAGGCAAAGAGGGACAGGGAAAATTGATCAGGGGGTACTAAGTAGCTGACAGGAGCAAGAAGTTCTGGTGGGCTATTTTAGAGTAGGATGACTATAACAGTTATGCCTGTACAGTTCACAAAACCAGAAGAAAGAATTTTTATTAATTTATTTTTAATTGAATATCCTTTTATTGGATTTTTCTCAATTATAAATGAAATTTCATTTTCCCTCTATAATTGCAAGCAACACTTAGACTAGGACTGTACAAATTTAGATCAAAATAAAAATATATGTATTTTGTGGTTGCACAAAAACATTTACTGAATATTTTAAAGAAAGCCAAACTAACAGCAATATATGCAAAAGTGATGAATTAATGACTGTGAGACAAAACAATAGAATTGTGCTTTTTTTTTTTTTTTTTTGGTTTTTTTTGAGACAGGGTCTCACTATGTAGTTGAGACTGATCTGGAACTCACTATGTAGCCCAGGTTGGTCTCGAACTCAGTTTTCCTCCTGCCTCAGCCTCTCAAGTGCTAGGATTACAGGCGTGCGCCACCATGCCCAGCAAATTGTGCTTCTTTTTCAGACTGGGGACGGTGAAATGTTTAGCTACAGTTTCCCACAGAAACATGAAACAATTCATACAGAACACAATCCCTCACAAATAGCTGATGGGTGATGAACAACCAAGCAAAATACAACTAGAAATTGTTGGGGTTATTCATATTTAAAGCTAACATACTTGATGTATTTAAAAATTCCTGTAGAAGCTCATGATAAATTGCTTCTATTTCTACACAGCGCAAAGAAGGTATATTCCATTATTAACTGTTGAAACAACACTTGAAATGTTACAACACATATTAAAATAACTTTAGACAAAATGCAGTTTACATAAAAATTTTAGAATTACAATGAGAAATAGACATTTAAGAACATTAATCCATTATAACCAATGAAAAATTAAGACGTTATTTCCATATTCCTTATAAAGTTTTTCTTTACTACAGCAATTAATTTTAAAAGTATACATGTACTGCTGGAGAAAAGTCAGTATGATGATTATTTGCCAGTTGCTTCCAATGGAGAATTTAGAATTTGATTATCCATATTAAAAATATTTTATGCTGGTAAACCACCTTCAATTTAGGGTATGGGTATTTGCAGAGGTCAAACTAGTTGGGAGAATTTAACAACCATTTATGAATGAATGTAACACAATATTTTCTTCATAGTATTTGTAAATACACAATACTGTTTCCTGTCATGTTATACCAATATGACATTGTACAACAAGCATAATGCCATCAGATTCTTACAAAAGCCTGTCATTTAAGTACGTCAGTAGAATAAATGGTCAGTAAAATAAATGCTTTTAGCATACAAATTGTAAAACTCGTTTACTTTCCTTTGATTGTAACCACAAAGAAATAAAAATCAAATAGGAATTAAAATAGATAAATATGCAAGAAATCATCATTCTCAGTGATATGGCTACATAGAATTCATTATTCTGTGTTTATTCTTTCCATCTATTGAATTTCAAGATAAAAAGCACTTGCCTTCTACAGGTTCAAAGAACAGCATGTAGGCCGGGTGTGGTGGCATATGCCTGTAATCCTAGCACTCGGGAGGCTGAGTTAGGGGGATTGCTGTGAGTTCGAGACCAGCCTGGGCTACATAGTGAATTCCAGGTCAATCTCAACTACATAGTGAGACCCTGTCTAAAAAAAAACAAAAAACAAAAAACAAAAAACAGCATGATAACAAGAACAATCAAGAAGAATATAATACTGGGTTAGTTGAGATTACTAAATGATGGCCTAATGCTTCTGTCCACTGCAGAGGATTTCCATATCCAAACAGCGGTTACAGAAACCAATTCATGTCAGAAAGAATTTTTATTGTTTTCACCATAAAGACCAGGTAAAGGTTTGAGAAGATAAGGACATTTAACTTGATTTAAACATTATGCAGTGTATACATGTATTGAAATATCACACAGTACCTTATTTAGATATATAATTTTGTTCTATGTATTAGTTAAAAGTTTAATTGAAACAAAAAATTGTTTATGGTGAGATTTTTCTGGTTTAAAAGAAATGGATGTTAAAGCATTTTTGTGAGCCCATAAAAGTATCTTGAGTCCTCAGGACTGTATCTCAGTGCCTAATGGTAAGTCCTCCTGATAAGGGTCAGCTCTCTGTTTTCAGAGTCTATGTCCTGTGTCCATCACTTGTTAGTTGTTGTGAGGATCATTTAGTATCCTCATCTATAAGTGAGATGAATGCAACCAAACAAAATAGAGGAAAACCTTCCATGTTTGATGGGAGGATACTTTGATTGGCTTCTTTTGCTAGTATGTGTTGGAGGAGTTAGTTGTCTTGAGTGTGCAATGTGAGCTGGAATTAAAAATAAGAGATTGGGGCTGGGAATTTAGCTCAGTGGTTCCACCGCCTGCCTCGAAAGCGCAAGCGCAAGGTCCAGAGTTTGATCCCCAGTACCAAAAACAAACAAACAAAATAAGAAATTGCCCTACCACTCTTCCCGAGGCTGGAGACCCAGTAAAGAAGTGTGGGGGTCAGGAGCATAGATGTCCAAAGTGCTAGTTGGCTTTCCTTTACTGTAACAAGTACCTGAGTTAATCTGCTCATAAATAGGAAGGGTTTATTTTAACTCCTGGTTCTGGAGGCTTCAGTAAATAGTTGCTTTTGGTTCTGCAGTGAGGCGGCACCGTCTTGGGGGAGCACACGTGGAGGGAGCTGCTGACTCAATGGCAACAAAAAGCAGAGAGACGAGGAGCGGGGGATTCCAATATCCCCTTCAAGGTTGCATTGCTAGTGACTCACCTTCCTTCTATTCAGCCCCACATCCTAAATGATCCACTGCCTCCCAATAGCACCACAGACCGGAAGCAAGCCTTCCCACAGAAGGGCCTTTGGGGAGCATTTATCCAAAGCATATCACCAAGGCAGAATCTTATGAAGAGGCTTCATTTCTGCTGTCTGACATCTTAGCACTATAATCATTTTTCTTTAAGGCTCTCTGGGTATGGGGTTTCCTGTGGGTGAAGCTTCAAGGTGCTGAGTTCTGCTGTGCGATGAGTTTTAACATGAGCTCTAACATCAGCTCAGTGCTTGAAAGGTCTTAATAAGCATTACTTCTGATCAGTGACAGCTCCAGGCAGGATAAAAGCACATTTCTGGTGTCATTTGTACCACTTGTATAATATTTGCTAAACTCACCAGCCCAGATAATTTTGTAGGTCAGTAATTCTCTATTGTGGGTGATTTTGTCTTTCTCTCTAGGGGATATTTTTGATTGTCAGAGCTTGGCACAGAGCATGACTGGCTTAGGTGGGTAGAGTCATGTATGCTGTTCCACTTCCTACAATGCACAGGATAGCCCCTCCCGACAAAAAGTTGCCCTTAATGTTTCTAGGGCTAAGGGAGAAAAACCTCACCCTCTAGCCTTCCCTCTACTCCTGTCCACCCCAAGAGTGAAGATCAGAGAGCAGTATTACAGTATACCACAAGGTCAGCTGGCTCTATTGTTTAAAATAAAAATAAGGCCGGGTGTGGTGGCGCAGGCCTGTGATCCCAGCACTTGGGAGGCTGAAGCAGGAGGATTGCTGTGAGTTCGAGACCAGCCTGGGCTACATAGTAAGTTCCAGGTCAGTCTCAAGTACATAGTGAGACCCTGTCTCAAAAAAGCAAGTAATTGTGTTTGTAAGATTTTTCCTCTCCATAGCTTTAGCTGAACTATATCTAACATTACCATATAAGATGCTAACTTAGTTACTTTTCTTATTCTCAAGATTGAAATGCAAAAGTGATTTTTGTCAAAATAACCAGAGGCGATTGTACAACTAAGATTTCTATCTAGAAATAAACAACTATCCTCCTCTGCTGGAGAATTTTATAACTGTTTCATTAAGTGTTTTGACGGGGTAGAATTGACACAGGTAGATCTAATTTAACAAATGTCTGGGGCCCTATTTCCTATTTGCAGTTTTGGACCAGAACGGCAAGACCAGCATCCCTCACTTCACCAGCCATGGATGTGAACTGTACACCTGGCTCCAAGAAGCCCCATACTTGAACCTGAGGGGTGGCAGCTAAAGCAGGGGTGGGCCACATCCTTTCCCGGAAAAGACCTCTGTGGGCCCCTAATGAGAAAAATTCATAATAAAGTGGAGAGGTATTTGGAGAAAATGGAAAAACAAGTCATTATTATCTATTGTTTGATAACAGCTGGACAAAACAATTAAAAACTTTTTGTATGTGTGCTGGGGATTGAACCCAGCTTGTCCTAAGCATGCACTATACCACTGAGCTACAGCCCTAACCCCAAAGCAATTTTTTTTGAGACAGAGTCTCACTAATGTAGTTCAGACTGACCTAGAACTCACTACGTAGCCCAGGCTGGTCTCGAACTCACAGCGATCCTCCTGCCTCAGCCAGGCACCAGAACTACTGAGCTAAATCCCTGGCCCTATAAAACATTTTTTAATCTTTATATTTTCACCAAAAATTAAAGTATTCCAAGAGGTTCACATTTTTTCTGAAAATAAGACAACATAATTTTTCTTCTCTTTTACTTTTCTGTTTTCCAAATTTGATGTAATTTTTAAATAATAAAAAACCCTAGGATCTGCTTCTGTTGCTTTCATCATTAAGCTTTAATATCATTTCATAAGTAAATTATTCACCGATAACAGAAACATTTATTATCAAGTAGCATCTAAACTTTTAGTGTACTAAATAAGAAAGAAATTGGTTAGGTAAACTCATGGCCATTTCTCCACCTTATTAGGAGTATTATTTTGGATATACCGAGGGGCCCACAGAACCTTTTACAGGGAAAGACGACCTAGGTGTTGCCGTTAGCTTCTGCCCCTCAGTGAGTGCCTTAGGCACATCCATGACTTGTAAAGGCAGGAGATGCTGGCCTGGTCCCTTCTGCCCACTGTCAGAGAGCTCTGATTGGTCATTTCGTCCCACAGCTGGACTTCCTCTTGTGTCCCTCAGGTGTTCATCCCAGAGTAGTTGCTGTCTGCATTGTGCACTGTTCTAGTAGTCTGCCTCCCAGAGAATGTGCCTCGTGTGCCCCTGACCATGACTTGAAATTCTCTGAAGGTGATACTAAGTGCACATGTCATAAGACAAGTAAAAAGTAAGTTTCCTCATCCTGCCCCAGATGCAAACACTGGTATACATTTTGTGTGTATCAGTCCAGGGCTAGGCTGCACACAGATAAACAGACTGCGAAAGTGAACTTCATGTGTCAACTGGACTGGGCCACAGGGTGCCCAGGTAGCAGGTTAAACATTACTTCTGGGTGATTGTGAGGGTGTTTCTGAAGAGATTAGCATTTAATCAGTGCAGTGAATACACTGAATTGCCCTTTGCAATGTGGGTGGATGTTGTCTAATCTGTTGAGGGTTCAAATAGAGCAAAAAGGTAGAAGAAGGGATCTTTCTCTTTCCCTTTCCCTCCTTTTCTCTCTTCCTCCCTTACTCTTATCCTCTCCTTCACTTTTTGTGTTGGAATATCCATCTTCTCCTGCCTGCATGCTCCTGGTTATCAGACCTTCAGACCTGACCTAGAATCTACATCATCAGCTCTACTCCTCAGGCTTTTACTTATGTATTTATTTATTTATTTTTTTGGTACCGGGGATTGAACTCGGGTCCTTGCGCTTGCAAGGCAGGCCACCGAACCGCTGAGCTAAATCCCCAGCCCTCCTCAGGCTTTTACTTATGTATTTATTTATTTATTTTTTTGGTACCGGGGATTGAACTCGGGTCCTTGCGCTTGCAAGGCAGGCCACCGAACCGCTGAGCTAAATCCCCAGCCCTCCTCAGGCTTTTAAAATATACCACTGATGTTCCTGGATCTTCAGTTCATAGATGGTGGATCATGGGACTTCTCAGCTTCCAGAATCTCATGAGCCAATACCTTATAACAAATCTCCTTATATACACATTTGTCTCTCAGTATCTGTGGGTTATTTGTTCCAGGACCCCCTGTGGATACCAGAATCTGTGAATGCTCAACTCTTCTATATAAATGGTGGTGTATTTGCATTTAACCTGTACGTGTCCTCTTGTGTACTTTTAAAACTTTTATTATTAATTTTATCAGCACATTTAAAGTATACAGTGTGATGGCATTCATTATTGGAAATTTGCACCTTCACATAATCCATCTTGGTTCTCATTTTTTCCACATTTCCCCTGCCCTCCCTTCAACCCCTCCACTTCTCCCTATCTACAGAGACTTTGTTTCCTTTTCTTTCTTTTTCTCATATTAATTCCGTTCCCTTCTTTCTTTTCCCCCACCCCTCACTTCCCCTTCCCCTTTGCACCTTTTCTTCCTATTTCACATTATCGCTTGTATACTTTAAATTGTCTCTAGATTATAGAGAAAACCTACTACATTGTAAATGTCATGCAAACAGTTGTTATACTGTATTTCTGAGGGAATAATAACAAGAAAATTTCTGTTTGTGTTCAGTACAGTTTTTTCCTGAGCACTTTCACTCAATAGCTGGTTGAATCTATGGATGCAGAAGCCATAGATAGAGAGGGCTGGCCACATGCAATCCTATTTGTTCCGTTACTCTGCATAACCCTGAATATCACTTAAAAAAACATTAATTTGAAATAATTCAGGATTGACAGGAGAGTTGTACAGGTAGTTTTCTGTCCTTCACCTGACCTCTCCTCATGTCAATGTCTTGTATCATATCTGTTGAAACTAAGAAATTAGCAGTGATACAGTACTATGATCCAAGCTACTGTGGGTTTAATTCATATCTCACCAGTGTCCCCTTTTTCAGAACAATGCAGGATTGCACTTTGGGTTGAGCACATACTCTTCCATGACTTTGTGACATTCACTCCAGCAGATGTGCTGAAATCATCCTACTTGTGTTGGAATCAAAGCACTTCAAGTTCTTTTTAAACACAAACATAAATATCACACTGATTTATAATATCTATAATGTTTGTTCTCGATTTCTGATTCTTTATGCACAGAGTAGGGGTGTTTTTAAGAGTGCATATTTGTGACACTAATCTCTCTCCTCCAGAGCTATGCCTTCACACCAGAAATGATTGCTGTTACCTTTTGGCATCAAGAATGACCTTTGATTCAACCTAAATAGGTATGTGTTGTTCTAGTTCCTTTACTGCAGCTGCTCAGATCACTTTCTACAAGGTTAGGCCAAGGTCATATATGAGTTTCAGGTTATTTCTGGGAGACATCTCCATCCCCCTGAGCGTCTATCAGCCTGCTGGTGGTGCTGGAGTTACTCTCTGGTCTCTTGCTTCATTGCTGCCCTAGGACTTCCCTTTGTCATCGCTCATGGAACTCTCTCCTTTCTGGGTTGGTATCTTAGCCTGGGTTCTATCCAAAAAGCAGAGCCTGAGAGCCAGGTTTGCATGCAGGTAGTTTATTCTAGAATGTGACCCCACGGGACCAGAGTAGGGGGGAAACAGGAGGAAAGGTGACATTGAGGGGTGATCCTGAGTTGCTCACCACTATGGATAGCTGGGGCTCCAACATGTGGGCTGTCCAAGGAGCTTCATAAAATGATGAGACAAGTTCTTATTCACCCACCCCATTCCTTGTTGGCTGAAGCTTAACCGTGGGGCTCTTAGCCCCTGTACTTCTGTGATGAGCATGCATGGCTGCGGTTTCATAGACATCGCTCTCCAGAGTCAGCACCTGTGGAGCTTGATGCTGTGAGGCTACACATGGGCAAAGCCATAGGGTTGAGTCAGAGGTGGCCCGAGAGGAGAGGTGGTGTGGCAGAGAGAGGTTATGTAGGTTTCATGACTTCTGGCTTCTGTGCCTCTTTCTTGGCTTACACCTTTGTATTGGAGGAGCAGTTTATATTGGCGGAGTGCTGGTTCAGTGGCAAAGGACACAGTGCTGGCAGCCTTCGAAGCTGCCCCAGTGCCAATAGACATGTTGCTCCCTGTGCCTATTGCACAGATATCTTCCTGCTTCTCCCCTCATACCTGCCCTGGGTTCCCTTCATCTCCTAGCTGGGTTGGATTCCTTGTTTTTTGTCATGCTTTCCCTCTGGGATTTACTCTGAGGGGGCATCCTCCTCTAGCTTCCTGAAAAGGACACCTGGGAGCTCATTGTCTTTAGAATATGCACAGCTGGAAATGTTGTTTTATTCTCACATCTAATGAGAAGGTTGGGAATCACATCCTTTGCAGTTTTGAAAGCATTATTCCACTATGTTCTTAATTACAGTGTTGAGTGTTGTGAAATCCAAAGTCAAAATTGTGATTCCCAACCTTTTGAAATGAACTAGGTTTATTCCTGTTCCCCCATCTGACTGTCTGATGTCTGTGCTTGCGAGGCAGTTGCCAGAACCACTAAGCTAAATCCCCAGCCCTTCATGAACTTTTAAAATCTGGAAATTGTCTTTCAGTTCTGGCAAAGTTGCTTGAATTACTTTATTAAAGGGTTCTTCCTCCTTTTTTTCTATTTTTTCTTTTGGGAATTTCTGTTACTCAATTGTAGGATCTCTTGATCTGTTCCTTTACAGTATCTTTTGTTGTTGTTGTTATTGTTTCTATTTTCTAGGATATTTTCCTCAATTTTAATTCAGTTTCTTTAGGTAGTTTATGCTATAAATAACTCATGCTTATTCTTTTATATTTGTTTCATATACATATGAAATTCTTTATAATATGTAATATATTAAACTCGTGTTTCTTAACATATAATGGGGCTACATCCCAATAAATTCATCATAAGTTTAAAATATTGTGATTCAAAAATGCGTATAATATCTGGGGATGTAGCTCAGTGGTAGAGTGCTTGCCATGCCAGTTTGACACTTGGGTTTTATTCCTAACCCTGAAAAAAAAAATCTAAAAACACAACTGTTATGGTTTTGATCCAAAATGCCCCACAAAAGGCTCATGTATTCAGAGTGGGGTTTTGGGAAATGATTAACTCAGAGGGGCCTTACCCTCATCAGTGCCATGGATGAATTCATAGCTGATTCTACTGTTAGGAGACGGGGGCCTAGTTGGAGAAAGAATGTCACTGGGCATGTGGCTTTGAAGGATATGATTTTTTTCCTTTGGTTCTTTTTTGCTCTATTTCCTGGCTGCCATGAGGTGAGTGGCTTTGCTTTACTACACCTGCTGTGGTGTTTCTGTCTTGAAGCCATTTGGCCACGGACTCAAACTGTGAGTCAAAATAAAATTTTTCTCCTTTAAGTTGTATGTGTCAGGCATTTTGTCCTAGCACCAGAAAGACCACTGAAACCCTTACTGAGCATCTTAGCTCAGCAACAGCACACTAAAGGGCGTGGGCGGTTTCCCCTGGTGATTGCAGGGCTGCACGGGAAATGCAGCTTGTCACTGCTGCTCAATACCCCATGATTGTGTCTTACTGTGTATCACTAGCTCAGGGCAAATAGATCAAAATTCAAAGTATAATTCCTACTGAATACTTAGTGCTTTCACACCATTGTAAAATAAATGGTGAATCTAACCAATATTAAATTGAGGACCATCTGCATATATGATGTATGATACATACATGTATGCATATATACGATACTGTGTGTATATTTCAACCTGTTTTTGTTTCATAGATCCAATTTCTTGTCTTATATCTCTGAGAATATTACAGTGATAATTATTTTTTAAATGTTTTCTTCATGTAGTTTCTGTTTCTTACAAATTAGATTGTTTGTTTTGATACCTATTCTGCATCAAACTTTCTCCAAATGTCTGACCATCTTTGGTTGACTGTTGTGGTTGAGACTATGCTTTAAATCTGTGGGTTGAATTTACTGATTCTGCCTGCCACCATGGTGATGTGGTTGAACTTTTATTTTTTTGTTACGGGGATCAAACTCAGGTCCTCGCGCTTGCGAGGCAGCATAACAACTGAGCAGTTGAGCTATTTGTAGGGAATCCGGATGATAGTATCTTTATGTCTTTCCTCATGTAGGACTGAGAGTCCTCAAGAGAGTACTTTCACAGAGCTGGGTGTGGTAATCCCAGCACTCAGGAGGTTGATGGGGGAGGATCTCTGAGAGTTTGATCCCGGCATGGGGTACATAGTGAGTTCAAGCCAGCCTTGACCCTGTCTCAAACCAAACAAATAAAACAAAACTAGAGAGTAGTCTTCCAAACTGCATACCATAAGTTCTATATTTTTTAAATTGTGATTTTAGTAGAGCTTTGGGAGGGAGCAAAAGCAGATTATATTTTCAATTCACCACTTAATAGACCCATTTCTTTTTCAAGGTTCACTCTACCCTCCTCCAGAGTTTCTCTCCTCCCCAAGTTTATCGCCTAATCTCTCCCACCCTCTCAGTGGTACTGGAGGTTGAACTCAGGGCCTTGCACATGTTGGGCAAGTAGTCCACCCCAGCCTTTTTTGTTCTGAGACAGTCTTATTAAACTGCCCAGCATGGCCTTGAACTTGCGGTCCTCTTGCCTCATTGTCCTGAGTAGCTGGGATTACAGGTGTGAGCCACCACAGCTGGCTTCTGTGTCTCTAGTGTTGAGAAAAATTATCTTTAATGGTTTTGGTTAGAATAGTAAATGATGCGGAAAATAACAAGTATGGGCAAGTAAACAAACTGAGTAATTCTTAGTGTTTATTATCATGAAATAAATTAATACATGAACATGGAATGGTCTTGGACCATAAATATTTTTAAGTTATGTCATAGGAAATTTGCAGATGTGCTATTTTGTAGTAGAGTGATCTCCAGCGCTGTGAGATTAAATGACCCTTCTAAAATTACCAATATTAGGGGAGTCCCTCAATGGTGGCCATTGAGTGTCAAAACTCAGCTTCTCCAGGACAAAGCACCTAGGGTCTAGAAAAAAATAGGTTGGAGAGGAACTGAAGTGAGTGGAGGTTAGGTGGGTATGATGAGGGAACTGACAGAGGAGAAGAAAATAGGATCAAGTGATGCAGAAGAAACAGATCATGGAGGAGAGACTGAGCAGTGCTGCCACAATGGCTGGCTAGCCACCAGCTGGGAGTTCAAGTCAAATTAACAACTGCTTTTGCTCATGGAGAGCTGGAGAACCACATTGGTACCAAATAAATCATTGGCAGTTCGAAACAGTAAGGAACATGTGGGAAACTGCTTCCAGAGCAGCCTTCCACAGTCAACAATTGGTGTGTACCCCTGGGTACAAGGGCCTGCAGCCACAGGACCAAGAGCTGGTGGAGACGCCATTGTAGGGAAGAGCTGAGTGTTTGAATCCGGATCCCAGAGCAGCCACTTGGCTACTTCACAAGGCCAAGTAGATGAGGGAAAGACAGCAGAGACTACTGGCAGGTAGCTGGAGAGCAGACGGGGGAGTCCTGCTGAGCGGTAGGGGCTGGCGAACACAAACTGGCTCTTGCGGTAAGAGACCAGGTTCAGCCTGAGCTGCACAGGATAGGAAGCTCACACTGGCTACGTGTTCTCGCTGTAAACCGATCTCCACACCCAGCACTGTTCTGGGGGCAGACTGCCACCTTAGACTTCCAGCCTGAACAGAGATATCCTGTCCTGAGCTCTGCTCCTTAACCCTAGGTGGAAAAAGAGCTATGAGTCCAGAGCAGTAGAAAACTTCCTCTTACTATTCTTTGATTGTGTTATTTTTTCATCTTCTATTTTTGTTTTCCTCATTTCAATTAAAAAAAATTTAAATTCTTTGCTGTTTTCCTCCTTCTTTACATTTCTCCCCTAGTTTTTTGTTTTTGTTTTTTTTTTTTTCTGGTACTAGGGATTAAATCTCCTACTTTTAGCCTATTATTTTACCTTTTTGTTTGTTTGTTTGTATGTTGTTTGTTTATTTTTGTTTTTTGAGACAGGGTCTCACTATGTAGTTGAGACTGACCTGGAACTCACTGTGTAGCCCAGGCTGGTCTCGAACTCGCAGCATCCTCCTGCCTCAGTCTCCAGAGTGCTGGGATTATAGGCGTGTGCCAACACACCCGGCTTACCTTTTTTCTTTTACAGCTGTCTGTGTATGTGTGCTTCTCTTCCTTTTGCCATTTTTCTCCCAATATAGTATACAGAGGGTAAAGGAACTCTCTCTTGTCCCTTTATATCCCTCCTACTTTTATACATAGCTCTTCATCTGACTTCTTCTGTGTCTTATTCATTCTCAATTTTTCTTTTCTCTCCCATTTTCATTTGTCTCCCTTTAACTTTTTCTCTAATATTTATGTCAGTCACAGAATCTTTTCTCATCCCCATTTCTCATTAGGGTAGGGGAAAGGAAATAAGGGAAAAGAAAAAAATATGAGAAAAGGAAAAAATAGAAACAAAGTCTTTGTAAATAAGGGAGGGGCGAGGGGGTAAAGGGAAGGCAGGGGTATGGGGGAAAAGGGATAACCAAGACCTTTCATGTAAAGGTACAGGATCCCAATGATGAATGTAACTGTACTATATACCTAAAATGTACCAATAAACTCAATGAGAAAAAAAAAAAGACCATACCTATGATACAGGCTGTTTATAACAAATCAATAGCCAACATTATACTAAATGAGGAAAAACTAAAAACATTCCCTCTAAAATCAAGGATGTCCACTGTCACCTCTTCTATTCAACATAGTACTTGAAATGTTAGCCAAAGCAATTAGGCAAGAGACAGAAATAAAAGAGATACATATAGGAAAGAAAGAAGTTAAATTATTATTATTTGTAGATGACATGATATTCGACATAGGAGACCCAAAGAACTCAAACACTCTTAGAATTAATAACAAACTTCAGCAATGTAGCAGGATACAACCCACAACAATCATTAGCATTTGTATACACCAATAATGAACAGGAGGAGGAGGAAACTATAAGATAATACCATTCACATTATATTCAAGAAGAATTAAATAACTGGGAATTCACCTAACCAGGGAAGTAAAAGATCTCTACAAAGAAAACTATAGTATTCTGATAAAGGAGATTGAAGAGGACATCAGACAATGGAAAGATATCCCTTGGTCCTCGATAGGCAGAATTAATATGGTCAAAATAGCCATTCTCTCAGAACTGTTATACAAATTCAAATAAGTACCATTCAAAATACCAATAGCATACTTTACAGATCTAGGAAAAACAACTCTAAAATTTATATGGAACCAGAAGAGATCCACAACAGCAAAAGCAATTTTGGGCAACAGAAGCAAAGAGGGAGGCATAGCAACAACTGACTTTAAGCTGTACTACAAAGCAATAGTGATAAAAACTGCATGGTACTAGAGCAAAAACAAATACATGGATAAATGGAACAGAATTGAGGATACAGAACTTCCCCAAACACATTCAAGCTATTTGATCTTCAACCAAGGGACCAAAAGCATATGTTGGAGAAAAGACAGCCAATTCAATAAGTGGTTCTGGGAAAGCTTGTTATCTGTGTGCAGAAGATTGAAACTGGACCCTTGTCTCTTACCATAAACTAAATTAAAATAAAAATGGGTCAAAGAGGGCCAGGGATTTAGCTCAGTGGTTCCACTGCCTGCTTTTCAAGTGCAAGGTCCTGAGTTTGAGCCCCAGTACCAAAAACAAGGATCAAAGGTCTAGACATTAAAACAGAAACATTAAATCTGCTGGAAGATAAAGTAGGAAAAACATTTGAAGACATAGGTATGGGAAAGGACTTTCTAAAGAGAATCTCTGCTACACAAGAAATAACAGAATCAAACAGAACCAACGAATGAGATTATATCAGATTAAAAAAGATTCTGTACAGCAAAAAAAAAAAAATCAGTAGAGTTAAGAGACAACCATGGAATGGGAAAATATTTGCCACCTACTCCTCAGACAGCATCCTAATATGTAGAATATACAAAGGACTAAAAAAAAAAAAAATTAAACCACCTAAAATTTTAGATCCAATCAAGAAATGGGCAAGAGAAGTGAACAGACACTTCATAAGGGAAGAAATGCAAATGGTCAGCAAATATATGAAAAAAATGTTCAACATCTCTGGCCATAGAGAAATGCAAATTAAAACAGTGCTAAGACTTCATTTTACTCCGGAAAGAATGGCAATCATTAAGAAATCAAACAATAACAAATGCTGGTGAGACTGTGGTGAAAAAGGAACCTCCCTCATTGATGGTGGGAATTCAAAGTAGTACAACCATTATGGAGATCAGTATGGAGATTTCTCAACAGAAATTAGAAATTCATATGATCCAGCAGTCCCGCTGCTAGGTATCTTCCTTGAAGACCTTAAGACATCGTATTATAATGATACATGCATACCAATTTTTATAGCAGCACAACTCGTAACAGCTAAATTCTGGAAACAGCCCATATACCCATCAACACATCATTGTATAAAGAAAATGTATCCATTTTCCTATGAATGAGTCTAATTTCTTATTCTTTATGGCTGAGTAGTAGTCCATTTTATAGAAAAACTACATCTTCTTTATCCAGTCTCCAACTGATGGGAAAATGGGCTGTTTCCAACTTTTAGCTATCACATACTGTGCTGCTATAAACATAGGTGCGCATATATCACTGTGATATGATTCTTTTAATTCTTTTGGAAAGATGCCCAGCAGAGGGATGGCTGGGTCAAATGGAACCTCCAGTCCCAGCTCTCTGAGGTGTCTCCATATTGATTTCCATAGTGGTTGCACCAGTATGCACTCCCACCAACAATGGAGAAGGGTTCCTTAACTGTACTGTATACCTAAAATGTACCAATAAACTCAATGAGAGAGAGAAAAAAGAAAATGTGTTTATATGTAATGTACTCTGCTATAAAGAATGACAGATTAGAGATATTTTTAGGAAAATGGTTGCATCTGGAAAATATCTTGAGTGAAATCAACCAGACAGACAAGTTTAAATACCAAATTATATCTCTCATTTTAGTGAGGCAGAGTACAAAGAGATTAATAAAGGGTGGCTAGAAGGGAACAAGGAGATGGATCTCTTAAACAGGGAAGTGGTCCAAGGGGAGAAGCATGAGGGTGAGGAGGAGAAGCAGAATGGGACGTAAGTCGGATAAAAATATGCCACATACAGGAACCTAGTAACCTCAGTTAACGCAGACATTATATCCATAACATGAGCTAAGATTAATAACATCAACAATAATGAAAAATGAGATTGAGGAATTGGAAGAGGAGAGAGGAAGCGGGAGGGAAAGGAAAGGGATTAAAAAAAGAACAACAAGCTGTTGTATATAACCACTCCCCAGGATGATTTTAAACTGGATGAGTTGCAAACATGTACTAATAAAAATTGAAAATTAAAAAAATAAAATCCCAAATATTTTGTAATATTTTGTAATACTGAAATGAAATTCAAAAATAATTATAACTTGTCCTCACATACACTTTTAAAAACTCAGTATAGCCGGGCGTGGTGGCACATGCCTGCACTCGGGAGGCTGAGGCAGGAGGATCGCTGTCAGTTCGCCTGGGCTACATAGTGAGTTCCAGGTCAGTCTCAACTATATAGTGAGACCCTCTCTCAAACCCCGCCCCCCCAAAAGAAACAAAACAAAACTCAGTATAATAATCCAGGTACCAGATGCCGTGGTGGTATGCCCAGACCCTCCTATAGTACCAAGATATCCATTTCCCTAACTTCTGGAATTTTGTTGCCCAGTGGCTCCTAAACTACTCTCCCTGAGAGCCCCAGCTGAAGGGAATGGCCTTGCCCAAGGTTGTGCACCACCTCTCCGGGGAGTCCACATTCAGCTGGGGTGATAGAAACAGCGCTGGGGGACATCTGAGCTCAAGTCATTGCAGAATCGTCTGGGGCTGTGGTCATCACCACACCGCAGCTCAGCGTCTTCCTCTGCCCATTCCTGCCTCCCGCAGCCCCTTCAGGGTGCCAGCCCAAGAGTACCTCTCACACAAATCTGTGACTTCGTCCGCTTTCCTGGGAACCTGGCCTCAGAGAATTCTCTAAAGATACTACAAAAAAGAAATAAGGGAAAGTACCATATAATACGGTATAACATATAATACAATGTAGAATAAAATAATATGTTTTAATAAATAAATGACTGCGTATGACCTCAGTAGAAGATAAAGGAATGTTAGCACCTTCGCAGGATCTCTGTGAAAACTACAAATGCAAACTGGTTAGATATTTTAGGTAGCTCAAATACTATAAGCAGGATTGTTTCTTCAGGTGTGTCATTTTCTAAATGTTGAACAACTCTTGGTACAGTTCTGAACAATGACCACCAAAAGAATAATCTTTTAATTTACACAGTTGAATTCCTGGGACATTCTGTGTACCTTACAGGCATGCAAATATACATTGTGTTTATTTGCAAAGTAGAGTTGCTTTCTAGGCTCAGGTTATTTTAAGCAGATTTCCCTACTGTCTACACGTGCAGTGCTATAGCAGATTTCTTTGGTTTGCAGAACTGCTTATGCTTTGTAGGTATCTTACATTCTTGGCTAAATTCCTGTATTGCCTCCTATTGTTTTTGTCCATGAAAAATGCTCCCACAGATGTCCAAAATACAAATGCTAAATTAGTATTTCCCCACTGAGAACTTCTGGTAGATAATAAAGGAAGCCTACTAGTCAATGCCTTGGATGGCATGGGCATAATTCTAATTATATATTATTGATGTGAATCTTCTTACATATAAAGAGACTTTTGTCTTATGGTCTTACATCTTTTGAGGGAAGGAAAGCATGGTTAGATTATATCCATAGATAAAATTCACCACGTAGGGCTGAGAAACCAACGTGGATACTTTATGACTATTACTTCATGTTTCTTGAGAAAATACAGTGTCTTTTCCAAAACCTTTCTGACATTTATGTTAAGTGTCCTGATTCTTTTATCTCTGACTTATAAAATGAAATTTGTTTAGGTTACTCAAGTGAGTGTCCCCCAGATTCTTGTCCAAAATTGCTCTTAAAATAATAGCCAGGCATGGTAGTGTATGCTTATAATCCCAGCACTTGGGAGGCTGAGGCAGGAAGATTGCTGTGACTGTCCAGTGAATCCAAGTCCAGCCTAAACTATATAGTAAGACCCTGTCTCAAAAACAAAAACAAAATGCAGCAGTATTTCAGTTCACAAACTTAATTTATTCCACGGTGCTGGGGAAGATGGTAGTGGTTGCCACCTGATGCTGAGTTTGAGAGTGGAAGCAAATTTTTGTTTAACACTTCTATTGGCAAAACAAATTCTTGAACTGAGGCATTACTGTAATGATATAACTGGACAGTTTCAGTGGTCCAAAGGAATCCATTTTTAGAGAAAGACTAAAGACGTGACTTTAGGGAAAGACTCAGACATTCTCTTTTTTCTTTAGACTTACTTTTCCTTGAGATTTACTTGAGGAATGGTCATGTATGAGTACCGTCTTGTAAAACTAAGGTAAAATAGAAATGTGGTCCGGGATTTACTTCAGAATTCTCTAGGCTGTGGGGTGGAATGCATGAATTGGCTCGATGAACCAAGATTGGTCATGAATTATTAAACCAGATAACGAGCATGGGGTAGTTCGTTACACTTTCTCTCAACTCTCCTATGTTGAGATTGTTCATAATAAACACCTTTTTAAAAATGTGCATTCTCGGTTAGGTCCACTTGTCTGCTAGCAGGGAAGGTGGAGGAGGGCATGTTAAAGATGACATTGATGGTCAAGAGTGACAGAGACTTCAGGAATGGCTTCCAAATGTTTCAAGGCAATTGTATGTGAGAATTGAAATAAACACGCCATTACGGAAACTGAACTCCTTCATCCAATACCTGGTAGCTCCAGACTTTTCCAATGCAGACTGCTTACTTCTTTAAAGAATCTGTTATCTCTAAGAGTAAGCCCTAGAAATTATTTCACCAATAACTTTCCCATAATTTATTTAAAAAAGAAACAGAATCCAACCTGAAATAGGTCTGTAAAGGTATGGAGAGGCGCGATGCAGGCAAATGCACGACTCACTACCGCCAGCTGTTTGTTTCAATTCTGTGTGTGCCTCTGGCAGCTGTCAGCAGAGGAGGAGTGGTGAAGTGGGTTATCTGAGCCTTTTCTGCTGCAAAGATGGATGGCTTCTATGGGGAGCCGCTTCTCACAGTGACCAGGCATGAAACAGCAAAATAATGGTCAGAACGAACATCGTCAGGCCCCAATGAGAAACGGGTGACGGAAAAATTGTTCTAGCATTCATCAAAAAGCCAATAAATGCCAAGGAAGGGACTGGAAATGAAGCAACTCATAAATTCCTTCTCAAGGGGACTCTGGAGGTGAACGTGGGAATAATACACCTGCACTGGCTTTTTACTTTTTATTTTTTGGTTTTCAAGATAGGGCCTCACTATGTAGGTGAGACTGACCTGGAACTCACTATGTAGCCCAGGCTGGTCTCGAACTCACAGCGATCCTCCTGCCTCAGCCTCCCGAGTGCTGGGATTACAGGTATGTGCCACCATGCCCTGCTCATTTTTTTTTTTTTTTTGAGCCTTGCTGAATGGGCTTCCAGAAAGCCTACAACATTATGGGTGACTTATCTTGATATTTTGGGGGTGGTGTCAACACAGATTTTGCTTAGAGGCTCTTCTGGGGAACCAGTCCTGGCTAGGTCTCTGTCTTTTTAGTCATTTATACTTCTTCTGTTTGATGTTACAGTTTCTAAATTAGCTGAGACCTAAGATCCTGTCCTGCTTGAAAAGCTAAAGCTTTCATGTATGATGCTATTTTCTCACTAATGAGTCAAAATTATTTCTTGATTCTTAGAATAATATTCCATTATTCATTTAGCAGCCATTTGTTTGCTTCATAATCACTTCCTGTTGCCAAAGCTACTTTCTGTGTTTTTTGTGAGGGAGGGAGGGAGAAGTTCACTGAGTACCTAGTACAAATCAGCCTCTTGACTTTGGTCTTGTCCAGTGGCCACGCTGGATCGAGGACTTGTGTGAAGGAGATTTCCTTGGAAGTGATCCCTGCAGCACAAGTTGAGAGCCTGAGATGAGGGCGCAGAAGTCAGGTTCACACTGATGAAGGGATCTCATGACTGGGCTTAGGTCTTGGGTGCTTGAGAGGAAGTGGGAAGTGACTGCTAGTGGGTGCAAGGTTCTTTTGAGGGTGATGAAAATGTCTAAAATTTATTGTGGTATCTGATATAACTGCGAATGAACTAAGAACTACTGAATTGTATACCTTCAGTGAGTACGCTGTATGGTAGGTGAATTATATGTCACTAAAGCTATTTTTTAAAACATCAGTAATTCCATCATGCTGAGTTATTATTTTTTTGTATGTTTCTTTGTTTTTTGAGACAGGGTCTCTCTATATAGTTGAGGCTGACCTAGAACTCACTGTGTAGCCCAGGCTGGTCTCGAACTCACAGTGATCCTCCTGCCTCAGCCTCCGAGTGCTGGGGTTAAAGGTGTGTGCCGCCACGCCTGTTACCACACTGAATAATTCTATCACCTGAAATATATATATGATAAAAAGTGAAAATCCTTTATCTTACCCATACCCCTTCTCTAGAAACAATGTCAACACAATGCAATACATCTCAGCTCTCAAAAACAAAACAAAAGAAATTTATTTATGGGTTGGGTAATTAAAAAAAGAAATTATTTGGAATTTCCTTAGTTGTGATAGCAGCATAACAGCTATGTAAGAGACTGTCATAATTTTAAGGAAGTACATATTGAAGCACTTAGGACTAAACATGATGCCTTCAACTTATTTGTGAATAGTTTGGCCAAAAACTCACACAAATAAATGCAAATATATAAGTATATTAGTTGGCTTTAGATGATGCTAGCTGTGGTGCATGTTGCACTGTTTCAACTTTCCTAATGTCTTAATTATGTACTTGCAGTAGTGGTGATTAAACCCAGGGCCTTAGCACTTAGATACAATCCCCAACCTCTTTTATTTTTAGAAAAGGTCTCACTAAGTGGCTCAGGCTGGGTTTGAACTTTTAATTCTCCTGCCTTAGCCTCTCTGAGTGCTAGGGTTACAGGCATATTCTAATATCTAATATTTTTCATAATAAAAATCTGGGAAGAGGGCTGGGGATTTAGCTCAGTGTTTCCAGCACCTGCCTGCCAAGCACAAGGACCCAAGTTTGATCTGGGAAGAAACAGATGTGTTCCCTTGGACTGGATCAGGGCCAGCTCACTCTGGAGTAAATGGCCATCCAGCCCCAGAACACACTCGGGACTACAAGTGAGAAAGAACTGGTGAAGTCAGTGTGCCTGTGCGCGTGCAGCGGCTGTGGCCCCTGGGTAGACGAAGCAACAGTGCCTGCCAGAGGGAACCGAGAGTCATCGCGGGACAAGCACTTTATCATCTCCTCGTCCCGAGCTCAAAGCTGCGCGCTATGAGATGAGTTGCAGTACCGCTTCAGTGTGCTCTCTGTAAAAGGAGAATGGTAGTGAGAGCTCCAGGTAAGCCTTCGTCGTCGTGATGGCAGGGTCCGAATCCTATGGAACTTGTCCTGGGCAGTGACTGCATGCAGTGGTGCTAATCAGTGTGGTGCAAAGGAACGAGAGCGAGAGTCCAAGGAGAGCGAAGAGACAGCCTGCAAGTACGGCGAAGCGTTCAGGGGGTGAGGAGGGCTTGCTGATGTGAGCCCTGAAAGGCCGCGAGGAGACTTCACAGGTTAAAACTGAGCAGACTGTGTAATTTCGTAGAAGAGAGTTATCAAATGATGAGAGAAATAACTCTAACAGTAACAGATGAGATATTTTTAAAGTTCACATAAACAATTAATGCCTACCAAGAGCAAATCTATTAGATGTCTTGACAGTTTTCCAGCTAACTGCACAATTTGTATCTGTATCTGAAGAATGTCTTATCACCAGAAGTGTAAGCTTCTGGAGACCAAAGAAATGTTAAAGCAAGCTCAAAAGCCACCCAAGTCTGATTTCAACCAGGTGGAACAACGCAACCCCCCCCACCCCCCGAATGTCAACCTACATTTGCAAAGAGATACTCGCCAACTTCCCTGGATCTGAAAGGAAAATTTCCATTTAATTCATTTTCTGTTAAGCTGTTTAACTTTCTAAAAGTGATTTAGAAAATGTGGCCTGAGCCAGGGATAGTGGCTCATGCCTTTAATCCCATATACTCAAGGGACTGAGGAAGGAGAATCACAAGTTTCAGGCCTTGTCTCAAAATAAAAAAGTGAAAGGGGCTGGAGGTATAGTTCATGGTGGACTGCTTGCCTAGCACACACAAGGCCCTAGGCTCAAAAACTTGACTATGTTATGTGACTTACAGGGCAGAGGAGAAACTATATTATGGCTTGTGTCCAGAATTCCCCCCAGAGCCTCACACCGTCACAGGTGGAGCTTTTCTGAGGTGGGTGGATCTGGAGTATGTGATGCTGGGACTGACTGATGGTTTGATACTGAGGTTAAGGGTGCCCTGCCCTGGGTGTGACTGCTAAGGGCAGGTAGCTTGGATAGAATATAAGGGACAGAAAGAAGGCTGCTGCTGTCACTGCTCGGTACTTGCTGCTTTACTACTTTGCTGCCTTCTGCCTACCATGAATTGTCTCTCTTCCGCAGTGCCCCTCTGCCATGCCATTCTGCCTTGGGCCCGCTGATTATGCAGTGAAACCTCTACAAACTGTGGGCTGAAATAAACCTTCCCTCATTTAATGTTGGGTGTTGGTATTTTGTTCTCATGAGAAAAGCAACTAAGACAAACTGCATGCTGGCAACATTAGCTAGACATGGCAAGTAGTCCTGAAAGTCTGCTCTGTGCTGAGCCCTGTCTAGGTTCTGAAACAGGAATAATGTTCACTGTAGGAACATAAATTCTTGCTGGGGAGCAGGCAGGATGACACACTAGACATGACTTTGAGTTAAAAATGATAATTTAGTGTGCTTCTTACATAACAGCAGTATCTACAAAGTGATGTGACGTAGTGGTCATACAAAAAAATAGTAAAAGTGGGAATAATTATGAGCCCACGCTTACAGAACTGACGGCCTTATTTCAAAGTCAGTCCTAGGGTGGGTATTTAGCTCGGTAGTTCCACTGCCTGCCTCACAAGCACAAGGACCTGGAGTTTCATCCCCCGTACCAAAATAACAACAACAAAAAAGTCAGTCTTCCCCCTTTCTAGCTGTGTGATGATGGACAAGTCATTTAATATCTTTGTACTTTAGTTTCTTAGCTGCAAAATGGGGTTAATAAAGCCTATACCATAGAGCGTTTGTGAGGATTTATATATGAATATCTAAAGTGCTTAAAACAGTGTCAGGAACAGAGAAATTAGTACATACACTTAAGAGCTGATAAGATCAGTCATTCCACCAATACATTTGCTGTACTTTTTCTGAATTTCTAAAACTGGGAATTACCACATCAGTACAGATTTTTGGTAAGGAAAATATTGAAAATATGCAACATAAAAAAGAAAGTTTTCTTAAATGAATAAAAAATATTTGCAAATTCTGTTTTAGAGTCTGTGTTTAAATATTCTTGGGCAGGACAGGGAGGTTTGAAGGAAATAATAGCATTATTGTAAAATTGATGAGTCTATGTGAAGATTCCCATGTTGGGAATATAGACTTTGTAACAGTGGATTCACCCAACCCAGTTTTCCTGCCCACCCTTTTCCCAACTCCCTGGGGAATGCCCACTTCCCTTGCACCTGGTAGCTAGAGACTTTCCATCAAAAAGACACTGCAGAAGCCTGGCGTGGTGGGACACTCCTGTAATCCCAGTACTCAGGAGGCTGAGGCAGGAGGATTGCTGTGAGTTCGAGACCAGCCTGGGCTACAAAGAGAGTTCCAGGTCAGTCTCAACTACACAATGAGACCTTGTCTCAAAAGAAAGAAAAAAAGAAAGACAGACAGACACTGCAGGGCCGGGGATTTAGCTCAGTGGTTCTGCCACCTGCCTTATAAGCACAAGGACCTGAGTTCGATCCCTGCTACAAAAAAAAAAAAAAAAAAAAGGCTCTGCAGACACAGCAGAAATGGCCCGCCAGACATGACACAGCTCTGTTTGGGACCTGAAAAAACATATTTTGAGCCCTCAAAGAAAAATCTCTTCAAGATTGAAATTTACTATTTCCTTAAATATCTGTAGTATGCAACATGTCAACTTCAATAATGTCATATATGACAATTTTACTCTTACATACTTGACTGCCAAGAAATGACCAAATATTTAAAAGATAACTTAAAATTCAAATTACTAGCCAGGCATGGTGGTGCACACCTGTAATCTCAGCTCTCAGGAGGCTGAGACAGGAGGATCACTATGAGTTCAAGACCAGCCTGAGCTACATAGTGAGTTCCAGGTCAGTCTCAACTACATAGTGAGACCCTGTCTCAAAAAACCAAAAATAAATAAATAAAATCAAATTACTAATTTGTTTTGTTGTAAAATAAGAATTAAGTGTGGCACGGGTTATATCATGGCGTTTAATGTGATAGGGATAGTGCCTCCAAAGACACGAATATACAGGGCTAGCAGGAGTAGTTCAACCTGCCTAGTTGGTAAGATTTTAAAAGGATCCTGGTTAACTTCAAGTTTCTTCACATTTCTCTCCAAGCCAATTGCAACTACCCATTCTTTCACCATAAAAGCTGTATTGCTTCTGTTACTGGATAGGATGAGGAGGTTTTTGAAGAGCGAAGATGGAAACCTCAATTTGCCCCCCTGCCCCGGAGTAGTTAGCAGATTCATTAACTTCCAACACAAAAAAAATCTCAGGATGTGTCAGTGTGAGGCATAAGGAGATTTATTAGGTCCAAAGAAGTACACATTGAGGAGTATGGGTGCTTGTAGGTTGAGAACCATTAAGGACCAGAGCTGGCAGTATTTATGTGCTCCTGAGGGTGGTGATGTAGGGTGTGTATTCCTGTGTCTGTCAGGTTACCTGTCAATGGGCAAGGTTAGGGAGCAAATCATCTACCTATATTTAAAGTTTGCATTTTCCTTGGTAGTGGAAGTCTGTGGAACTTGTGTATCTCTCACGTAGGAGGAAAAATGCAAGCTCAGTTTACAGGTAAAAAGCACAGGCCCATTTTACAGGCTTATGATATCTTTAAGATTCTTTATAATTTTTTTGGAGTGAGTTCCCTGGAAGGGAAAAAGGCAGTATAGCCTCGAATAACTTTGAATGTGTCCTGAAGTAGAATTTTACAAATACAATTTATCTTTTTCTACCTGTCTTTATACCTTTTATCTGATCTCAGAGGGACTTCCATAGGAAGAAAACCAGGTGCTAACTGCAGCGACCTCACTTGCATGTGTCTGCACAGCTGGGACCAGCACTTAGCACCAGCTGGTCAAATCGGTGCCTTTCTCTACCCCTTTTGAGCCTCATAAATAACGTGGAGGTTGAGACAACCTTCTGCACAGGACAGGACTACTTGGCATGGTTTTAGGCTCTGCCAAAGTTTCTGGTGAAAAAAAATCACTCAAGGAGCTGATATTCTATCATTAGAACCATTGTATTTATATTGTCCAGGGGCCAAGTCAGCCTTTGAATGATCTCTCACCTAGGCAGGCAAAAGTGAATACCCACGGCACTTATTTTATAGCCCCTGAACCTGCTGGGGCATGGCTCAGATCAGCTCCCCACAAGTAAATGGTACGGAGGGAAAGACAAATACATTGGGCTTTAAAAAAAAAAAATCATCATGTGTAGTTTAAAAAAAAAAAAACAACTTAAAATTCACCTCCCTGGTGAAAGGAAGCAGAGAAGCAAATGAACCCAGAATTTACTTTTGCTATGGGAAAATTATATGACAACTGGGGGTCAGTGGCAGATTTTGTTCCTGGATTATTTTCTGCACAGGTGTCTACTAAAATTTATTGCTAGTCCCTGAGAGCACATCAGCTCACAGGCTGGGAAGCCAGCCTAGAAGCTTGAGGATTTCATGATTTGTAGGAGTGATGCATACTTATACAGAAATGGGGACATTAACTTGGATTTTCATTTGTCAAATGTGTGAGGCAGCTTTGCTTCTTTCTGCAAAACCCAGAGAGTTTCAGCTCCCCTCTCCTCTGCGTTGTGTTCCAGCAGCCATAAGACATTAATTCCTATGGGGTGGGGGGGGCACCTGAAGAGCAGAGAGCAGGAACTGACCTGCATTCCTTTTCTGTCAACTACAGCAGCCAGTCCTTCACAAGCTAGTTTAGAAACTTCAGCCAGCTGTTCATTAGCTTAGTGGTAAAAACTCTGCTAGTGATCTGCCAATAATCAGGTCCAGCAAAGCCCTGAAGCTAGGAGGACTTGTCCAGTCCCTTGCTTGGGAACACTGCTGTGCAGTAGGACAGCCATTTCTCTGGGTTTACTGACCCCATACTAGCCTCCCGGCAGCCCAGGAGTGGTGGTGGGGAGACAGAACACACATCCTACCCATTAGAAGTCACCTCTTTCAGACACACTTTCTGAATTCTGAACATCAAGCATTTGAGTTTTCCAGTTGAGAAAGTGTTTGGATTAGGACAGACATATTACTTATTCTGGCTTTTGGTCTATTAGCCTGGAACACTTCCCATGGGACAGTGTGGTGAGGGGAACAGACTTCTAGGCTTTATTACATTAGACAGATGTGTCTAGAGTTCTCACACTCCAGTCCCAGCTGTTTGACCTTGGACAAAGTATATAATCTGGGCCTCAGCTACTTACCTGTGAGATGAGGGTCATCACAGTACTTACTCCACAGGGTTCTTGTGAGGACTAAATGAAAATGTACAGAGGTGCCAGGCACATTATAGGAGTCCAGAAATGGCACATTATTTTCTACCTGTCAGAAATCTGAGGAAGATCAATTTCCAATCTCAAGAGAACCTATGACAGTACCCAGAAACAACTGTACCATGGGATGTTTACTCCAGCAATTAGCATGGAACCACAGGTTTGGTCTATCTGGTTATATCCAGCAGTGGCACTAATCAAAGTTATGGCCTCACTCTGCTCTTAAGAAAATAAATTAACTTTAAACAAAAAGTAGAGGGCTGGGGATTTAGCTCAGTGGTTGCACTGCCTGCCTTGCAAGCACAAGGTCCCGAATTTGATCCCTGGTACCAAAAAAAAAAAAAAAAGTGGTCGTGCACTATTGCAGTCCCAGAACTGTGGGAGGCTAAGGCAGGAGGATCATAAGTTTGAGCCCAGCAACTAAGCGAGACACTAGCTCAGAATAAACAATTAAAAAACATCTGTAGCTCAGTGTGATGGCCCTGGATTCAATCTCCAGTACTGCGCAAAAAAAAAAAAAAAAAAAATT
>NW_022900922.1:5698578-5719623 GCF_012274545.1 Fukomys damarensis | reverse complement strand
TGCTTCCTGAGGTAGGAGTGCTTCCCTGGCATGCATGAGGTTCTGAGTTGGATCTCCAACATCATCAAAAAAGAAAAAAGCTTTGTAGGCAAACGTGAAGACAAGAGATTTGGAATATTTTGTGGTCCCTATTAGACTAAAAGCCAAAAAATAGTGTGTGTATTGCCTGTCTGAACTCTTGTTCAGCTGGGAAATTCAAATGCCCGATGCTAGTTGGGAGTCTTTACCAGAAGCTGAACAGAGTCCCGAACCACGCCTGGAAGAGGTGACCCCTAATGAGCAGGATGTGTGTGGTGCCCCCACCCCTGTGTTAGCCCCAGGTTTAGCCCACAGTCCTGGTTTCGCAGCAACTTGGGGGGCAAGGAGAGTATGAGGCACCCACCCTACGCCCATCAGAGTGGACACGCAAACAGTTCATTGACTTTTTTTTCTTAGCTTGTAGTCTAGTTGGCAAGATAAAGTGACCAGTCTCTGTACATATTTAATTTATTTAAATCACATAAGATTATTCCAAAGCCCCAGGCTCGATAATTTCCCGGTAGAATCAAGGTTTTCAGCGTGAACACCTCGTGGAGATTTGAAATGTTTCACCTGTCATGAGCGACAAGGATCGACTCTGTCTTAGAGGACATCCCTGGTAAGGGTCAGGCTGACATCCTTCCTTTGTGCCCCACCCGATCATCACCTTGTACGTAAGGGCCCCTCATTTGAAGTGCAGTGAGAGTAAGTCATTCAAGGCTTTCTGCTGCAGCTGGCCCCTCGCGGGTGCTCCCTGACCTTCCACCGATGGTCCTTTCCCGTGGAATCATGACTGTTCATACGAACTGCATGCTGTGAAGCCACTACCAGTGTTCTAAAAGCGTGCTGTCTTCTCTTACAGCGGGGAAGCAGCAGAGGTGGGTGGGAGTCAGAGGTGAGGCCTGAGGGTGCTTCCTCAGTGCTTCTCCCTCCCCTGCTAGGCCCAGCCCTCCTCCGTTCCTCTGTTACTGTGGGTTCACTATGACCAGGTGGGTTTTCTCTTCTGCATGAATGCCTTGATTCCCTCCTGCCCATCCTGCATTGCCAGGTTGTCCACCATGACCTTGGAGGTGAGGCTGTAGGCTGTTCCAAGGTCCTGGTACAGCTGCTTGTAGAAGGTGGCCTTGCCCAGAGACACCACAGGGCGGCTTACAGAGGCAATCTTCTTTGCTATTTTCATGGTCTCCTCTTCCAGCTGCTCCTCTGGCACTACTTTGCTAAGCAGCCCATGCAGCATGGCCTCCTGGGCCGAAATGGGTTCCCCAGTGAAAAGCATCTCCAGGGCAACCTGAGGGAGGAAGCATGCGAGGTCATTAAGATACTCAAATCCACTGCACCTGCCCCTCTCTGCTCACTCTGCTGAGGTGCTCGCTCTCCTGATTGACTCCACTGAGGTCCAGTTATCTGTTTCTCAAGTGACGTGTCATCCATCACCTCAGATGGTGTCAACACCCCAGCTCCGGCCAGGGATAAGATCAGATCTTTCCAAGAGTGAAGAAAATACAAGTAGCCCAGGAGGGAAGTGACTCTCCATGTTCTCTTACTCCTGCACGGATCTGATCACTTGTTTGCTGACACAGGAGATTCCATCTGCCTCTTTCCAAGGCCAAGCCCAGGACAGCAGCCCATCTGATAGGAGGCCACTGCAAATGCAACCACAGTGAGGCCCCTTACTTCCCACAAACCAATGCAGGGGCCACTTTGCATAAGGAGACACATCCATGGGCAACCTCACCTCAGCCTGACCTGAAAGAGCAGCTTATATTCTTGTGGAGAAAGAAGAAATTGTCTGCCAGGGATCAGATGCAGGATGTAGCATGACTTCACCTTACAAGTAGGTAAGATATGACAGGGAGAGTAAACCTCTGCCCTCCCCAAAGATGTCAGGACTGCAGAAAGAGGGAGTGCCACCTCCTCACTGTCCACAGGGCCCTCCAGTCTACAGCCAGACCTCGCTCACACTCAGTTCTGTCAGTCTACAGTCCGCTTCTCAGACTCAAAGTTCTGGCTGGCAAAGACGGGACCCCAGGTGTTCATGAGCACAGTGCAGGTGAACCTTCCTCTCCCGCCACCCCTTGCTTACTCTCTTGCAGCTCTGGTGCCATCCTTGTCCCTCAAACATGCCAAGCATGCTGTCCCTCAGGGTCCTCATGCTACTTGCTCTCCCCCTGCCTGCAGGCTCCCCCAGGTGTCCTCACGGCTTGCATCTTTATTCCTTCATGACTCTGCCATATGTCACCTCATCGGTGAAGCCCTTTATGATTGAACTATGGAAACTGGCAAGGAAACCTGAACACCCTCCTTTTCTGGCTATATTTTTATCTGTTGTACTTCTCACCATTTAGCATAACATATAGTTCACATTTTTTTTTCCTGGTACCAGGGATCGAACACAGGACCTTGTGCTTGCAAGGCAGGCGGTGGAACCACTGAACTACATCCCTGGCCCATATTTCACATGTTTAGTGGCTGTATACCTCCTTTGCTTGCGTGTACACGCCAACAGGGCAGGAATTTTATTTTTTGTGTTCTGTTCGTTTATGCTTCCCCAGCACCAGAAGACAACTTGTACAAAGTAAGCAATCTCCCAAAGGTTTATGAAAAAGCGAATGAGTGGTGGAAACTAAGGCATAGCAGAGGTCATAAGGTGCTACAATTTCTGTCTGGCTCTCGGTCTTGGAACCTGGGCACCACGCAGTGAGGAAGCCCAGGCCACCCTGAGAGTCCAGACTGATGAGCCAGCTGACAGTTCTGCTAAGGGCCCAACTGAGGAATGGTTTCGACAGCCGGACCTGTGCATGAGTACCGCCAGATGAGTCCCCTAGGTGGCACTCCCAGTCTTTCCGTCCTCCCAGGGAGGCCGCAGGTACTGGAGCAGAAAAAAGCCTTCCTTGCTGAACCATCCAAACTGCAAATTCATGGCCTAACCAAATTCTTACTGCCTTGAGCTACTAAGTTTTCAGTGGCTCATTATTTGGCAATAGATAACTAGAAAGCCTGATGTAATAAATTTGGGAGTCATCAGCCTTTAGGAAAACCTTGATGATACTGACATTTTGTTTGTTTGCTTACTTTTTGTTTGTTTTTGAGACATAGTGTCACTATGTAGTCCAGGCTGGCCTTGAATTAACAGTGATACTCCTGCCCCGGACCCCCAAATTCTGGGATTATGCCACCATGCCTGGCAATACTGACATTTTAGACTAGAGAATTTTTTGTTGTGTGGGACTGATCTGGGCATTGTAGGACATTTAGCAACATCCCTGACCTCTATATATCAGTTGTGACACTCAAAAATGTCTCCAGGCATCGCCAAATGTCCCTAGGGCCAGTTTTGCTCTAACTTTAGAATCACTGATCTAGATAGTTTGCTTTAAAACCATGAGACCAGGGATCAAGCTTTAAAAGGAGAGGCCAGGAGCCTGGCTGGAGGCTATCTCCCCACCATGGGTGTAGAGGGAACCACACACCCTGGACTGGCAATCTGGGATGGGTGATATCGGGCCTTGTTTTGTCTTCTGTAGAGGTGATGGTGAGGATTGAATCTCAGCTTCTGTGTTGTAAATGTAATGACTGTCTCTTGGAGGCAGCAGGACCTTGACACTATGAGTTGCTTCAGGGCAGACCAGTTTTTGGTTGGCCAGGAATAGCACCATCATGCCAAAGCATGTCTGAACTCCCTCGTTGAATGTGGAGCTGAGAACCCAATCCCACTGTTAACCCCTACTGTATAAGATTCTGTCGAAGACACCCAGTGAGTCACACAGCAAAGCGAGCAAGACAATATTCCTCCATCTTTGCCCTACAGCCACCTGTCACTGTTGCCAAGGTGGAAACAGTGTCACTGCATCTCCAAGTGGCTCTTTTTCCTCCATTAACACAGGTGGTTTAAGGAATTCACATGGATCACATCGCAGGAAGTGGTCATTTTCCGGAAATGGAGACAACATGAAAAAAGCAACACTGAACTCAAGCCTATTGATTCCTTTATCACTTGGAATGCCCAAGACCTCAAATTACTTCAAAGAGTGGTTAAGGATGGAATCAGAGTTGGAAAGAGGAAGTAATAAAAGTCAAAGCATAGTAATTTTTCTTTCTGGCTTAGCAGATGGGCATTTATCCATACCCTGCAGTGGGACTTGCAGTTGGGCTGATGATTTGTTTGTGGGCAAATCCCCATATCAGGTGCCTTCTGATAGATGTCTCCTTCAGGTCCCCCTTTTCCTTTCATGCTCCTGTTTACCGTGAGACCCTCTCTCTCTCTTCACCTTTATCAGGCCCCACTACACATTCTAAAGCACCTGCCAGACTCAGATATGACAGATACACAGGATTGCAAATGTCCCAGGACATTTTAAGTGGGAGGCCTTTGGAGTCCAAGCTGCCACAGGGTCTGTTTCTTCATCTGGAAACAGGAGTAAGTACCTCCATCGCCTTGTGGTATTGTGATTGGAGAGAACAGGTGTAAAGCTTATGATATAGTGCTGGGTTCTCAGGTACCTAATAAACACAGTGGCTAATAGTAACATACCTATTCCAAACGAAAATTTCTGACTCTTATTATGGCTTCTAGGTATGAAAGCAATTGAAAATGATGATCATTTAAAACAGGGGTTCAGCAGTTGGAGACTAGATAAAGAAGATGTGGTTTTTCTATACAATGGAGTACTACTTAGCCATAAAGAATGAGAAACTAGAGTCATTGATAGGAAAATGAATGGATATTGAGGCCATACTCAAATAAGACACACACGTGTAAATACTGAATAGTTTCTCTGGTGTGAAAAACAAAGTGTAAATAAATCCAAATTGTACAACTGACAATGTGAAATAGGAAGAAAAGGGCGAAAGGTGTAGGGGAAGTGGGAAGGGGAGGGGAAAGGAAATAAGGGACAAGAAAAAATATGAGAAAAGGAAAAAATGGAAACAAAGTCTTTGTAAATAGGGGAGGGTGGAGGGGGTGAAGGGAGGGCAGGGGAATGGGGAGAAATAAGAACCAAGACCTGTCACATAAAGGTACAAGATCCCAGTGATGAATGGAACTGTACTGTATATTTGAAAAGCACCAATAAACTCAATGCAAAAATAAAACAGGTCAGTGAGACCCCTTTAAGACACACATATGGCAAGAACCACGTGCTGGGCACTCCAAGGGCTCCTTGGGTTGGGCACAGTGTCTTTTGGACAAGCGTGCTGCCTTAGTCCATTCAGGATGCTGTAAACAATAAGCCGCAGTGTTTATAAGTAGCAAAAATTTATTTCTCACAGTTTTGGAGGCTGGAAGGTCCAAGATCGAAGCAACAGCAGATTTGGTATCTGGTGAGAACTTGCTGTTGGGTTCGCAGAATTACATTTTTTCACTGTGACCTCACATGGAAGGCAGTGGTCCGGGCCCATTTATCAGGGCGCTAATCCTATTCACGAAGGCTTCGTCCTCTGACCTGATCACCTCCCAAAGGCCCCACCTCATAATGCCATCGCTTTGGCCAATAGGTTTCAACATACAGATTTGGGAGGACCACAGGCATCAAGACCACAGCCTGGCGTCTGTGTGCCCAGTGCATGAACAGCAAAGGGCAGAGCTGCACGGAGGGAGTGAGTAGCACAGGGAATCTGCAGGGTGTGCACCCATGTTCACACTCACCCAGGGCACAGGTGGGCTGCACACTGCATGGAGGATCATAGGCCTAGCTGCCTGGGAGCATGAGAAAATTTCCTGTAAAGGGCTGCTCTTCCCAAACCCAGATGCCACTTCCTGTCACTGCTCAGCAAACTCTGCTGTCACCAGTCTGAGCAGCAAGAATCTGCCACACTTTCCAGCTCTGTTCGAGTTAGACTTAGGAAATCAGACTGTACAGACTCACAGAGTCAAAACAGTACCCAGGTGGAAACAAGAATTCTTACAGGTGGAGAGGTCTGGTTTGGGAGGAAGCGATTGATTTTTCAGGTGCTCTATGGGGATGCCAGATGCCTGAACGCTGGCTCCGTTTCTGCCTGAGGTCACCTTCGTCTGGGAAAGGGAGCAGCTGGATCAGGCCGAATATTTCTCTAGCACAGTGAAGATGCATTATTTAACTCACACTTTACAAATGGAGAAGATCATTCATGCCCAAGCTTAGTCGGCTTAAACAGAGAAGCTTGACTCCCACTTCCGCCCCCAGTGGACAAACTACAATTTTAGACTGTTAGGTAGGCTCTCAGGGTGACCAGCAGAGGGCGCCAGTGACTGATACATGTTGTAGGCGCTGTGAAAAGGTCTGCCACTTCCCGTACAGGCCAGTTTGCGAAAGGCCCTCCTGCTTGCTTCCTTGTGCAAGGACAGGGACAAAGTGCCATTCACGCGCATGCTCAGTGAAGCTGTAGAGGACTGAGTTCCTACGTGTGCAGTCAAGCAGAGATGACTGGCAGGTGCTTTTGGCCAGAGTTAGATGTTTGACTCCTGGGCAAGTGCTTCAGACTTTTATGAATCCCATTTTTTCCTGCAAAGTAAGCCACATAGATTGGCTCTGCAGACTCAAAAACCTGACAAAGGTCTGAAGTGCTGACACATGTTGCTCCTACAAAATTCCCTTTATAAATACTGCAACAATGACTAATGAGCCATGTGTCGTTAGTCTCAACGCCAAACCATATTCTTGCTTCATGCCCCCAACCTCATGCCAGTAGCTCAGCACTAATGAATCCAATGTATAAATACACTTGTTGACAGAACTCTGAACCATTTTCAGCTGGCTGACTGGAAAATTTTGCAATATTTTTTGTTTTGGTTTGATTTTTTAGACAAGTTCTCACTGTGTAGTTCAGGCTGGCCTTGAGTTCACTATGTAGCCTGGGCTGGCCTCGAACTTGTGGCACTCCTCCTGCCTCTCCCTCCCAAGAGCTGAGATGACAGGTGTGCCAACATACCCAACTCTGCAGCCTTGATGAGTTACTCAGAAGCCTTCTGGGAGTCGGAACATGAGGAAGAGAGAGGAGGAGGACAACCCAGGGACTCTTCTGAGAAGGCCTGGTTCTTCACAAAGTTGTCTTTGGCAGGGAAAAGTTGCCTTGGGCCTTACAATGACCCAGCCCTTTAATCTGCCACATGGGGCAATTATGCAGCATAGTTCTGAGAACTGGGCTTCCTTGGAATTTAAGGCCTATTTATGTCACATGTCCTCTTTTATCTTCTCAAAAGCAAATTTAAAACTTGATAAGAATATGCTATGGTGTTAAGTTTCTAGGAAGCAACTCTGATAAGCCCTGATTTCAAAAGTTTATTTTAATCAAGAATAGATCCTAATCTTAACAGTAAGACTGATTTAAAGGTTTCAAAAGCTATACTGTGGAACCTTCCCGAAAGTCAGAGGTTGAAGAGGATAAAAACTACCAGGCAGGCTAACTAGTGCAACCACCTTTCACTATGCAGAGGTCTCAAGATCTGATTTACAGTTTATAAGTAAGCTCTGAAAACAGATTTGTAATACATTTCCATTTAATGTACTGGCACAAAGTAGCAACTGAAGAAATACTTATTTCATGAATATCTATACATTTAAAGTAAAAACCTAGACAGAAACAGAAACACCCCCACTGGAAGACATTTTAGTAAGCTGCCACTTTTTGCAGTAGGGAGCCCACCTCCAGCTCACTTTCAGAAGTAGGTGTGCTTGCACATAACTGTCTTCCAAATCTCCTTACAGACACACATTTCTGCAAAAACTTACAAGGGAAGCATTGCAGAAGAAAGGAATCCTTTCATAAACTTCCAGGTCCTACTGCTTGATTCCCCTTGAGTCTCATTTCTTTTGTGCCTTAGGTGTGTGAGCAAATGCTAATTTCTGTACTCATTACTAAAACAGATAATGTATTCTGGAAAGCACTTCAGTGCTGTATGTATGGTCCACTTTTCACAGATTTCCCACTGAGAATGAGGATGTCCTTCTACTAGAACAAGGGCACTGTTGATTCCACTTCAGGGATGTTCAGTAAATATTTTATGAGCTATAGGAAGGAAGCAAGCTATGTGGTGAAAATAGACTTCACTGTAGTTAGCAACAAGGAGGCAACTCTGTAACGTGATTCCTTCTTAGACAGACTACAAGTACTATTCATAAGATATTCATGTACCTGAAATGCAACTATTGTAAACCCAACATGAGGAAGAAAGCAAGAGGAAGAGGACAATCCAGAAGATTCTTCTGAGAAGAATCAATTAATCAATTACTCAACCAATGAATCAATTACTGCGTCCTTTCTGGAACAGGCGTCTGGCCAGTGATGCCACTCCAGCCTCTTGGTACTGGTATTCCATCAGCACACTATTACATCTCACAGGCAACCATTCAGTTCAACAAAACTGAGCCTCAGTTGCATTTCAGGTAAGATTTACAAAACCATTATGACTTTATAAAAACAAGCCAATCAAAAAATCTCACTAGTGGTACTGAGAGGCATGCCAGATTGAAACATGGCGACTTCACAAACTGACACCCAGTGTAAGAGCTATAGAGGAATAGGCACATCCAGCCAGAAAGCCTTTAGGCAGAATGTCCTAGTAGATTTGGTGATTTTAATAAGCTAATTTGAGCTGGCCATGGTGGTGCACTCCCGTGATCCCAGCTACTCAAGAAGCCCTTGGGTCTCATTTCTTTTTCTTTGAGAATTATAAGTTTGAGGCCAGCCTGGACTATATGAGACCCTGACTGAAAAAAAGCAAAAGCACAAACAAAAGCCCCAGCTACGCATGACAGCACACTCCTGTCATAGCACACAGGAGGCTGAGGCAGAGGGATCATGAGTTTGAGGCCAGCCTGGGCTATGTAGTGAGTTCAAAGCCAATTTGAATTACACAGGGAGACCCTGTCTCAAAACAACAACTTAAAAAAAAAATGCTAATTCTAAATTTCATGAGTACTGGAGGACGAAATCTAGGGGAGGGCTGGAAGGAAGTTAAATTACCTTTCTGGGCACCGCTCTCCCCAGGGCCACCCCAGGGGTGGAGCAGAAGAGCCCGATGTTCACTCCAGGAGTGGCAAAAGAGGACTTGTCACTTGCTACGGCGATGTCGCAGCTGGCAACCAGCTGGCAACCAGCAGCTGTGGCCAAGCCATTAACCATGGCGATGATGGGGACAGGGTGGTTCCGGATCAGCATCATGACCTGCAGGGACACACACACACCCACTTCACATCCATGCAGGAGGAGGAGCCGTCCTAATACCTGTTATGTTCTCTTTCCTGTTTCCAGAGCTTTTCCTATGCAGTAGTTCATCAGATCCTAGGAAAAAAAGGATGAAAGAAAACACAAAAAGCACTAACTTGTATTAAATATCTACTGTGGACCAGCCTGTGTCATTTGGGCTTTCGGAGAACCCCATGGGGAAGGGAACCTATTTGACACAAGGACAGGAGGCTGAAGGAGAGGGAGTTACCTGCCTAAGGCCACCTGCCAGCCTGACTGGAGTGCAGGCAGAGGTGACGTCCCCTTGGCGCGCTTCCGCAGCACCCCCACTGAAGAACAGGGAAGAGTTTTGTCTCTGGAGAGCAAACAAAACCCTTCACAAATAGTTCTGTTCTCCCTGTGCCTGTGTGAAGCCCTTGTGTTAAAACTCCGAAATTGGTATTTGGTGCTTTCTTGAAAAATTAAGATGGAAAAGGGACTTGAATGCAATTTCCTCAGTAATTACTTCTCAAATTACCACCACAAATACTCTTTCTATTCTATTAAGTTAAAATGGGGAGGGGGAGGACACCCTGCAGTCATCGAGATAAACAAAATTCCTAAAACAGAGCCATTGGCACCCAGAAGAGAGATGAAAATGCACTCAAGTGACCCCCACTGCCATAAACTGCCAGAACTTTCACTTATTTTTACAGCTTGGGTTTCTCATGACACTCTAAACAGATTGCGTTGCTATGGCAACTTCAATTTCTAAATTATTGCTCTTTGAACCTTGGCAGGGAGCGAAGTAAAGATAGAAGCTACATCTGGGTTTTTCCCCAAGGCAGCAATTCAAAGAAAAATGACCTTCATTGATTTGAAGACTTTGCCTAGGAAACTTATATTCATACACATTTGAAATTTATCAGCTTCTTTTCTAAAATAACCAGTTATATAGTTAGGCACTGCGTAATGACATTTTATCCAAGTACAAACTATGTTTGATGGTAGCTCTGTAAGACTATCATGGAGCTGAAAAGTTCCTATCACCTAGTGGCCCTGTAGCCGCCAGACGGCCACATTGCCAGGCACTGCTCAGGTGGTTGTGCTGATTCAGGTATAAACATATCTGCAGCACTGCCACAGATATGAGGCAGAGGTATACCGCTGAGTACAGTACATAATACTTGACAGTGAAAATAAATGACCATGTTTCTGGTTGATATATTCATTATTTGTGTGTGTGTGTGTGTGTGTGTGTGTATGCACACACGTGCGCTGATGAATGAATTCAGGGCCTTGTACATGCTAAGCAAGTGTACTGAGATACACCATGGCTTCTATACTATTTTTTTGAGACTGGTCTCACTATGCAGTGTAGGCTGGCCTTGAACTCACTGTGGATTCTAGGATGGCCTTGAACTCACAGTGATCCTGCTGCCTCCGCCTCCCGAGTGCTGGAATCACAGGCGTGTGCCACCACGCCCAACCTGGCTCCTATCCTATTTACCGTTATTTTAGAGTGTACCACCGCTTATTAAAGAGTGTTTACTATAAAACTGCATGCTGTGCTGCACTGGCAGCAGCTTCTCCTAGTAGTTACCTTCTCTCTCTTTCTCTCTTTTTATTTTATGTTTTTGGTACTGAGGATTGAACTCAGGACCTTGTGCTTGCGAGGCAGGTGGTGGAACCACTGAGCTAAATCCGCAGCCCTCTCTCTCAGTCTGTACAAGAAGATAGCATGATCATTTATAGTCCCTGTCCCCTCCCTGTCCTTTTCCTTCCTTCCTTGATCGAACTCAGGACCTTGTGCTTGCAAGACAGGTGCGGTACCACTGAGCTAAATCCCCAGTCCTCCCTCCCTGCCACCTCTCTGTTGATTTACGCATATGAGGGAAAACATGATACCTTTTTCTGAGTCTCTGGCTTATTTCACTTAATAATCTCTATTTCTTGTGACTGATTTAATCTCATGTTATTTTGTTAACTATGGCCCTGGGCTATGTCAGTATATACATGTGTATGTATATATACAGACATATATTTGAGATATATATTCTATATGTAGAAGATACATATACATATATATTTCTACACTCAGGCCGTAGAGCATAGCGAGGCTGTCCCATCTAGGTTTGTCTAAGTACCTTTTATGTTTGCCTGATGTGATGAAATTGCCGAGCAACACATTTTCCAGAACCTAGCCCCAGTGTAAAGGACATGCAACTGCCTATGCAAGTCTACTGTACTATATTCTATTCTTCTCTTTCCTTACTTTTCTGGAAGATAGGGTCATCTTCTGTCTTTTAAGAATCTGGTAAATGTTAATGAACCTCTCGCCAGAAAACACACACACATACACACACACACGTCTGCACAAAACCGCTCATGGCTCTCTGAGGTTCAGGTAGCCTAGGGAGAGGCCAGGTGGGTTAAAGATGGAGTTCATTCCCAGTGAATTGGAAAAACAAGGGAACAACTAATAAGACCTTCAAACGTCTTGCCACAAAGAAAGATAGATTTGGTTCTTAGTGTTACTCCATCACCTAGGAACTGGAGTTACATACGAAAAGCCCACCAGCTAGGACTGGAGCTGACTGGTTCATGTGTCCTGTCTGCCATCTGTGAAGGGCTAGGATTTCAAAAGATCTGTAGGAGCATACAGTATGTAATCGACAACATGACAAGTGCTTATACCTTAGATTTAGGAATTCTCCTTCTGAAAAATAATCTGAAATAGGTAAAAAGCTCTGTGGTCAAAGGCACTGACCAAATCATTATTTTACGGTAGTAAAAAACAAACAAACAAACTATAGGGCCAGGGATTTATCTCAGTGGTGCTGCACCTGCCTCACAAAAGCAAGATCCTGAGTTCGATCTCTGGTACTGGGAAAAAAATTAAAACAAACAAACAAAAGAAACCCCAACTATAAATGACACAGGTTCATGGAAATAAGTAAGTACATGGCTGCTACAGTGTGGGTGAGTGTCTCCCATGGCCCTAGGTGGTGCTGTTGGTGCTGCAGAGCCTTCAGTCATTGGTAGTGTGCCCTCAAAAGGGACTTTGGGAGCCGGTCTCTTCTCTCTGCTTTTTGACTCACAGTGTGCACAGCTGCTTGGACGCACACTCACTGCTGTTGTCATCCAGCACCTTCACCAAGGCCCAAAGCAATGGGGCTACCCAATCTTGGACTTGAATCTCCAGAACCATGACTTACCCTTTATAAACTTTATAAACTTTCCCCTTTGTAAGTTCATTGCCTCATATATTGTTGAAGTGATACAGAGCTAACAACTATATCCATCCAAACTAAACTATATCTACTTAATTGAATGTAACATTTTAAATAAAATGAAAATTTCCAAGGGAAATACCAGCACGGTGGTACAGGGCTTATGTAGTGTTCTAGACTCAGGCTGCTGGGGTCTGATGGCCAGTCTGTGCTTCCTTGCCTAAGTCTTCAGTTTTTATGTCTGTAAAATGGGTATAATATTAACACCAACTTTACAGACTATGGCGATTATATAAATTAATATATCCAGATTACTAGAAATATTACTGGGCACATAATAAGCATTCAGTGCTATAATCACATTGCTATACAAATCATACAATAGGATCATACCTGTGTATGATTATTCAAATAGGCACATCGAAAAATTACTAAAAATAAATATAGCAAAATATCAATTATAGTTTTCTCTGGGTGGTATAATTATGGGATTGCATTATTTTTCTCCCTTTTTTCTTCTAGATTTTGAAATTTTTCTGTAATATGTTCTTGTTTTCATAATTCAAAATATTTTAAATGAAGTTAGAAGTTCAGAAAAGACAAAGGGAATGTAGATAATAAACATGCTAGGATAATAAATCCTCGATAGGGCCAGGGATTTAGCTCAGTGGTTTCACCACGTGCCTTGCAAGTGTAAGGGGCCTGAGTTCCATCCCTGATACCAAAATACAATTAAACAAATAAATAAATGAATAAAATCCTTGATAGGAATTGGAAGGGTTAGGCCGGGGATTTAGCTCAGAGGTGCCTCTGCCTGCCTTGCAAGCGCAAAGACCCGAGTTCGATCCCTGGAACCAAAAATAAAACAATAAAATAAGAATTGGAAGGGTTGAAGGGGAATGGGGAAAAAATAAGAACCAAGATGGATTACGTAAAGGTGCAAATGTCCAACGATGAATGTCATGACATTGTATACCTTAAATGTACCAATAAAATTAATTACAAAAAAAAAGAATTGGGCTGGGGATTTAGCTCAGTGGTGCCACCACCTCCCTAGCAAGAGCAAGGTCCCAAGTTCAATCCCCAGTACCAAAAAAAAGAATCGGTTCTACATTCTATTTGACCTTCCTGAATTAAGTACTGTCTTAAGTACCTACTCCAAAATGTGACATAAAATGAACTCTTCCCTAGCCTCACTTGATGGAATTACTAAGGATTCCAAGTTACTTCTAAAAGGAAGCTACTTTGTCCTCTGTCATTTTATTAGTGAGGTGTAAGAAGAAAGAGAAGAGTCTCCTCATGGACTAGAGTTTCCACCTCCAAACTTCAATAGGGTATAAGGAGACAAGCCAGGGATAAACAAGTTTCTAGTATAAGCACCATATCACTTCAGCCCTTTCCTAACCAAGTACCTTTCATTCTCAATTCACCTTAATCCCGATCTGTAAATTATTCACTATCGTGCAGTACTTGTGGTCTGTAACAAATCTGCTACAAGTTTTTGGATGGTGAGCTTATTTAGATACTTCTATCTTTCCTTTCTAAAATCAAATTTCCTTGCATGTGAACTGAACAATGAAATATCCAGTTCATTCTGTTCTAAACCTGCTTGTTGATTACACTTGCAAATTGAAATCTTGCACAAGTTCACGGTGCTCATATTTATCCAGGCTGATGTGAATGTCTTAGAAATAGTGTTGAAGGGGGTGAAGGGAGGGCAGGGGTAAGGGGAAAAAAATGAGAATCAAGACCTGTCATGTAGAGGTACAAGATCCCAACAATGAATGTAACTGTACTGTATCCCTAAAATGTACCAATAAACTCAATTAAAGCTGAAAAAAAAAAAAAGAAATAGTGTTAAAGAAATCAGCACTCTTGCACTCCTACTGTATTCTAGGGCTAGGTTCTGCTGATGCACTGATCTCTCCAGTGAGTCAGAGGCCTCCATGGGGTGGGGGTGTCTTAGAAATCTGGCCTCTGTCCACGAAGAAGCCTTGGCTTCTATGCAGCTTCTGCCAACCTATTCAGATCTCAGTTCGTGAAGCTACCAAAGAACAGGGAGAAAAGCAGATGCTTCATTATTCAGGAGGCCAGAGGGCTTTGCTGGTTTTCTTAATGCTTTTCTCTTTTAACCGCGTATACTGTGTATTAGTAAAGACATAACTTTTAAAGCACCGAGCCTTGGCAAACCTATGAGCAGGTATTATATAAGCATCATTAATGTAGGAAACAACAGTCTTAGCGAGCTTGCTTCCACTATCCCATGAAGCTTCAAATTAATTACTTTTCCTCTTTGTCCTTCCATAGAATGAGAAAAATACAATCTGATCTGCTTATAAGTTTCTGGAAGGGCAAGGGAAACAAATGGTGGTCAAGAATGTGTTTCCAAGGGGCCGGGGATTTAGCTCAGTGGTGCTGATGCCTGGCTCAAGGACCCAAGTTTGATCCCTGGTACCAAAAAAAAAAAAAAAATGTGTCTCCGTCACCTTCCCACTCACCCCTCTGCTGCTCACCTGTCTTGTCTGCATAACAGGTACCATTACTGTTTGTTGAATCATTAACAACTAAATAAATGAATGAATAACTAGGTTAAAGAATCTTAGGGTCAGGTTATGAAACTCTTCCATGGCTTGTTTCTCAGGTGGATTTCTAGTTTCAGTTTGGCAAGAAACACTTTCCCCCTTGTATTTCCCTTAGGATCTTGGAGGTATGTTTAAAGTAGGTGCTCAATAAATACTCATTAAATGAAAATGTATAACTTAAAGTTAGATTCTATTTTCATTACATATAGGTTGATTTATAAATCATCCAAAACTTTTTGTACCTCTTCTTCCTGTGGCTTTTGACAATTTTTCTCCTTATTATAATAAAAAGGGCAGAAAGGTGAAATTGAAGAGGTTAGTTTGTCTTCTTGGAGGTGGTGTTTATAAAAGTTTGTTAAAAAATAATTTTAGAGCCCGCTGTGGTGTTGTGCACCTGTAATCCCAGTGCTCAGGAAGTGGAGGCAGGAGGATCATGAGTTTGAGGCCAGCCTGAGCTACGCAGCAATTTCAAGGCCAGCTTGGACAACATAGTGAGATCTTCTCTCAGAAAACAAACAAAACAAAAAAATTAAAAAAACAAAACAAAAACCTTAAAAAGCCATTTACTATTTTCATTTATAAATATCCCTTCTTTCCCATTAACAGGAGTTGTCTTAGTTTTAAAGATTATCATAATCACAGGTTCTCTCTAAAGATATACATTCCCACCTTTTACTTCTTACTTAAAAAGTTTATACCAAGACATATACCCACAGTGGAGATGGCAACTGGGAGTGCTACTGTATATTTTACTTTCTTTGGTACATAAAATCAGTAGCAAATTGTGATTACTTCTCAAAAGTCAAACCAAATCGTTTGGATGAAGCTCTATGGTGGTTACCTCTCGCAGATGAAATCTTATCTGTGAACAAGAAGGCTAACTCCATATTTAGGATAATGATCATCTTTGGTTTGCAATGTTGACTGTCATCCTGGCTTACCTCGGAACAGGTCTGAAATACTTCAGAGTGATAATCACGACCTTGTTCTTCTGTTAGTTCCTTTAAATCATGTCCAGAAGAAAACACAGGGCCCTCAGCTACAAATGTTTCCAATTGAGAAAAGAAAAGAAAAAGATATAAACTTCAGAGGTGAACATCTACTGAACAACTTTAGTAGACAATCACAAAGCCATCTACGCTGTGCACACTTAGAAAGTTAATGGCTCAGGGCCAGGGATTTAGCTCAGTGGTGCCACCACTGCCTGCCTCACAAGCCCAAGGTCTCGAGTTTGATCCCTGGTACAAAAAACAAAACAAAACAAAACAAAACAAAACAAACAAAAGTTAATGGCTCAATTTTTATAAGAACAATTCCAGTTTGCCTGAAAAGGTACAGACAGAATGTCATGATGAAATGCCAAAGCCCTCGTCTCCTAAAAGCCCATGGTGGAAATCAATGAAAATAAGCAATTACATAGGAAACATCTCTGTGATCAAGGTAGATTTTTTTTTTTTTTTTAATTTTGGACTCCATCTGGCTTGAGTGTGTGGACCCATGCAGGGCCCTTGCAATCCACCATGCCTTTGGCATTGTCTCTGTCATTTAGGCACAGGTAAGGACCACCCATGGGGTGAAAATCAGAGTGTGAAGAGAACTTGGGAGCCATCTGGCTCAAGTTCTTTATTTTACAGGGGAGGGAGCTGAAAATGTGGCTCCTGCCACTGTCAGCAACAATAAATGTCATTTCCCTGATGAGCTGCTAACACTTCCTCACATTTCTCCTTTGTGGTTGTGGTTATTTTGATAGGCAACAGTGTCTTCTTTTTGGCAAGTAAAAAATGGTAGAGCTAAGAACTTGGAGGCCTTTCCTGCATCCACATTACATCTCACATGGCTGTTGAATTCTACTCTTTCTAATGTCTTTTCCTTCTGCCCTATAAAACAGTTGAAACTTTCTGTTTGCTAAAAAGGTAACATTCTGAGGGTCTGCCACCAAATCTTTAATTTGCAAAACAAACAAAGCATCCAGGAACATTATTAGTTATATTTTTCTGAGGGTTCTTGTAAACTCTGACATTACTATTATTAATGCCCCCACCAGCATCACATGAAGATAATTCTTGAATAACTGTTATTGGAAAAGGAGCAGGAGAAGAGGTGGGCAAACTATGGCACCTTTTTGGCACCGTTAAAGACCATGCTGTGGATATCAAGTGTAAGGCCTGGTAAAAACAGAAAAAACGAACCAATCAAATGGCCAGACAACCATGTCCTTGCTGACTAGGACATACCAAAAGGATTATTTATAAGGTCCATGAAGAAATTCTATTTATTTTTTCAGTTCTAGAGAACAAACCCAGGGTCTCATGCATGCTAGCCAAGCACTCTCCTAATTTAGATAGACTCCAAGCCCTGATGTTCTGATTTTAATGGGAAGACCAGCATAGCAAAGTGTGGTAATTTCTAGTATCTAACAACAACAACAACAACAACAACAACAACAACAACAACAACGAAAAGACACATTTTCATCATATAGTATTTTTCTACAATTTCCAGGGTTAATAGTGTTAGTACAAAGTCTCCAACTATGTGAATTTTCCATGATGAGTGTCCTTTAAAGGAGCTTCAAAACAACTTATTCAGGGAAGGAATTCCGCCAGTTACAGACTTTTGAGAAACCACTTCTGTGTAATGCAAAGCTCTAAGGAAAATGATCAGATAAATACCTGAAATGATAATGACTTTCAGATCTTTGCTTTCAGCTTCAAGAAGAAGATCGTTCTGGAGAGATTTCAGCATTGCGAGTGACAGTGCGTTCCTCTTCTTCGGATTGCTCAAGACAATGGTCCTGTGAAAAACATTTACAATCCCTGGGTCATGTACCCATCAAGCAAGCGAGGACCCCTGCAATTCCTTTCTAATTTGGGAGCTATTTTAAAATCCCAGAGAATTGCTGGTACTTAGAGCCAATGTAGAAAGTCCATCTGCTTTCTGGTGTTTTGGCTAAGTCAAGTCAAGAAAAGGATGACTTGAAATGCAGGCTGGCTGGCTTTTCTGCCTCTTCCCTTGATTTGTTTCTCCTTTTTTCTACATCTGCTGTCAGAAACATGACTGCCACCTGCACGGAAAGGGCAAGTCACAGCAGTTCCAAAATCATCTCTGCCCATAGAGAATGTGAGTTTTCAATGACAGCAGCAGAGGCTGGAGGAATCTGACAAACAGTACCTACCTTCAACTTATTTCCTGGCGTTATTCTTCAGAATAAGGTTAGGAAAGAAGCCAAGAATGAAAATACTTCCCTAACTCTCCTCCTTCCTACTGAAAGAAAAGGCAGCCAAGGTACAGCGGTCCAATACACATATAAGACAGCATTTTTAAAAATCTGTCTTAGAACGGCATCCTTTTATTCCGCAAAATTATTCTCACTATCTGAGAACAGGATGATGTACGAAAAACAAAAGGACAAAATCACGCATCAAGAAGGCTCTTCTGGACAAATCGTCTCACAAAAAGCTGGCACTGAAAGGGCTGTTCACTGTTTTAAAGCATCCCATGTGTGGAATAAAACATTGTGTATTGTCATTTTACCACCTTACACAGAAATGTCTTACTTTTGCAGTTATAAAAAAGGGGCAATGAACCAAACACCAGATCATTGCTATAAATTTCGTATATTTCCTATCAGTTTCCGCCTGCACATGCCTTTGGCCTTTCTCATTCTGTTTTGAATTGGATATTCCTATTGCTATGTAGTCAACTTGGCTCCTCTGTGAATAGCATTCTGTGCCACAGGTTTTTGGAAAACAACTTTGATGGCTGAATTTATTTCAGTGCAATAAGAATAACCATTTTCTTTAGAATACCATTTCAATTTTGCTCTAGTTTTCTGGTGGCTGTGATATTGTTTTGTTTCTCATAAACAGTTCCTCTCAGAGGTACAAAAATTGCTTGCAGCTGATCTGCTGATAGACTTTGAACCTCTGTTCAGGAGAGCGGCGGTGGTGAGAGAACTGCTCATAACCTCTCAACAGAATAATGAGTGTGCTTGCTGTAGCAAGTATAAAAAGCTGTCATCCCATTCGTGTCACATGTCTCCAGGAAATTCCAAGACCTTAGGCAAGACCGTGCCAAGTTCCATCTGGACCCAGGTGAGGTGGCACATGCCTGTAATCTCAGAATTTGGGAAGTTGATGCAGGAAAACTGCAAGTTTGAATCCCACCTGGGAAGGTTAGTGTGACCCCATCTCATAAAACCACCTATCCGAAAAGGAAATCTCCTTCAGTATGAGGTCTCCACTGAGGTTTATGACATCAATTAGAGGTTCCTATAAATGTCCCTGATGAGCTGTGTGGAGATTATCACCGTAGACCATGAGAAGGTCCATGAAGTGAGGGACAGTCACGTCCACACTCAGGACACACTCAATAAATATCTGTGACTGGGTAAAGGACAAAAATAGCATTTGTATTTTTCACAGCTGATGCCACCGGCCACAGTGGCTTGATATTACATCTGCTATGTCACAGTGCCTCTTTTAGACCTGTGGCAAGTACTCTGAGATGGGACCACAGAGTGGAAACCCTGGGCAGAGCAGCCGTTCTATCTCCTGGTGATCCTATCTACTGGCTCAGTGGCCTTGGCTAAGCTGTCACCTCTCTGAACTTGACTCCCCCATACAAAGTGGGGCAATGTTATCTACCTTGCAGGGTAGTGATAATGAATGCAGAGTGCCTGGCTTTGAACTCAATTCACAGCCAGTTCTCCCTGTCTGATAGCATGGTGGTGCTAGGAACAGCTCTCTACAAGGAGCCTTAAAGTGACCGAGGTGCTCAAGCCCACCTGCTTAGTATTTAATGTAGTACTGCTGCTTTACCACTTGATTTGGGGCTTTTTTCCTAGCATTATCTTTGTTTCAGTCACTTCCCTTCCTGATTCATGTTTAATTCTGAAGAATTCAGTCTTCCATCTTGTCATCTGGCTGTCATGCCACATGTCAAGTTTCTGATCAGATGTGACCCAGTTTTCAGAAGTAGGACTGTTCTTAAAAAACAGCAGGAAGAGGCTCTCTGTGGGCCTTGCACTGCAGAGCCCTGCTCTGGCTTTCTTCCTGTGGTGACCCTAAGGAGAGGAAGGAGTCCACAAGGAATTGAACCCGCCCTCTTGGAAGCCCTGCTGCAGTCACTGGACCCTGGGATTCCCTCTCCCAGCAGTGGGCACCCTAGGCCCAGGGCTTTAGAGCAGATGTTTGTAGGGAATGAGGGCAGAGACAGAATATGGGCGTGCTGGGATGTCTACTGACCTGTGTGCACAGGAAGGAGGGTGGAGAGGTGGAGGCAGCGAGGAGGCTGGGAAGAAACAGAAAAGGCTGCTGGCCAGGCCAGGGAACACCTAGGAGTCTGAGGATTGTAAACTCAAACATGGCTTTCCAGGTCTTAGGTAGGGACACCTGACAGAGGGGTAAATAAAACAGCCCGATCCCTAACTCTTAAATATGAAACATGCCTCCTTTTGTGTTTTGTACACTTGCCCTGACCTCTGTGCTGGCCAGGCAAAGATCAGGGTCAGATCTTACCAGATAGGAGCCCTCCAAACTGTATTGCTCCACCACGCGGCTTCGTTTGTGTGGTGCTGTGTCTTTAAGGTTTTTAGACTTCTGCAAAAGGGCAGAGTTTACGGAGGCCGGCCTTTAATTCTATTTGTTGACCTGCCACCACCTCCCTGGCCGGAGTAGGTCAGCTAACCCTACTGCCCTGCAGGCAGGCAGGCATGGCTGTGAGGGGCGCGAGTCACTCCTTGGGAAGGGCTTTCCTGAAGGCCCCGGCAGACCGAGGGGCACCTGCTGAGCCACCCACGCCGGCCTCAAGGTCCAACAGTGACAGGACTAGGTTGCCCTGAGATTCAGAGAGTGCTGGGTTCTTTTTGGGCAGTTCCACGTAAGTCCTCGTGTGTCATGTGCTTCCGTGCCAGGCTATGGGACATCTGCAAACTCAGAATGCAGAGATTCCTCCCCCAGGAGATAATTCAGCCAGATTAGGTCGAAGGCGGCGAGGTCGTAACCCACCACCCGCCCGCCGCCGTTGGGCGTCCCCTGCCCGGCAGTCCTTCTGGTCTCCGTCCCCGGACC